>NC_142178.1:3193750-3513125 GCF_026936395.1 Plectropomus leopardus
TGACTAACTTGCATGAGTCAGCTGGATCCAGTTTAGTGAAAAACAAGTCTAAACCCTCAATCACCCTGCAGACTGACCTCATCTGTAGGTGTGATACAGCGAGACTAAAGACACGTTTAACAGGCCTGCACAGGCTGCGGGGGTCAGAGTATTACCTAAAACACACTGTGTGTGTTTAAGTGGAGATTTGTGTGTGGCGCACGGACGAAATAGATCTAATAGCTGCGTGAACCGTGGAGCTTATTCTTCATACCATGCAGCATGCGTGCTTCTGGTGCTTTTGGAACCGGATTTGCATTCATGGAAATCTTCTTTATGGCAAGGGGGATTCATGGAAAGAAAAACAAATTCAAACCCGAAGCAAATACCCATAACGCATGATGATTATCTAACTGCCCTGCACCATCTGTCCATCATTTCCTTAGAACACATTAATAGCCTAAGTGCAGGAAATTGAGCCTTTAAGTGGATACTCCGATGTGGACTATTGCAAGTCAAAAAAAGAGGAATACCCTTTATTTTTTTTTGTCTTCTCGTATCGTGATCGCCGCACGTGAGCTGCTATCACTTCACCTCTAATGACACAAACTGATTAAATTCTATATATATTGAGGAATAAACCCGCTTTAAAATGTCTATGACTGCATGTTCCATAATAGCTGCTGGGCTTTCCCGTTTGTGCACACACGACGAAGCAGCATCTTGCCCAGATACAAGCCAACCAATGGTGTTTAAACGGCGGCAGCACTGCTGCACTGCAGGCGCGCCGAGACCAATCGCATCCAGAGTCTGAGGTGCGCCCGTCTTCCCTTTCTGTCTCCTCTCAGTGCTTGATTATGCGCTGCAAAATGCGGCTGCTGACAGAGAAAAATATAAGTCAATTGCATCCTGAATCAAACTACAATTAGACAAATGTCCTTCACGGAGAAATAATAGGCTTCCAAATGCACTGGCGCGCGCTCTGCTTCCCTTAAAAGATTCCGACAGCCTTTTTACCAGCATGCTATTATTCCACAGCAAATATTAGTAAAACGTGGATATCTTCCAAAAATCAAATGTAAAATAGCTTCAGGTGGGTTTACTGTCCTTCTCTGCGAGCTTTCCATCAGGCTTCAGCTCTAACTGTCTTAGTTGGCAAATGCGCAAACAAATTAGTAAAGAATGTGATCATGTTGTGAATATGATCTATCTTTATATGCCGTCGATTCTCTGCAAAACGAATGGATTTTGTGCCATGACAGCCCGCGGGAGTTTTGAAGGGACACCTTGGTTGGAATTGGAAGAAAACCCGTTTCAATAATATGTCTTGCATCAGCGTCTAAACGGAGACTTTTGAGAAAATCCAAATTCAGCGTGACAGTTTGCAGACACATCGATTCATTAGTGACACCGATGAACTTCCGACGGCAAATATTCTGATGGCAAGAGAATTAGTGGAAAAAATAAAACAAAAAATAGTCGTCATAATCATGAAGCGCCTTTTTTTTTAGCTCACAGTGTGCATTGTCATTAAAAAACATGCTTTTTGTCTTGATTTCTGGGCTCAATTGTCGGAAAATAATTAATCAGATTATAGGCCTATTCGGGTTGTGCTCATAAATCTACATGTAAATTGTTTAATTTAAGATGTCAGCCACATCAGTATCCTGTCGCTCAATTCCGTTTGTTCTTGTCTTAAAATCTCTTAAAAGCTGTTCATCTTCATCATCATCTGGCTGGAGACGTTACCATTTATTAAAAGAGCAAAATTATTTGTGCTCTAGGGGCTTTTTAATCATTCTGACAAACGTCACGCATTAAATTTAGGCTATTAACCCTTTTGGAACCCGAGCAAGTTGATTTGATTTCTATCTAAAATGCGGGGAGAAGGTAAAGCACAACTTTACAACATATGGCCCCTAAACCGCAAGGAATTCGTAAAACGTTTAAAGAAAATTAGTAAAATATGTAAGAAAAAAAAAAACCAAACAAGATAATGAACCAAAAGAAGTGCAGAGCATTTAAAAATGTAGGCAATGCATTTTTTGTTTTTCTATAATATAATTTTGAATATAGCCTATAATCATAGTGATTCTAAAGGTGTTTTTTCTGGACATTTTGCCCTAGTTTTTGATTTTCTTTAAATAAGTGTAACCCCTTTTAAAAAACTAATTTTAAGGTCATTTTCTTCATAACTAAAATCTTGCAATTTGTTGGACATTTTTTGCCAAGTTGTTCCCCGTCTTTGAAAGAAATCAAACCAATTTGCTCGGGTTTCAAAGGGTTAAATAGCTTGTGAGGAAAACTGATGTCAAACTGGGCTTTAACGGGTTAAGCTGTTCGATTCAGAAGCTTATCGGCTGCTTCAGTCTCACGTGACTGACTGTCTTTTTCACACACAACAGAGAGAAAAAACAAAAGTCATTTGCAGGTAAAATATTGGACATTAATAGATTTTATTAGATGTCGTTCATCCCTTTCATTCCGCGACTGACTACATCGATTAAGCTTTTTGAGTCTAATTATTGGTTATACTTTTTTTCCAAATGTGACTGCGGCTTTGGTCTGTATAGGAAGGAGAGACTCTATCATATCAAAATATTGTAATCGCCGGTAAATCCTTTCGAGAAATTAGGCTGTGAAAAAGTCTGAATCCAGCAGGTAGATAATCTGTCCTATTTTATTTTTTTTAATTAAGTTATCGCGTCATGGATTCGGCCTGCATGAAGAAGTCACGTTAAGACTTGGCTATTTTTTTTCATCCGTTTCGTCCTTAATTCTTCTCTTTTGATTTTAATTTCAGTAAAAGAAAAAAATGAATGAAATAATGACTATTGAACATTTTTCACTTACCTCAAACACTTAAATTAACATTGTGAATCATTTTCATAGTCTATTTTATTAAACTGATATTTTGTGAGGATACTATTCGAATAATAATAATAATTAATAATACAACAATAATAATAGTACTAGTAATAATAATAATAATAATAATAATAACAATAATAATTGTTATAATAATAATAATAATAATAATAATAATAATAATAATAATAATTATTATTATTATTATTATTATTATTATTATTATATCCTTTGTTTCGAATTAATTACAATAAATTGTTTCACTGCCTATTATCTGCCTTTAATAAGTAACTGGCCCTTTATTATTTCTTGTCTTTTTTTCTCGGCATAAAAATTAAGGCTATTTATCGGCCTGTGTGTTGAGCAAAACAGTGACCTGATTTATGAGATATCGCCACGTCATAGTTACTTATTATTTTTATTTTATTTATTTTTGTTTTACATTCAGTATTATGATTTGGGTATAATTTTATTTCATTTCAAGTCTTCTGTTAAGTTTTTTTTTTTTTTTTTTTCTTTTTTTTTAGTGTGGAAACAAGAACTGGTAGCCTTCAGTTCCTCTGGTGTTATCCTCTTATTGCGCTGGTACATGACCAAAAACAGGCCCACAAGCGGCCTATACAAATTAATTCTGCATATGCAGATCATTTGGGGTTGAGAACCAGAAGAAAACATACCGATCTAAAATCAGTGTCAGATTCAGATTTACCTACTTATGTTTTATTAAATGGTCAATGAGAAAGAGGTGGCGGGTAACGCTGCTCCGACCTTTGCCGTAACGCAGACTAATTTTCCATGAAAAGCTATCCTGACCTTTGAGAGATATTCATCAGCTGATCTCTGCTTGCTTCATTTTCATTATTTCTGTTTTGTTTTTCAAATATTTCATAAATCAAAGTCAAGAAACGTCTTGCATAAATGGACAGTGACAGAAATCCCACTGTCTGTCACTTCACCCGAAGTGAATTCAATTAAGCCACTTCCCTGCGGTGATTTAAATGTACACCCACTGCGTAAATATTTTCATCTACAAAGCGCCTTAAATATATGCAACAAATTTGACAAATATAACTTTGCCTTCGACGTTAGATTAGGTGTTTTAATGAAATAATATGAATATACATTTTGTCTGACAGAACAGCGCATTGATCCTCTGTTTTGCCCCAAACAGCAAAGACAAACACCATGAATGCGGGCACACTTGTCACCAGTGGATACATTGTATCGTTGTGCTTATGGACAAATATGCCTATAATAAAGTGCCGAGCGATATGGCTGCATTAGCTGCTAGATACATTGCTGAAAATGAGGGATGTCTCCACTGTTTCTCGCACTTTCCCATAAATCAGACGATACCGTTATTTCCTCTTGGCTCTATTCGCTTGACGACACTATCGCGCGCACGGACTACTTTCGATACCACGTGCATTTTTGAATATCTCCCACAACTTGCGCGAAATGATTCACGCGCCGCGCGGGGAAAAAAAGCCACCCCCCGAAAGAATTCACACAGGCGCACGCTCCTCCCCTTACTTAGCAACCCGAGCACGTAGCAACGGCTCCACCAATGGCCGCTCTTCTAGAGGTTCCACCGACTGCGGTTCCTTAGCAACGCAGTAAAAAAAACTGCGCTGACGTCCATTCTGTTCGGGAGTATTATGGTCTGTCGGGAATTCAGAGTGGCTGGGACTGGAGAAAAATATCTGCTCTGCTAGCGTTAGCGTCCAGCGAGCTAACGGTAGGTAGCACTGTAGTAAACATGGAGCTGTCTGCCGTCGGGGAGAGGGTGTTCGCCGCCGAGTCTATCATTAAACGGAGGATAAGGAAGGTAAGCGCGTGCCCCTTTTCTCCCTCAGCGTTGAATAGAATGCACCAACAGCGCACTCTTACTAGTGTTGCCCTGCAGGCTAATAAAGTCATTTCTGTTTGTTTCTGATGGCACGCAGGGTCGCATTGAGTACCTAGTGAAATGGAAGGGCTGGTCTCCCAAGTAAGTCCTGCTACATTGTGTGTCTTGTATGTTATCGAGCCGCGGCGGTGGTGTCTGTGGCTGTCGTTAGCTTTCCGAAGCTAGCGAGACAGCCCCGGATTAAAACTGAGCTGTAGCACGATGGGGATTTTTTTTAGCTCGCAGGCTAACGGCCATCTCCACACTGTGTGTGTCAGCGCTCGCTTCCTCACTCTCACTGAACGCTATAATGCTGTTATTCACAGATACAGCACTTGGGAGCCGGAGGAGAATATCTTGGACTCCCGCCTGTTTGCCGCTTTCGAGCAGAGGTAACGTTAAATATGTCTGGGCTAGCCTTTATGGGCAGAGCTAGTGAGTGTTAACGTCCAGTAACGTGAAATATATGGTGTCCTCGGTGCACTTTGCTCCCGTTACACTCTTAATGGGTGTCTGTCACTGTGTGTGCCTCTCAGGGAGCGTGAAAGGGAGCTGTACGGGCCCAAAAAGAGAGGACCCAAACCCAAGACGTTTCTGCTCAAGGTAAAATTAGCTGTGTTGTTTCGTGTGTGTGTGTGTGTGTGTGTGTGTGTGTGTGTGTAAACTGCATCCTCACGCGACAGTGTCATCACCCCTAATGGTCTCATTTTCATACAACATTGTCTAATGTTATATTATGTGTATGATAGTTTCCTAACAGTGTACTTTCGGTCGTATTGTTTTTCAGTGCTCTTTAATGATGCTAATTATGCATATTCAGTGAATTCAACTTCGCTAATGGGGAGCTGATGACATGCTAAAGAGCGTTTGAAATACATTTCCAAAAAGCCAGTCCGGTTTAGAACCTGCTGTTTGAGCGTCTTAAAATCATTATGTAAAATTCATTTTTATTTCCATATCCGTCATTAAATCCACACGCGTAAATGTCACTTTCCTGTGCGAATAATATAGTTGATTTACAGTGATGCAATTAGCAAGAGGTTTCAGCTTTTCAGCACAACGATGCGTGAAAATTGCTTAATGAGCGACAGTTTATCTTGCACTAAATACCACAATCTCCGTTGACAGGACTTAAAAATGTGTATAAGCGGGATTTTACTATACATCTGTGTCCTGGCAGGAATTGTTGTTAATGCTGTAGCTTTTTAGTTCTTGTTTGAAACCATATTTAAATGGCTGTCCTACTATGACAAGTCAAAGTGCCTGGTGTGGAAAAGGCCGGTTAAGTCAACTAAGAAATAAACAAGTGGAAAGGAATCGGCATGTTTTGTATACATTTACAGGGTTCCCATGGTCAAAACCAGCCACTGTAAAAAGAAACCATTTGTTTTAACTTAATGTCAGTGTCCTGGCTGCCTTGCATTTTCAAGATCAAGAAGACATGTTGAATCATTACAGAATTACCCCATGTTGTCTCTTTTTACAGAATTAGCTCAACTTGTCTTTGCAAATTCAGTCAACTTAAAATGTTATGGCCACCCAGACACTATGCCGCTTAAGGTTAAAAAAATTACTTTCTCTTTACAGTGAAGGTCTTGGGATTTCACAGTCATATTCTCCAGGCCTGGAAAAGCCATGGTATTAATAAAAAATAAAAATTTTGGCAAAGTCATGGAATTTTGTTGGGTGTAAAGACATCGTTCCATGTAAGGTAACATAAAAGCAAATGTATTTTCGTTAGCTGTGAGCATAACGTAGCTCTCATTTGTGTCGATATACGACGTTTTGATCAAGTTCATTTTCTCCCTGTGTTCCCTCTCTCTTCTTGTATGCCAGCTAGCTGAAATTATGTTTAAATTGAGTTTGAATGTGATGTGATTGAAAATGCCCGTCAAGTGGGGCTAGAAAAACATTTTTTTGCTATGGGTTTAAACAATTCCGGAAAACAAAGAAAGATTATTGGTTGCTCTGTAGACTACAATCAAATGTAGGTCACGAAATTGAATTGGGTGCTCATGGAAAATGGGAAACAACAGGATAAAGCGAGAGGGAAATCCAGGCACTCCAAAAGTGTGAAAAACGAGGAGGAATTACATTAAAAAGCCTTAATTATAATGTCTAAATCATTAAAAAAGCCAACATGTTTTGACCAAACACCAGTCTTGGTCAGGGCTTCAAATTACGGAAAAGTTTTTAAAACAAATTTCCATAAAATTACCGTGAATTTGGATAATAATTTCCCTTTCTTTTCCTTACCTTCCAATAGGCTCAGGCTAAAGTCAAAGCCAAGTCTTATGAGTTCAGGAGCGATGCAGTCAGAGGGATGCACATCAGCTACCCAACTCCAGAGCCAGTTGTCACCCCCAGGGCCAGAGAGGGCCTGAGAGCTGTTGTTCCCACCATCTTCCCACCCAGTACAGTCAACCGCGGTGAAAGTGCACGCATCCGACAGCCAGAACTGAGCCCCCGTGAATACCAGCAGCCTTCACCCCAGCAAAGCAGTCCAGAAGACCTCATCCACATACCCAAAAAAAGAGGGCCCAAGCCTAAGCCCCGCTTCAAGGACAGCAGCTGCGGCCCCGCTGTCTCTGAGCCCTACAAGAGGAGAGCGGAGGAACAGATGAGCCACAGCCAACACAAACTGGCTAAGCTCCAGGGGGGTCAAGAGATGAGGCTGGTCAAAGTGGCCCACAGACACCCAGAGATCCATGGTCACAGTCACAAACACCACCATCACCACCACCACCATCACCACCACACACACAGCCGGGGAATCTCCGGCGGAGGCTCCTACAAACAGCTGTACTCAGAGCGCGGCCTGCACCCACACAGGACAGACACGGACACACACAGGACTAAGGACAGCTCCAGCTACCTGGCACCTGTGCACTTCAAGCACCAGTCCAAACTGAGCCAGAGTCTGAGTCGCCCCGCTGAGCTTCCACAGATGGAAAAGCCGTACTTCTTGGACAGGCCGTCCCCGACCAGGCTCGACGACGACTTGGACGAAGTGACATGGAGGCCGTCTATCGGGGACGTGGAAAAGGTCATGGTGACGGACGTGACCACCAACTTCCTGACCGTCACCATCAAGGAGAGCAGCACTTCAAAAGGCTTCTTCAAAGACAAAAGATGATTGACTGACGTCTTTCTGCCACACTTTGTTTCTTTATCAGTCATTCAGATGCTCGTAGGACATCGTGTGATTATTAAGCCAAGCAGGTTTTGTATGTAATGTTTAAAATCAAATTACATAATGTGCATATGTGTAAATAGTATAAAGTGGGACATCTGTTTAATGTATTGACCAAATCAAATGAAGTCCATTTCACATCCTGCACTGGTTAACAGTTGCATGTTTCCTTTGCAGCCGCTGATGTACAGAGCTTGTGAATATTACTATTTTGCAATTGTAACTAACTAGAATGTATTTTTTTCTCACTCTCATATCTTCCGCCTGAGCTCATGCTAGCAAAGTTTTAGAGGTGAGCTGAGGCTTAGATATTAAATTCAGTCTGTGGATTGGATATTTTTTTCTAATTTGAACTGATTAGACTGAATCTCACTGTAAAATCTGACAAGTTGATATTACTGAAAATGATCTTGGAAACTGATTGCCTTGAAAAAGGAAAGTAAATACAACTTCAGATTTTAATTTCTGTTTACTTTATATTCAAGTGTTAAGTTTACTTGAAATTTAACTATATTTACATAATTTTGTGACGTTTTTGCAACTTAAAAATGACAAGTGAACTTTTTTTTGTTCTTTGTAAGTGTTAGTAACTTCAGTTAGTCCTACTTAACTCATTCATCACAAAGAGAATTTTGCCAGTGATGAAGTCAGGAGATCCTCCAGTTCTGTTTTCTTAACATATTTAAGAAAATACAGGTAACACTGATTAGTTTGCAACCAGCAGAATACAGCTATATAGCACAGTAAACTTGGTTTACTGAAGTTGTTAAAAGGTAGAAAGATTAATTAAACTTGGTATTTGAGGTCACAACAACTTTTTAAAAAATCGAGCAAATATAAGTACTTTTATGTGAACTTAACAATTAGATATGAAGTAAACATAAATTAAGATTAATATTTTATTTTTCAAAGCAGTTGGTTTCCTAGGTTTTTTAAAGTTAAAATCTGCTTTTCAGAATTTACAGTGTACCCTGTTTAATATAACAGGGTTGATATTTAAAAAATGTACTCAAGCACTTTGAATTCAAAAGTATTAAGAAATAATCTGCTTCTGTTGTATTCAAAGTCCGAGTCCGTCTCGGAGTTTGTGATGTCTAACATTTCTAACTGTAACATAAAAGAATAAATTCAAAGCGGACCGTTTTCACGACGTGTGTATAACTACAGTTTTCCATTAACATGGTATATTTTACATTTTTCATAGAAAATGTTCATAAAGCTTTAATGTAAGACGATAATTACAGAGTCGGTGTCAAATTGCTTTTTAGACGCTTTCCAATAAATCCTTTGAATTTTCTCATTTTGTTGTGTGTTACTGTCAGTTTTTTAAATTTTCTTTTTTATTTTTAGCGCCGTCGGCCCTTCACGTCTGAAATCATGCGAAAAAGCAACGCGTAAACTCACAATAATAGATTTGGCAACTATGAATACGCAAGTAGGCTTTTAGGCCACCACCTAAATTATTAGGCTTATTTAATTCTTTCTTATATTACTATATGTTTTAATGGACTTAGACAGGTAATTTGGAAATCTTTGAAAAAAAATGCGCTTTTTAAAGCTGAAGAAAGGGTCACTCGCGCGCACTGAGCTGGAGGTAAAGGCCTCAGGCGCGGGCGAAAACCCATAACCTGAAGCTGATCCAGAGCTGCTGCAGCAGGCCTGCAGTCAGTCTGCTCAGAGTGAGCTTTGCAGAAAATGGGCTTCTCCCCAAACAGCAGTCTGTGCGCACAGAGCAGCTGTGAGGATTTGATGTTCACGTTTGCGCCGTGCGTCATAGGTGCGTTTTTATAGGCCACTTGAAAAGAGATGCAGCTCTTCTTTCTCACAGGCCCCGACTGTTACATTTTTTTGAAGGAATTGTCTTTTATTCATTATATTAAGTTTTTTTTTTTTTTTTGTATTTTTCTATTATTTCAGAGTACGCGGCATTTTTTAAATTTCTTATAGGGATAATATATAAACTAATACCACACACCACATCATTTATAGACTTTGCAGATGGATAGTATGCCCATTTGAAATACATATTTTTCTTCTCTTAATTGTTTGTTTTTTTCGAGCAGCTCCTCCTAGGCCTCTTCCTCCCGAGTGCGCGGACCGACGGACCTACTTTTTACTGAGCTTTGCAGGCACGACACCGCCCTGTCTGTGCATGACGCATCAGGTCCACCTGCAAGCCTCGATACAACATAGGCCTACCTTAATTTCGCTGGTTCCAAATAATATACCGAAGTAGTTTACTGTGCTTATGATAACTGATCCTGTCAGTGGTGGAAGAAACATTCAAGATTTAAAGTAAAAGTAGCAAAACTATAGGTCAGAAATACTCTGTTACAAGTAAAAGTCCTGCATTCGAATATTTACTTCAATTAAAGTAAAAAAAAACAACCAAAAACTAAAGTACCAAAATTAAAAGTACTCCCTATGCACAACGTGGCCCTTCTCAGAATAACAAATATTTATTTGTAATTTTTGAGAATATATCGTTTAATTATAACGATGTGTTTATCCCAAATGTTTCATTTGGTAAAGGTGGAATTCATTTTAATTACTTAATACATTGCTTTGTAATTTGATCTATCTTAATACAACATTGTTTATTAGTTGATTATATTTGTATCAATAATCACCCCTCGCTGTCAGAACGCATTGCGTCATTAATTACAGATTTAGATGTGACGCAAGGCGAGGCGGCTTTATTTAACATGTTTGTAACAGTTTTTAAAAAGAAGAAAGAATCATGAAAAGAACACAAAGTAGCTATATTCCATGCAATGGCGCAACACTGAAAATAACTATGGATACAACCCGTAATACCCACACTCACACTACTGGTCACTCAGGTCTGAGACAACAGCCGGTTTACACATGCACACGCACGACCACAAAACACTGGAGCAATGAGGCATGAGAAAACAGAAAGGTTTAGCTGAGCTGTAAATGCAGCCTGTGCAGAGCTCACAGCGCGCAGCTCGTTACGCAAAGCGTTCAGAGGGCAGGCCAGCAGTTACTAACACCTTTACCAGCTCCTGATGTATTCTGGGAACAAGCTGAAAGCCACTGTCCCAAAGTCTAAGAGGTCTGATGGGGTATAGTCAGTGAGCAGGTCAGAAATATACTGTTAAGTTGAACCTGAACAAAGTGGCCTAATTTCTTTCCAAAGCATGAGGGAAGGCAATGGGCGACTTAAGAAGCCCAAAAATCAGCCAAAAAATGCAAAAAGTAAAAAACTAACTAGCTAACTAAAAAAAAAAAAGTAAATTACCTACAATTGCCTATTATTATATTAATGATGATGATTTTGTAAAAAAAAAAAAAAATCATTTCAAATATATAAATATGATGATTGAAAACTGAAAAATTAAAAGCATTTTTAACAGCAGTTTTTCACTAGCATTTTGGAAAATAATTTTCTAATTTTCTGCACTTGGTCATTGTCCTTTTCCCCATGTTTTCAAAAGAAAGTAAACCTATCTGCTCAGAGATTTGGAGGTTTTTGGCATGATGGCATGATTTTAAACTGTGGTCAGATGCTAAAAATTAATTCTCTTTCTGTCTATAACCAGGAGCTGCATGGCTCTGTCCCCGAGGGACCAGAGCTTGGCTGAATCTAAGATCTGCAGCCTTCAGCCTCACCTCTCCTCATCCTCTTACATCACAGGGGAGACTGGGGATGGTTATAATAACACCACTTTCATCCAAAAGGGGCTGATCTATAAGGCATGTAATGTGTGTATTTTGACCCCTTCCTCCCTGAGTGTGCATGTGACATTTCATAGTTGTTGTAAAAAAGTGTGCAGATTTTACAGCCAAAATACTGATTTTTATGTTTGAAAGGGTTTTATTTTGATGTTGTTTTGTTTGATTGTTTGTTTTTTAACCAAGTCGTTATTTGGATTAGTACTGATACTGCTGAAATCAGGATTATTAGGACTCTGTTTTTCCCTCATCTTTTATATCCGTTTTTTTCCCTCTCCCTCATGTGTCTGTCCATTGCCCCCCATCAGTGTGTGTGTGTGTGTGTGTGTGTGTCTGGAGCCAGGTAAAGTCGTGGAGTTTGGAGTTTGGCCCACTGACTATCCACACACCTGCAGGTCATCACTCACCTGCTGATCATACAATCAGTCCACCTCCACTGCTGCAAGATTAAAGGAGCAGCTCATTCCGTCTCTCTCCTCCACATTGTCTGTTACTCACCAGTGCTACACAGTCAGCCTCTCCTTTTGCTCTTATGCTCCTGTTTTGTTGGTTTAGTTCTAATCAGTTTTCCCTGTGTGTAGATCCTTGGAGTCCTGTCACCAGGTCACCTCAGCTCCACAATCCTCCGTCCTCCTGAAAACCTCACCTGAGCACAGTCCTGGAAGGAAACCCTTACTCCGACGACTCCGGACTTTTCAAGGACCCAGAGTCCTTAACCAAGCCCCTGTCCCCCTCCAGAAACTCAGAGACCAATTAAATAATAATAAAAAATAATTTCTTGTTGCAACCCATGCCTCTGCCTGCACTGTGGTCCAGCTGACTAAACTAACTTTTTACATCATCTGTAACTTGTAACTTGTGAAAGAGTTAAGTGTCTTGAGTAAAATGTAAAGCATTTCATCACTGATTATTTCAAACCACCATGCTGCTTTAGCGAGCTTAACCGTGACTGTAACACCTTTTTAAAGAGTAACTAACCCAGATGACATCTAAACACATTTCCTCTATCTTATTCCGTTTCGCAGCATGCAGGGAGATTTGGTGGGAAAAAAACTGATAGGGGTGTGCTTGAGGCAGGGAAATACAGTCAGGTCTGGCCTCAAAGAACACTCTATATCTGCCATGTGACACTGAGAAGATGCAAAAAGTAAACTAAAATAAACAGAAAACGTCAGAAGATCAACACAGCTGCTGTATTTTGGACTCACCCCATGTGAGGCACTGAGCGTCTGGCAGGTACAGGTTGGCCACTTAGACCTAGAAATAGGTTATTAGTGTATTTATGACTTTTCTTCCATATATTTTTAAAATCATTGTTTGATTTTGAATTCTTCACTCACTTGTGGTCATAACTTACCCCAGTACTTGCTGTAACAATGGAACTCTTTGCATTTGACATCAAATAATGAATTCTGTGATATTTTTGTAGAAGTTTAAAAAATGCTATTTGTAGTTGAGAAATGAGGGTACTTTTACTGAAATTCATTGAGTTAAAGGTGCTGGGTCAAAAAGTGAAACAGCCATCTCCGGTCTCCCCCAACACCTTCACCAGCTCCTGATTTATTCTGAATACAACCAGGAAGCTGCTGTCTGAACACCTGAGAGGTCTGATGGGGGAATAGTCAGTGAGCAGGTCAGAAATATATTGTTAAATTTAACCATTAAAGACCAATCAGATTATTTTCAATTGTGGTAAATCATATGCTGTAAATCCATTCTGTCTCTGTCTAGAGCTGCATGGCTCTGTCCATGAGGGACCAAAGGTGGGCTGGATCTAAGATCTGCAGCCTTCAGCCTCACTTCTCCTCATCCTCTCATATCATAATAACCCTTTAAAACCAAAGCAAATTATCTTGATTTCTTTTAAAAACTCAGGGAACCATAACAAGTCTCAAGCTACAAGAAAATTACTTGATTTTTTTTTAAAAAGAAAAAAAAAACAGTTAAAAAACAACACGAGAAAAAAAAAATCTAATACAAAATAATAAATACAAAGATAAAATGTTGATTATGATTATTTAATTTTCTGGACATTGTCCCTATTTTTTTATTATCTTCTAATAATTCTCTCTTTCTCTGCTTTATAACTAATTTCCAGGTCTTTTTATTTTTTTTTAAGTTTTGCAATTTGCAGGACATCTCTCGCAAAGTTGCCTATTCCCCTTTTTTTAGCCATATTTTCAAAAGCAATCAAACCCAAATGTCAGGTTTCAAAGTCTTCAATGACTGTGATGGGTCTGAATGCAGCACAAGAAATCTGATGTCGTTCCAGGTTTCAAAGGGTTAATAATCAGAATAATAACAACACAACCAGTATTGGTCAGTATAGACGCATGCTTTTTGATTTATTTGTGGTTGTATTCCCGATTAATACATTTTAGTCTGTGATGCTCAATGATACACAACTGAGAAAATAAATGTAGGAACTACTGATAACAGTCAACTACTCAGATATAACACAGAAACAGAGAGAGAGAGCGAGAGAGAGAGAGAGAGAATCTTTCATGGTTTCATTTCTCCAGAATTTTCATTCTTGAGTCCATGTCATCACTTCTGGTCCTGAGGAGAAAAAGGTTCAGAGCAAATCTTCAGTGAAGTTAAACAGTCTTACAGGCATTTCAGCAGCACTCAGAATTAGGGGTCGACAGATTATCAGCCTGGCCGATTATCAGAGCCGATATTTGCCATTTTGACGATTATCTCCATCTGCATTTTATTTTAATGATGACAATCAAATGAATTAATAAAAAAGTGTGCCTAATAACCTCAAACAACACCAGGGAAGGCAGCCTGCAGTATATGCAAAGAAAGTGTTAGCATTGCAGGAACTTTTACTTTTTAAAACCTCGAGGAGCTACTTTAATTTCTTCACTTTTTATTTAAATTTTCACTTATCTTTATTTTAAGAAGTTGTTGGGAACTTGCTGTATATGATGTTGAACGTTTCAGTATTTATATTAAACATTTGCTAAAGGCATTTAAACAAGTTTTGTGCTGGAGTTTGTTATATTCCAAATTTCAAATATTAACAGAAATATTTTCATTGTTATCGTAAAGACATATCGGTTCCAAATATTGGTTATTTGTCTCATTAAGAACTAATAATTGGTATCAGCCCTGAAAAAACAATATCGGTTGACCTCTTCTCAGAATCAGCAGAAACCATATGAAACAACCTTTGGGGCACTGCTTCGCTTTTTAGATATCTGTTCTGCCAACAGAAAGCGTAGACATGTGTTGATGTTATTTTGGTGACAAGCTGATGTTGCTCTATTCCAAACCCCTTTAAATTAAATGTCTACAAAAGAATACTTCAATATTTTTCAGGCCAAGAACCCCTTAGCTAAAAAAATGTTCAGAAAAATGTAGATAAAAGTTTTCTTATTATAATTGTTATTAACTTAAAAAAATCTATATATCTGTTCTTTGTCTGTATTTTACTATTTTCTTTTCTATTTTTAAAATTATTTTTCTTTTGTATTTTATTTATTTATTCTACATTTCAGGTAATTTCCCCGCAACTCTTAAGTTGTAACTTCTCCCTGTTTTCTTCATAGAAATAGAGTTACATTTCTCATGTCTCAAAGGGTTAAACCAGGCACCATGTATTTGCTTTAAAGTATGTGAGGTAGGAAACTCTACTTTCACAAATGTATGTTACTGCAAAGACAAAATAGAAATACAAAAAGTGCATTTTTAGACTTTTTTTTTCAAAAGAAAAAAAACTTTCAAATCATTATGAAAATATAATTTGGTGGTTCCTCCTGCAGTAAGTCTGAGGACCCCCTGGGGGAGGACCAAGGGTCTACAATGTCTGTTTCCAGTGAAATACAGTTTATTTGAAACCAGTTTTATTTTGAAACGATATAAAGTATGATAAGTGGCCATGTTTAAGGTAAATGACATGAGCTTAACTTGGAAACTGTCAGCTTTCTGAGGTTTCCTTTTGAGCCAAACAGTCAAGATAAAATCACAAAAAAACAGGAAGAGAAATTAACACCCTAAGCTGATGCAAAATGCCGACACAGAAATAAGTCATTCAGTTTGCATAAAAAGAAAAAAGGAAATTTTAAAAAAAAATCACTTGTAGATGAATAAGGTGACTCTATCGCAGCCTTGAACCAGGAATCTCCAAATGTTTGTTAGTGTGTAAAATGGATTATGCTGTATGTTAGTGTTTTATTAGTAAAATCTGAGCTGATGAACTCAGATGATGATGATGTTGCTGTGTATCTGCATAGTGTTACTTTCATGTACAGAGTGCATTTTGGGGTTTGAAGTGATGTCTGAAAGTTGTTGTCATCACCAAGATCAAACGGGGTATCCGTAGTTCCTGTCACAGCGGGGGTAGCAGTGAGGGTTCAGCCAGTTCTCCATGTTAATCTCCTGGGCCCTCTGATCCAGAGCCTGCATGTGGAGCAGGTGCTCCTGGGGGGGGGGTAAGATAAAATTACAACAGAAGAGTGGCTTAATATGTGTAAATCACAACACAACACTACAAATCCAAACACATGTAGATAGAAATGATAAAAGAGATTTATCCCAGGAAAAAAATGACCTTTCATAGCAAACGGAGGAGATGTCTTCGACGCAATGGGGAAAAACTTCTGGACTATCAGATGTAGAAACTTCAAGAGACTGAATATATATGTACGCCCTTCTTTGAAAATAGACATCTGTAACCATGACTGTTCTGCTTTTCCTTTTTGTGCTTGTTTTGTTTTTCTTTCTCTCTGTTCATGAAAAGAAAGTCATGAGTTAATATGAATAAAACTTGTGGTTGTGTATTCAAACTAAAACACAATAAACATTAAAGTTAAAAAAAGAAGAAGGAGGTCAAGGTACGAGCAGCCGACTATTAAAGAAACAAGAAAGCTGATAGCTGTCTGTTTTGCTCACATTTGCACAAATGAAAGTGCTTGTTTCAGAGGGGAATCAGCGCTGACTCAGATCTTTTTAATCCTCTGCTTTCAGTTTTGCGCAGCAGCTCAATAAACAGCTCAGAGTGAAATGACAGAGATGAGTGGAGCTAAACGGGGACACGTTTGGACCTGTGCACTGATGCAGAGATTCCTTCAGAGCGTGATAATACACACACACACACGATGACAGATTACTGTATAGATACTGCTGCTGCACTTAGATTACTGTCAAACAAATGACACAGTGACACAGACTGAAAGTGTCTTATATTAGCTGATTTGGACATAGATTGTATTAAGATACACTTGTAATATTTTTTTGAAATGCTTAGGGGCTTGAATTATGAAAATTTGGGGTGAATATTTTCTATGACTGTGGCATGTAAAAGACAAATAATGACTTGTTAGTCCTTTAATATCACACACACTCGCTCTGCGCACAAAATGTGCTCTTCAAAATCAAGCTTTGAAAAAAATTATACATTAATATTATTTTCTACTTTCATTGGGTTTATTTTTCAAAACCCAAATCAGTCCTCATAATAAATAACAAATATTCATTCATTTCTATAATTTTAACCCTTTAGGTTTTTGTCATGATGCCACTGTTTTTAAAAAAACAAACACAAAATAATTATTTTCAATATACTACATGCAAAGTAGATTTTTTTCTACCTATGTCAAAATGTATGCTATATGCATGAACTTAGTCCCTTAATATCTATTTTAGAAGCATTCAATATATATGATGACATTTCAATTTTATGTTAATACTTTCATTTTTTTGGATTATCTGCTACATTACAGCCACAAAGTGATAGAATTCAGTACAATCAATAGCCAATAATCAAGTCAGCCTCCTCCTGATGTATCTGTGCTCTTTGCTCTGATGAACCTTACCCTCATTGGCTCATCAGGGTGGCCGGGCTTCATGGGCCGCTCCTGCCTCTTACTGCGGAGCAGCTGCTTAGCAAAGCTCTCCTTGATGATAGGGTTGGCATCTGAGGGACAGAGAGAGATAAGAGTCTGACTGCAAGGAGATCAAATGTTTACTTTTATGTCATGTGGTCATGTGATGCGCACATCCAGTTCTGCTGCTGCTGCTGGGAAAGAAAAGATTACATAAAGTTGATACTAAAGGGGATGAAAGAATAAGATAGTAATTTTGATTGTGTGTGAGACTGTCTGCTCTCATTTAACCTCTGCGTGAGTAATTGATTTTTTTCTACACTGTAAATTCACCAGTTGATCTTACTTTTATAAGTAAGTCAAAACGACTGCCTTGATAAAGGTAAGTAAATAAAACTGTCAGATCTGATTTATGTTCATTATATATCTAATTGTTAAGTTTACGCATAGTATATTTTAGTTGCATTTACTTAATTTTGTGAGCTTGTTGCATCTTAAAAATGTGAAGTGCATAAACTTGTTCTTTGTAGGTTATAAGTAAACCAAGTTAGTCAGACTTAACTAAACAGTTTTATGTCTTTTACAAGTTGGCTGAAGTTTATTTGACTGTTAATATTAGTAATAAAATGGCATTACATGAAGTCCTGTTGAAATCTTAAGTAAAGTCAGAGGTACAGATTTAATCTGAATTCTTGTGTTTTGTTTTTAAATATTTTTATGTGGCTTAAACATGGATTTGCTTTGATTGAATAATTTTGTTTGTTATGTACAAACGCTGGTCTTGTCTTGAGATGCTCAGAATGGCATTTTGTTCAAATAATCCTGCAAACTCAGAACTTTTTGTTGTGCTTACATTATTTATCAAGCACGATCAGTTTTCTAAATATTACCGAGTCAAGACAACTGTTGAGTTAACCCTTTGAAACCTGAACAAACTGGCTGGATTTTTTTTATTTGTTATTTATTAAACATGGAAAGAGGGTGACAACAAAAAATTAGCAAGAAAATAGTAAAAAGTTACAAGAAAATTACTTGAAAATAAGCACCAAAAATGAAAAAAAAATGTGTGTGCGTGCATGCATGTGTGTGTGTGTATAACACATTGTTAATATATAATTATAAATATGTATAAATTTCTAAATATAATTTTCAAATATAGTTTTCCAGACATTTTTTGTTCATTTTTTTAAAAAAAATAACTCATCATCTGCTTCAGCTAATTTTTAGATCATTTCTTAGTCACTTGTTACTAACTTTTTTGCAGTTTTTGGGACATGTCTTGCCAAGTTGCTCATTATGTTTTTCAAGTTTTAGAAAGAATTTAAACCAATTTTCTCCGGTTTCAGAGGTTTAAATGCTTGTCAAAGGCGTCTGAGTGTGGCACATGAAAACTGATGTCAGTCCAGGTGTTAAAGGGTTGAGTCAGACTATCTTGGTTTGATTCAGCTGCTATCACTTAGAAAAAAAACAAGTTAATTTCACTTGTCATTTTTAAATTGACTCAACAAAATGATGTAAATACAACATTTGAGGTGAGCCTTACAAATAATAATAATAATAATAATAATAATAATAATAATAATAATAATAATAATAATAATAATAATATAAAGTAAACATATTGTAAGAGTAGTTATAGCCTACTTAATAACCTTTTTCAAGGTAATCTAGGTTTCCTAGATTTTGTTTTGAGGTAAGATCAACTTATCAGATTTTACAGTGTATGAGTATACAGCTGTTTGCTTGGTGGAACTGGCTCATCAGGAGAACATTCCTCTCACTGAACGCTGTGTTCAGAGCTATGAATAAACCTCTCACCAACTATCTGCTGTGGCTGGTGAGCTGTGGCTGACCTGAACTGTTTAGCTAGTCCATGTGAGGCTGTTTACACCCCAAAGCAAGCCTCAAGGGAACTGCTCCAACACACACACACACACACACACACACACACACACACACACACACACACACACACACACACACACACACACACAAACACTGGCCTGTGCAGAGTGAGGGCTCTCTGTCTCCCTCTCTCTAACACAGGCCTGTATAGGGAGGCAGGGTATTTGGTGGAAGGTAACAAAGTGCCCATTCATCGTCCTTGCTCCCCGGGGAATCGGGCCCATGCAGCACGTGACCCCAGCAGGCAACCAGGCAGCCAGGCTGGCTCTCTGCTCCTCTGCTGTCAGAGGAGCTGCTGTGAATCAACACAGGGCCAGATCTGCTGCTGCTGCTCACAGATACGTGGCAAAACATTCTGCAGCTGTCTCATAAAGAAAGACTGTTTTTAGTAAAAATGATATTTGTGAAAATTTGTGCAATTTTTTTTCTAAGAATGCACACTGAAATAAAATCAACATGCAAATGCACTTGTGCAAAAAACCCCCAAATATTTTGAAACATTATTCCCCCTTCTTGAACCAGCATCCAAATATAGTCATGCAACACAAGAAAGATGCACTGATATCATGCAAGACTTTTTGAAATGAGATCATTGTTATTCTGTGCAATCTTAACTTTTTTTTAACCCCTATTCAGATGCCTTCTACAAGCTCCTTTGCACCCTGAGCAAATGAGTTTGGTTTTCTTTAAAAAAAAAAACATAGGTGAAAAAAGGTAATGGCCGCATTAAAAAATGAGTGGTACCTAATTATCTAAAAATTACCTAAAACATACTTTTTGAAAAGAGGGGAGGACTATTCAAAAATTATTTCAAAAAGTAGAAAATGTCCACAAATTATAACTAATTATTATGTTTATAATTATAGTAATTATATTATATTAAAAGGTATGCTGCCAAAAAAATAAAAATAAAATCTATCAAATAAATATATATTTATTTTTGTCTTTTTTGTTTGTTTGCTTATTTTCACTACATTTTCTTGTAGGTTTTTTTTTTGCACTTTTTAAAAACTTTTTTCTCTAATTTTTGAGCCGTAGCTTGATGAGTTGCTTGTTGCCCTCCCCACATATTTTTGAAAGAGATCAAACCAATCTGCTCAGGTTTCCAAGAGCTAACTGACCTCAAACAACTCACTTGCTGCTGTAAATTCAGTCTGCAGGAGAAGAAGGAGAAGTTCCTCTTTTGACTGAAATTACACCCCATACTTCACTCTGACAGGCTCCTGAACTCGAGTTTCCTACCTGTGTAGATGGCCAGCAGGACCAGGCACAGCAAAAACACCACCAGCTTCTTCATCTTCTTCACCTTTCTCTTGCGTGAGCCTTTACTGCTCTGAGGTCCTGACCACAGTCCAGAGGGGGTGAAAGGGGAAATTCTCCTCCTTCTCCTCCTTCTCCTCCTTCTCCCCCTACACGTCATCCATTAATTGTCACATACCTGCTCATGTTACTGGGGAACCTTTTTTAAGGTAACTATTAGTGATGATACGTGTGCTTACAAAGAAATATAGTACACATCTCCACATATTAAAACCAAAGAGCTGCTAAATTACTGTGGAAGAACACTTCAGAGCAAGTCCTGCGTGAGGTGTGATGAGGCAGGAGGGAGACTCTCCACTAGATGGCACTGCAGACAGTCACACACAGACAGGCGAGGCTTCAGAGGCTCTTTTGAGGAAAAAGGTCAAGCCTGCCCTGCACACTTACTCCCTGCCACACAAGTTTTTTCAAGACAATAGTGTGTGTGTGTGTGTGTGTGTGTGTGTGTGTGTGTGTGTGTGTATGTGTGTGTGTGTGAGTGTGTGTGTGTGTGTGTGTGTGTGTGTGTGTGAGTGTGTGCGTGCATAATGTTAAGAATGAAAAAAGAAGATAGAAGGTAGGCTTATTTGTCAGTTTATAAAATGAAATTACATTTGTCCTTGATCCTGCTACTTCTTTGGAGTTTAAGGATGAGTTGATTAAAATCAGCAGTTAGATTCCATGCGGTTGCTCGGGTATGTTGCTGCTGATGGCATCATTCAATTCCTGCAGTGCATTTTTTGAATTTACATCAGAGTCTTGTGTCCTTACGGCTCTGAACAAGGTCCACCCATCCAGTGCATAAGCATGACACGGGATGTTCGGGGTTAACCATGTCTCTGTGAAGATGTGTGCAGAGCAGTCTCTGAGATCCCGTTGCTGAGTGAGCCTCAATCACATCTCATCCACTTCATTCTCCTGAAACTTGACATTGGCCAGAAGAAGGCTTGGTAGAGAGGAAGCTCTTGCTCTAAGTCTGTTTAGCCTCGCCCTGATTGGTTTCGTTTCTCCCCTCTGGTTTGACTGGCTGCTGCCTTTAGTGGGGATGAGAATGGTGCATTCAGTCCAAACCCCACACAACTTTTCCCGAAGTTGACAAGTGCTTCTCTATCATAAAAAAGTTGGGCTTCAGCTGAAGGGGCCACAGAGTTGAAAAAATAGAAAAATATAGCAAAAAGTAACAAGAATTTGAAGAGCTGCTGGCTGCTGCATCTACATGCACTGCCGTCATCATAGACATAGGGTTATTGTTTAAATTTTTAAAAATTTAATAAAGTACTGTACTGTAGTATGGAAAACATTCAAGATATTTGGACATTGTTTGTGGTGTCCCCCCAGGGTCAGTGTTGGGCCCTAAACTATTTATTATGTATATTAATTATATTTGTAGGGTGTCACAGGTATTGAAATTGGTGTTGTTTGCTGATGACATGAATATTTTCTGTTCTGATGAGGATTTAAAGAAGCTACTGAAAATATGGTTTGACACAAATAAATTATCACTAAACTTAAATAAAAACAAAATGTTATTTGGTAACTGCAGAATTAATGTACAGGTACAAATACAGATAGATGGGGTGCAGACAGAAAGGGTTAAGGAAAATAAATTTCTTGGGGTAATAATAGACAAGAAAATCAGTTGGAGAACACACATCAAACATATACAGACCAAGCTACCAAGAAGCATTTCAGTTTTAAACAAATCAAAACATGTTCTGGATAATAAATCACTCCGCATCCTATACTGTTCCATTGTCTTACCATATTTCAATTACTGTGTAGAGATCTGGGTCAATAACTACATGAGTTCAGTCAATTCACTGACTATTCTTCAAAACAGGGCAATGCGGGTTATTAATAATGTTGGTTATCTGGATCATAGTCACTCACTCTTCTTGCAGTCAAAATTATTAAAACTTACCAACATAGTGAAATTCCAAACAGCAAAAATTATGTACAAAGCTAAAAATAACCTTCTACCACAAAAGATACAAAAATGTTTAGGGATAGAGAGGGGAGTTATCAATTAAGAGGGAAACATAACTTCAAAATCAACAGAATGCGCACAAACAGAAAAAGATTTTGCATTTCATTCTGTGGGGTCAGACTGTGGAATGGTATGGGTGAGGAGTTAAAAAAATGTCCAAACATAAAACAGCAAAATATAAAGAATATGTTTTCACGGGACACAGGGATGAAATTGGGGTGTGACAGTCACTAGTTCACAAGATACTCTTACTTATTTTTTATTTTTCTGTTTATATATTTTTCTATTTATTTATGTACATTATTAGCTGGTCCTATTCCGATCGTTATGTTTGTTATTGTTTTGTTATTGTTTTGTCATTTTTTCATTGTGCTTTTTTATTGATGTACATGTATATACAGTAGGTGTACATTTGTACAATCATTGTTATTATTATTGTTGTTGTTGTTACTGTTGTTTTGTTTTGTGATTATTTATATTGCTATTATTATGATGATGATTAATATTACTATTAGTGTTAGCAATTTTGGGGAAGCAGGATAGACATGATAGATTTGTAAATCATTAGTATAGGAGAAGGAGTGGGATTAGATAAATTTCGACTTCTTCCCACTCCTGTTTGAACATGGATCACTTTTTATTATTTGTTGTTGCATTCTTTTTTTTCTTTTACTTTTTTTGTTCAAAACAAACTTAAATCAATCAAGCAATCAATCAACAGAAACCTTTAACTTTAAAATGCAATTTGAAACTGGAAAACATTAAAAATTCACTATTTTCATGAGTTTGTTTGTCTGAATGTTACCATCAGACAACATGGTACCACTATGGAACAGCCCACTGAAAGAATGTAAGTATATTTCAGCACACTTAATGTAAACAATTTATCAATTGAGGATGTATTGTATGAGTTTAAAAGGCCAAAAATGGGTGTGTTACCTGAAGGCAACACAGTGCCACAGAGGGTTAAATAAATTACATTGAAAACACATAGAAAAAGAAAAACAGTGATGTCCAGACCATAGTACAAAACATCAAACATATCTCAACTGATAAAAACATTACATCAAGATTCTTTATATCAAAATTCATCTCTACATCAAAACACATTATATTAAAATCCATCATAAGTCAACATCATGCATAAAGTTGTACATATAACATCTCTCTCTCTCTCTCTCTGGAGTCTTGACAGCAGAAATCAACTGTCATGGGGGTAAGGGCGGGAACATCTGGGGAGGCAACCAGGAAATCCTCCGAAGGCTAGACCGCCCCATTTGATGTGGCCCTCAGAGTTTTTTTTTCTTGTTAACAATTTACAGCATACATAATAACCATTGTTACAGCCATGGGTTTATAGAGAGAAGAAGAAGGAAAAAAACACAATACAGAGAGAAGAGAAAAGAAAGAAAGAAAAAGAAAACAACAAACAAACAAAAAAGAATGCATGCATGATAACATATATGCATTCATCAAGCTTTTAAGTATTTTTCCATGGAGCCAGTTTTCAGAGCCTTCTTGCTTTTAAGTCCATTAATAGTGATATAATGTTGCTTCAGTTCATTTAGGAAGTGATCAAAGCTGGGTTTGGAGTGTCTTTTTCTTTTAAACAAAATTTATCCCCAATTAACCAAATTTTCCCCCAGTCAATATCTCCATACATGGAGCCCTAGGAGGTGCTTTCCAAGGACTCGCCTCCGTAGACCATGTAGGCTGCGTCATCCGAAGGATACAGACCCTGAATTGGGGCACAGCTATACATTTAACATAATTGTATTTATTTATCTATGCTTTAAGTTCCAGTTATAAGAGGTTGTTTTTGCCATAAGGGGAAGATTTTGGTGCTTATTAATGACAGTCCAGAGAAGAGAACATGATCTGTTTTCATGAATTAGTAATTCTGGGAAAGGGGATATCTCATCACTTGTTTTTACACAAAAAGAAATATAGCTGATGCACTGTTGGGGATAGTAGTTAGTGTCTATGTATTAAAAAGTTCTGACATCAAAGCGGTGTGCAAAATGTGCATGAGTACAGGTCCAATTTTGATATTGATCCAGTTTGGATTTTTTGTGTCAATAAAAATTCTATCTATCCATCTATCTATCTATCTATCTATCATTGGACCTTGAAAGGTAATATATTAAGAATTGTACAGAGTGGTTGTGAAGGTGGTCATGGGGTTAGTAGCGATCAAAGAGCAAATTTTGGGTTAAAATATGCACCTGCATCATTCCTGTTTATGCACCTATCTCATTTATCAGTCCATGGGAAGCAATTTGTGCTTAAGCTTGAAAAGTGCTATTAATAAAGTTATTACCCTAGTATTTTTGCTATTATTTTTATTACTTCCAAACAAGGATTAAAAAGGGCTTGTGTTTGTATTACCTAATGACTGTACCATGTTTTTAATCTTTTTTTTCTTCTTTTTTCTATGACTGGATTTTTTCCCCTCTTTCTTGCACGAAAGGGATGTATGGGTACAACATTAAAGAAAAAGAGGGTTTAGACTGACTAAATTTGGATTTGTGTATATGAGATTTTGCTGGGGGGAATTCTTGGATTCTACTGTTACCTTTATGAAAAACAAACAAAACACTTTCTACACATAGATTATAATCAGATTAATATGATACATGATATATTATCAATAATGAATCTGTTCAAGTGCTTTCATAAGCCTAATGTGGTCACAGTGCCAAAATAAATGAAAAAGTGTCTCTGGGTTTTTGTTTTTTCGCCCTCTGTATGGAGCACTGCCAGTGACGTCCGAGGGAAGACGTCATCGTGCGTCATTGTTTCCGTTTCCGCTTCCCGCTGCCTGCTGTGTACTGCGCATGCATCTGTATGATCCTGAACACTTAGATCCATCCCATGCACTTTACTAATATGTTGTTTTCATTAATACCTGCTACACATAACGCCTTTGTTCACTCTGTGTGATTATCTAACACGCCATGAGCTCACGGTGCAGCGCAGAGCGCATGCGCTTGCGCGCCTTGGAGCGGCAGTCAGGCGCTTAGAATCAGAGATGATCGGAGGGTGAGATGGAGCCTGTGTGAGTTTCCATATTCGCTTCAGTGTCAGTGACCCATTGTAGGCGATGTTTCTTGTAATTTAGGGCATTTTCATATTTTGGGGTGTTTCTAAGATTTCAGCACATTTCTTGGATTTTAGGACATTTCTTGAATTTTAAGGACTTATCTAGGATTTTAGGACATTTCTGGGATTTTAGGACATTTCTGAGATTTTAGGACGTTTCTGGGATTTTAGGATGTTTCTAGGATTTTCGCAGGTTTCTCAAATTTTAGGTAATTTCTAGGATTTCATTTCTTAGAAAGTAGTTGGGGAACCACCAGGCACTAGGAGGGCATACTCTTGTGCGCATGCGCTGATACTGCATCGAGTTCTCTTGGCGTTTCTGTACTCTCTGGTGAAGCTAAGGAAGCGAGGTAGCTCATTGGCCCGACGTCACATCGCTGTGTTGTTGTTTAGAGCTCCTTCTTGAGAAAAATGATCAGATTGAAGCAGAAATTAGTGCCAGAGTCCTGTCGGTGTGTGCGAACATGAGTGTTGCGGGGAAGAGGTCGCGTGCGTGCTGTCTCCACTCGGTGTTGTTAAAGCAGCTGTGCTCCTCCCTGCTCTCCGCTCACTAGCATCATCAGCTCCGACCAGCAGCGATGTACGAGCAGGGGGACGAGGCGCAGGAGGACTGCGGCTCCCGGGAGGAGTGGACGCTGCTGTTCTGGACCTCCGTGGCCGTCATCGTGCCGGTCATCATCACCCTGTGGTGCAGCGCCCAGCGCTCCAAGCGGAAAACGCACATGAAGGATTTCTTCCGCAAGAGCAAGCACGGCTGGCACTACACCGACCTGTTCAACAAGCCCACCTACTGCTGCGTGTGCTCCCAGCACATCCTGCAGGGGGCTTTCTGCGACTGCTGCGGCGTGTGCGCCGACGAGCTGTGCCTACGCCGGGCCGACCGCAGCCTGCCCTGCAAGGAGATCATGGCCCCCTGCAGCCCCCAAGGAGTCATGGTGCACCGCTGGGTCCGCGGGAACGTCCCCCTCGCCAGCTACTGTGCGGTGTGCAAACAGCAGTGTGGGACCCAGCCTAAGCTCTGCGACTACAGGTAGCTACAGGTGCAGTTGTGTGTGAGTGTGTGCGCGTAAAGATGTGGTTTCTGCTCTTCATGCACCCATAAAAAGCCTCAAATAGACGATTACCCACACACTGAGGTGGCTTAACCATTTGAAACCCGAGGAAGTTGGCTTTCAGAAACATGGGGAGAAGAGGAGCAACTTAGAAAGACATTATCATGAAAATAAGCAAAAAAAGAAGAGAAATTTAAAAAAAAGAAAAATCTTTTTCTTTTTTTTATGGACATTATCCCTTTTTTGATATATATATATAAATATTCTAATTATGGGTATAGTTTTTTAGGATATTTTCCCCAAAAAATGTATTATTATATTTTTTGAAAATGGCATAAATTTGCTCAGGCTTCAAAAGTTTAAATGTCCGTGAAAGGCCTTTAAAAGCATATTTTAAATGCAGAACTTTTACTTGAACCAGAGTATTTTTACAGTATTATTTTAGAACTTTTACTGCAGTAAAGGATCAGAATACTTCCCCCACCACTGGTAATATAATATTGGTATATAGCTAAGTGCCCCATACAACCCCAGTTCCAAAACTCATGTTTCTCTTCTCATATTGTCAGAAAAATCTGCTCATCCTAATAGTGACGGCCTCAGAGGTCTTCAGAGGTGTATCTTCTTGCTTTTCTATGTGTGTGTCCCTGTGCCCTCAGGTGTGTGTGGTGTCAGACCACAGTGCACGACGACTGCATGGACAGCCTGAAGGACGCAGACCGGTGTGAGCTGGGCGAGTTCCACAGCCTCATCATCCCTCCTCACTACCTCTACCGCGTCAACAAGCTGCGCCGCAGGCACCCTGATGAGTACAGCAAGGTGCTGCAGATATGACAGGGTGGTTTGTGGGAGTTTTGTTGCGTCCCAGAGCTGTTTGGAGTAATGTTGTTGGTGTGTTTGTGTAGCTGGCTTCTTCGTGTGGCAGCGGCTGGACTCCAGTGTTGGTCTTGGCTAACACACGCAGTGGGAACAACATGGGGGAGGCTCTGCTGGGAGAATTTCGCACCCTTCTGAATCCTGTGCAGGTCAGGCTGGAGCTTTGCTTAATGTGTCTCAGACTGAATCACTCCTCAGTTAAATGTCTTCTTGTTTTCACAGCCTGGTGATGAGTTAAGATTTCAAATTCTGCACAACGCGTGACTCAAACGTCTCTCCTCCAGGTGTTCGACCTGTCTGAGCTGACCCCCTCCAAAGCCCTGCAGCTGTGCACCCTGCTGCCCCCTGGCAGTGTGCAGGTGCTGGTGTGTGGGGGCGATGGCACAGTGGGCTGGGTGCTGGATGCCATCGATACCATGAAGCTGAAGGTACAAGACTGTCTCTGAGCTGTGAGAGAGGGTTTTTTTTAACCCTCAAATTGTGCAAATTGAAATTGTGAATATAAAATATGCTTATTGGAAACACATCAATTTCCTAAAAGTGTTATTGCGGTATTTCAGGCGATTGGAAAAACTTTCTTTTTACTTTAGCTTTTATAGGTCACATGGTGCTATGGCCATCCTGCAATTTTTGGTCTTAAAAACATTCTGAGAATGATACAATGCAACCAATGCAATGTTTTAGTAATGTTTTCAGCAGCAAGCTTTCTTTTAGTTCCCGGAATATTCTTGTTAAAGTTAGACCAACGTGTTTTTTTTTTTTTTTTGTTAACACATCACATTACATTACACTTTAATTTAAAAAAAATGTCTGTAATCTCAGGCCTCAATAACATGTTCTGAATGTTGCTTTAAAAATGTTCTTCCTTTGCTCTTATGTAACATTGTGGGAACCTTTTCTGAATAAATAAACATTCTATGATCTGTCACCTCTCAACATCACCAAAACATCCTCAAAATGTTGCAGTTCAAAGGCTACGTCTTAGTCAGCATTTAACCTTACAGGAAAATTATTTGAAATGATAAACATCCTTAAAACATTCTTTGAACGTTAGATTAAAATGTTTCTTTAAAACATTATTGCAACTTGTAGATAATGGTAGCCAGTTGTGGGAATGTTTCCTGCCAGCTGGGATGTCTATGTGCTTGTCAGTATGAACTGGCTCCCTCATGATGCAGCAGGAGCTATAAGAGGTGTTATTGCACCTCTTATAGCTCCTATAAGATTTCACAGAGGAATCCACAATTCCTCTGTGAAATCGTGGACTATCACCTCCCAGAAATCCCTCATTCGTGGTCGCTCCCATGTATAAGGCGCTTGCCTTTAAATTATGGATCCATAACACGCCTACGTGGCCTTCGATTGTAAATAATGACGGCTAGTGAGGTGGCTGCAATAGAAATAAAGCTGCTGATGTTTGAGCATCCATCACCATGCTTGTTGGAATGTTATCACCAGAGGAGAAGTCACAGAACACTCAGCGGAACGCAGTCATCCCGCAATTGTGTTTTATCGACATTTTGTAAATATCGCTTAAGTTTTGCACAAATCTGTGATGGCAACCTGCCTAGTTAATCCCTCTGTTTGCCACTTTTTTCTCTGTCCAAGGGTTTTTTTGGGGGGGGTCCGTATCTGCTGTTAGGGTCAAAGGACAGAGGGATGTCATATGTTGTAAAGCCCTCTGAGGCTAGTTGTGATTTGTGATATTGGGCTTTATAGATAAAATTGAAAGATAGACCCCCCCCCAACGCCTCAGTTGAAACTCTGCCAGATGCTGCAAAGTGATGCAAAATGCATCATGGCTGTACTGTTGCATTCATGTAATGCCCTCCACCATCATGGACACAAAGAGTATAGAAGCAGATCAAGAGACAGACGCCCCTCTTCTCTCTGTCTCTCAAATTGAACAGCAATCTGATCAAATGGTAAAACTAGGCATCTCTGATCAAATGTTAATCAAGATTCTGTTACTGAGTTGTCTATTTCTCACCTCAAATGTTTTCGGAAAGATGTTTTAGCTTACCATTTAACTGTTATATGAAATCGTTTCTTGCTGGCTGGCGCAGTGCATCCTGGTAGTTGTTTTCTACCTCTTGAGCAGAGAAAGCCTAGTTTTATTCACAGGCCGTCTTCCGGCAGTGCAATACTTCTTTAATGACATAGCTGCTGCTCTTCAATTTTCCTCCATTAGGGCCAAGACCAGTTCATGCCAAGGGTGACCATCCTGCCCCTGGGGACAGGAAATGACCTCTCTAACACTTTAGGCTGGGGTGCTGGATATGCTGGAGAGATCCCGGTGGAACAGGTTCTCCGTAACATCCTGGATGCTGAGGTGGTCAAAATGGACAGGTGGGACAGAAATACTAACCTTGTGTTCCACAGTATGAAAACAATGCATCAGCTTTTTGTTTTATTTTAAGTCGTACCAGTAACAAGTTCCTCTGTCTTGAAGCATTGAAAGATCTTCTACATTAACATTCTAGAACTATGACATTGCAACACCATGGCATTCTAGAGTTATAGCTTTCTACAACCTGTAACACTCTAGAGTGTATGAAGTGCTAGAAACATTCCAGAACCCAAACATTCATAACTTAACTATGAATTCTAGAACCCTAACATTAGAAATCTAACACATTCTACAATTGTACATTAATATTCAAGAACTATAACATTCTAGTACAATACCACTGCCAAACCTTGACATTCGAGAATCATTCCTTTTTACAACCTGTAATACTCTAGAGCGTGTGGCATTTGAGAAACATTCCAGAACCCTAACATTCTAGAACTAACATCATGACTTACCATTCTACAATTGTACGTTAATATTATAGAACTGTAACATTCTATAACACTCTAGAATGCTAAAAAGATCCCAGATCCCAACATTCCAGAACTGACAACCATGCATAACATTCTACAATAGTACCATAACATTCTAGAATGAAATTCTAGCTCTATAACATTCTAGAATAGTAATACTCTAGAATGTGAGAAACATTCCAGAATTCAGACATTCTAGAACATACAAAAACTCATAACATAACATTCTACAATAGTACCTAAACATTCTAGAACTATGAATTATAGAAGAATAACACCCGAGAACCCTAACATTGTAGAGCTAACACATTCTACAATTACACATTAATATTCAAGAACATTCTAGTACTATACCACTGCAGAACCATGACAGTCTAGAGTTATACCTTTCTACAACCTGAACATGCGGCATGCTAGAAACACTCCAGAAACCTAACATTCTACAATAGTACCTTAGCATTCTAGAACTATGAATTCTAGAAAAATAACATTCTAGAACCGCAACATTGTAGAGCAAACACATTCTACAATAGTACAATAACATTCTAGAACTATGAATTCAAGAAGGATAACATTCTAGAACTCTAACATTCTAGAACTAATATTAATGACTTAACAACAAATGTACATTTTCACTCTAGAAATAAAACATTCTAGAACTATATACCATTGCAGAACCATTCTATAAGTATACTTTTCTACAACCTGTAACACTCCAGAAACCTAACATTCTCGTACTAACATCAATGACCTAACATTCTACAATTGTACATTGATTCAAATAAATGATTAATTTAACAATACAGTATTTTTCCACCAGGATTGTATTCATGTCCATGTTTATTTCTAAAATCTAACTCTGGCCCTGTCTGTGTTTCTTTTGCTTCTGCTTATTTCCAACATAACCATTTTCAGATGGAAAGTGCAGGTGGCTTCAAAGGGCCTCTACTTCCGTAAACCAAAGGTGAGTTTCTGATCATTTTGCAGTCTGATCACTACTTGCAGATATGTTTGGATTCAGGTTCACCGACACACTCTGCTGCACACGTAACACACACACTGCACGTCCTCCTCAGGTCCTGTCCATGAACAACTACTTCTCTGTGGGGCCTGATGCTCTGATGGCGCTCAACTTCCACACACACCGCGAGAAAACACCCTCCTTCTTCTCCAGCCGCATCATCAACAAGGTCAGAGAGTTTGAAAGGCTTCATTTGAATACATAAAGCATGTGCAAATATTTACTGAATTTGAATATGCATATTGACACAAAGACATTTCCTGTGAATATGCTGGCTTCCTCACATCTGAAGCATCAGATAAGCAAAGTGTTTCATATTGATGCCTACTATTCTCTTTTTTCCACAGGCTGTGTATTTCCTGTATGGCACCAAAGATTGTTTAGTGCAGGAATGTAAGGATCTGGATAAGAGGATTGAGGTACATGTGACGAAGCTTCATGCAAACTCTTCACATATGCGTTTCATAAGGAGAATCAAACAGAATCATCCAGTGTCTGCACTATTTATAATATTTTTGTCTTAAAATCACCAACTTAGGACCTAAATTCTACATCAGGAGGCTCTCACCAAGCGGCCACTATACGTGTGAATTCTGAATATTCTGAAAAATACAGGGACAAAAAATGAACTCATAACTTTCATAACTTAATGTTCTACAATTAGTTGTGCCACAACACTCAAGAACTAAACCACTTGAGAACGGTAACATTCTAGAATCACCCTAGAACTTTAAACATGGTAGAAATATTCTAGAACCCCAACATTCTGAAACTCAAGAACGATACCATTGCAGAACTGTGACATTCTAGAATCTGTAACACTCCAGGACCTGTGGCATGCTAGAAGCATTCCAGAACCCTAACATTCTAAAACTAACAAACATTCATAACATAACATAACATAACATACTATAATATATATATATATATATAAAACAATCACTTTCTAGAGCAGTAACTTTCTAGAACCAAGTCTTAATATAGAACTATACCATTGCAGAACCTCAACATCCTAGACCTAACAAACATTCATAGTTCAGCATGCTACAGCTGTAACCTAACATTCTAGAGCTATAAAATTATAGAAGAGTAATTTTCTAGAACACTACAATTCTAAGCCTATACCATTAAAGAACTGTGACATTCAACAACAATAACATTCTAGAACCCGTGGCATGCTAGAAACATTCCAGAACCCAAACATTCTAGAACAGACATTCATAGCTCAGCATGCTACAGCTGTAACTTAACATTATAAAACTATACATTTCTAGAACAATAACATTCTAGAACAGTAAAATTCTAAACCTATACCATTGAAGAACTGTGACATTCTAGACCTATAACATTCTAGAACCTGTAACACTCTAGAACCCATGGCATGTTGGAAACATTCCAGCACCCTGACATTCTAGAACTAACAAACATTCATAACTTAACATTTTACAATTGTACCTTAACATTTTAGAACTATACAATTCTAGAACAATAACCTAATAGAACTACACCATTCTATCCGTGGCTTGCTAGAAATATTGTGGAACCGTTACGTTCTAGAGCTCAGGAACATTCATAGCTTTCTGCAAGTGAACCTTAACATTCTACAATTAACAAACCGTCACTTTGGCCTTGCGACTGTCACATTATCATAAATGTGAGCTGTCACAAACACCTTAAGGGAAATTCCTCAAATTTGGCATAAACGTCCACTTGGATTCAATGATGAATCGATTAGTATTTGGTGTTCAAAGGTTACTATAACCTCACAAAACATGTTTAAAAAAACAAAAAAAACCCTCAACAATTGATATGCTAATTATGACAAAGTTACACAAAATTGTCTAATAGAATAAAGTAATGTAATAATAGTAGTAAATTAGTAATAGTAATAAATTCTAGTAATGACATTTTATATTCTAAAAGGTCAAAGGTCAACTTAATGACAATAATATTCCTCAAAAACACTTTTCTGGACATTACTCAGCGTCATATCTCAGTAATAGAAGGGAAGACATTTGGTCAGACACTGAATTGGTGACACTAATCTTAAAACTGTGCCGACTGTAGAGATCTTCTGTTTGTAAAGCATTCATGTTTTAGAATCTGATTTTTTGCAGCAACATTCATATTTAAAGCATTGTCAACTGTCTTGACTACATATGAGTCTGGACGGACATGGATGTAAACTGTGACTGCAACTTGACTGGTTTGCGGAGGCATACAAGCACAAGTTTTTTTCCAGTCTTTATGCTAAGCTAAGCTCAGCTAACCGACCGCTGTCCTTTTCCAGCTGGAGTTGGATGGAGAGAGGGTGGCTCTGCCCAGTCTGGAGGGCATCATAGTTTGTAACATCGGCTACTGGGGAGGAGGCTGCAGACTCTGGGACGGTATGGGAGATGAACCGTGCCCCCCCACACGGTAAGACTTGCACCAGTATACAGCACATATCATTAATACTCTGAACAGTCATTAATATAAATGGCACAGAAATGTCAAATGTCCATCAGAAGGGAGCAGAATTCATCCTGAGTTATTGTTTATGCTATGGTGTTCTTACTAAAATGTTTATAAGAAGTGCTCTGCGTTACCATGGCAGCACCAGCAGTGCTCAGCAGTGAGATCTCCCATGTCACCCTGCAGGCTGGATGATGGTCTGCTGGAGGTGGTGGGTGTGTTTGGCTCCTTCCACTGTGCTCAGATCCAGGTCAAGCTGGCCAATCCTGTACGGCTGGGACAGGCCCATACAGTCAGGGTGAAGCACATGCACGCACACACACACACACACACACACACACACACACACACACACACACACACGTGGCTCTGCCACAGTGCTTCCTGTTTACCTCAATAAGCAGTTATGGAGAAACACAATGAGGGAGTTAAATTTGTTTTCGCTGCTATTTGCCTCGTCACAGCTCTCGAGAATCTCATTTTGAAGTAATCAGATTAGGCATACACTACTTTCATGTGCTCATATCCTCTGCTTGTTTGTACACCAGCTCATTCTGCTCCTTACATGCTAATCTGAAACACTTGGGGAGTGGTGGGTGTTTGCCACAGGAACACAGGAAGCACAACAAGGAAAACACAATTTGAATATTATTTGAATACTTTGCATAATTATGTGCAGGGTGTTCTTTTGGTGTTTAATTTGATTTTACAGAAATACACAGATGCCGGTTCATTATTCAATTATGTCCACTTACCTCTACTCACTCAAGCCTACCCTCCACAACCACCCTCTACCTCATGGTGCAAGTAATTGAAGAAAATTATAATAATTATAATATTTAAAAGTCATGTATAAGAGGTAAAATAAACACATTAAAGAAAAAAAAAATAATGAAAAAAGAAAATATTTACATGATTTGATTGACTTTTTGATCATAAGGAAGTGTGCCATATAACATCACAATTTGCACTGGAGATCTAAACATTAACATACATAGTCATAAATTACAAATGAATAATAACACATAATAATTCTAATTATACTTAAAACAACTTTATTTCTATAGCAAATTTAAAAACAGAGTTTACAAAGTACTGTGACAAACAAAGCAAAAAGCTGAAATGGGATACTTAGACGGCGAAACAACAATGAAAAGCCAAACAGTCCAGTTGAACACAAGCAAGAAGAAACAAGGTTAGCGTTAGGATCAAATTAAAACCAGAAGACAAATAATGCAAGATGCAGAACGCATTATGTCAGTATAGATAATACAAAGAAAAAGACCAAAAACAACAACAGAAACAATAAAAGCGATCAATTCACAAACAAAAGGAAATAAAATGGATAAAACATAAATTAAAAGATAAAGAATAAATATAATAACAACATCACATAAAAGCAAATTTATAAAAATGGGTTTTGAGAAGTGATTTAAAATAAGTCACTGATTCTGTAGCCTTATCTCCTCAGGCAGGTCGCTCCAAAGCCGAGGGGCCCTGATGGCAAAAGCATGGTCACCTATCAACCAATAGTACCTTAAGCTGCCCCTCTTAGCATAAAATCTAAGAAAATTTGAAAAAAAAAAGTCCTGATTCTTACATTGTATGTTGAACGTTATTTATTGAATTTGATTGCATTATTTTGCAGTTAAAAATATTCGCGAAAAAGCATCTGATAGCAGCACAATGAAAATGATGTTGCTCCAGGTTTCAAGGGGTTAATGTGAAACAGCTGTATTGAGTGTTTTTAGCAGTTTGAATCACTGGGTCTGATAGTTTTGGAGAGGAAGAGACCTCTGCGGCTCCTGCTAAATACTTCCTCAGCAATGAACACAAGATCTGGTTGCAATCTGCAAACTTCACCACTAGATGCCGCTAAAGCTCCATAAACCTGACACACTGCTCCTTTAAGCCTTTTCTAGGAATGATGACACTCAAAAGAATTAGAAATATTGGAAGGTTGTGGTTTACACGTTGGGGAATTGTTGTGTTCATGAGCTTTGAGGTCGTAAAATGGGAACAACATGGAAGCTGAAAAGAAGATGGCTTGCATTTTAATGCTCCGAGCCTTTAAACAAGAGGTTGGTAGCTGTTTCCAGTTTATATTTTTATATCTTATTTTATTTTTTAAACGTTTATAAGTTATATATTATATATTCATATTTTATCTAGTTCACTCTACATGGACAGCAGTTAAGAATAATACCATATTACACATTACATGTGATCAAAAATTGATATTTAATACGTGAATTAATAAAAAAGTTTCCATTTTTTTTTACCAAACTTTGACTTTTGCCCATCATGTTTATGTATTTATGACGTCAAGTCGCCAACTCGTGTTATAAACTAACGTTATCAGTGTTATTATACTCCTGGCATGCTTTATAGTTTAAAGTTTGCTTGCTTGCTACAGCTAATAGATGGCAGATACTAAAATGCACAACTACTAAAAATAAATGATAGTTGTATAACTTTTTACCATCAATAGTTGACACTGTTTCCATGGTTTCTGCCATTTCTGCCACCCCGAAAAGTCCCAACTCTGCAACTTTGGTATCATCAAAAGTGTCAGTTTTCTTGTGTTGCGTTTAGATTCATTTCACAAGCATTTAAACCTGGAAACCCAAGCAAATTAGTTTGATTTATTTTGAAAACATAGAAGGCATGAACAACTTGGAAAAAATGTCCCGCAAATTCCCAAAAATTTGTAACAGGTGGCAAGAAAAATGACATAAAAAAGAGAAGATAAAGATAGAAAAAATTATTGGAAAATGAACACAAAAAAACAATTGTTCATAATTATCATAACTATGTATTTAAAATGATGTTATAGGAAAAAAATTGAATTTTTTTTAGCACTTTTCTTCTTCTTTTCAAATTTTTAGGTAATTTTTTTGTAATTTTAACAAATTTCTTGCCAATATTTTAGGTAACTTATTATAGAGTTACTCATTGCCACCTTCTTATGATCTTGAAAGGAATAAGGTCAAAATTTCAGTTTTCAAAGTTTTAAGAGAGCCATTCATGTGCCTGTAACTCATAAATACAGGAAACACGATATTGCCGAGGAGGCTGTGAAGGCAGCGTTAACTCTTATTTAGTCGTAGTCATAGCAACAGAGTTGTTCTCCTCTCTCACCACATGAAAACACAGAACAGAAACGTCAGTGAGCACCAGATGTGGTGCTAACTTCCATTATTACCACCATTATTAACGCGATACAGGATATCCCATAACTCTCTTTCCCTCTCCAGCTGGTTCTCAAGAGCTCCAAGATGCCCATGCAGGTGGACGGGGAGCCGTGGGCCCAGGGTCCCTGCACCATCACAATCACCCACAAGACCCAGGCCCTCATGCTGTACCACAGCGCCGAGCAGACGGACGACGACGACGACGAATCCAGCGCCTCAGAGACAGAGAGCCCCACCCCTCACGACTCACCCAGGCCCCCGGGGCCGGCCTCCGCTCGTGCATGACCCAACCTGAGCACCATGTGATCTGAAGCTCCCCTCCTCTTAGTGTCTGTCTTCTTTCTGCAGCCCAGTTTCCGTTAACCCCTCATTTGCAGCGGCACTCCTTTAAAGTCTTTGAACACCTCGGATCATATTGATGAGTAAAGGTGTTATAATGATCCTGTGTAACGATTTCAGATGTTTTCAGAGAGCTCACAGGAGTTAGTTTGGAAACGGGCTGCTGTGGTTAGTTTTCGGTCTTTTATCTCACCGTGTATTGTGACCCAGAGCTCAGGCAGTTCCTCCTGCACAGGCAGGGGTGGTCAGGAGGAGGTGAATGTTTTTGAGGGAGATTGTTGTTTGTTTGCACTGATCCCTCGTGCCATAGACATTTAGAGCCAACTATAGTGTATTTATGATACTGTATTTATAACCGAGTGCCCAGCGCAGCCCTGCAGGCATCAGTGAGCCATTTTTAACAAGTTGCGCAGGTTCCATTGACCCCACAAAGCCATGTCTCAGTCAGTGAGGAGCAGGTGAGGAAGTATTAATACAGGAAAGATTGTCAAGTGGAGGTTCTGTTGAGGGAGCATCCAAAGCTTTATTTTCCTTTCTTTTCTTTTTTTTTTTTTTACCTCAGAAAGAGCACAAACAGCAAACACATTTTCTGGGTGTGAGTTGTTAAACTGCACAGAGTATTTGTTAAAATCCCCTTCAGGAATCACAATGTTGATAGTTTTTTAGCATCTCTTGCATTTGTGGCCAGAGATGAAGCTTTGGATTGTGTGTGATGGAGCGAGCGCTCTGATGCCGTGTCTCTAGGAGCTCGCCAAACCTTTGTGTTGTACCAGGATACCGTTTTGAAACTACATTTAACTCTCCTCTCCTCCTAAAAGCTACAGCAAACAGCTAGGCTTGTTTATTGGTTTATTTTAAAAGTACTGCCAAGTAACTGAGGACTGATTTAACCTTTAGTTTTCCTTCTTTCTTTACACAGCTCCTCCTGTTTACATGCTTTGTGTTGCACTGTTTTGGCACTTACACTGATAGATCCCTCACACTGCTTAGAGTGTAGGTTATATACATGAAACCACAGAGCTGACATCAATGTTGCTGCCGATAGTGATGACTGCTGATGAGATTAAGCTGTCCCATGTTCTTATTTTTGCATTTTTGAAGTCATCCTTCTGCATTCGCGGTTTAACAAATAGTCCCCACCAGTTGGCCGACTAAAGACAGTATTTTCTGCAGACAGGTCAAGTAGAGTTGGTCTTCTACTTAATATTGATAGCATCAGAGTTACTTGCATGTGCTGTAGTGTTTAGATGACATTGATCTAACTGAGTTTTATTTGTTGCATTTTTCCTGTACTTTACATAACATGTGCTAGAGGTCATGTGTTTTTCTGTGATTAATTGAGTTATTTAATGTCCTGTTTCTCACAGCCATATCAGAGAAGTCTGAGGAATGTTTGTTTCTGATGAGTCTGGAGCCAACATGCTGCTCAAAAGGCTGGACAGGGATGGGGTTTTTTTTGCCGCGTGATGCCTATGCTTTTGGATTATGCACCTCCTTGGCACGTAACCAAGCCTCATAGTTTTATCACCCTCTATGTGTTTAGTGAATGTCCTCTTGCCTGAGGACAGCTGTTTGACCTTTGACCTTATCATCTGTGTTTACCAGAGTTGTGTTTGTCTTGTGTTGCACTGAATGAGTTTAAATGTTGCTGGGGGTTTATTGGTGGGTTTTTAGCCACGAGAGCAGCATGGCTCTAGTTCAGAACACTGTTTTAGAACAAATTACCTCGATAACCTTTTTGGATGAATTGTGATGCAATTTGGTACAGATATTTGATGGTGCCTTTAGAGTAAATCCTAATGATTTTGTTGATCCTGAGTATTTAGTTAGTGCCATCCACTAGGCTTGGGCGGTATGTAATATTTCATACCTTCCTGAAATTTCACTGGGGTGTACAGTACATGACAGTGTAAGTGTGTGGTGTCACGGTTGCTAACAATCACCAGCCCCGGTTTGGGCAGAATAAATCTTTAATTCACTGGGTTAGATGTAAAAAAACATGCCATTATTCCCCAAAGTCCTGTAACTTCTCCCTCTACTACTAGGTGTCGCTGTGTCTTTCAGCTCAGCTACTTGTTGCACTAGTCTTGCACTACATACAATTTGTTTAATAGAAAGAGGAGTGCCTGTATTTATGATGGTATTTAAGGATATACTTTTGGGATTTCTACATTATCCTGGTATACTATAACACCGCCCAAGCCTACCACCCACAGGTTGAATTTTTGCTTGTCAAACACTGTTGTTCTTGATACCAAAACTACTGAATGAATTTCTCTCAGCCTCAGCCGAAGTTTGAAATGAATGCTGGAAAGTACGCTTACATGCTATATTTAAACATATTTAGAGTTGGACCTATATAAAGATGTTGTTTGCAAAACAGCTTGAAGGGATAGTTGAGATTTTTGTAAGTTGGTATGAGTCAGTTTATTACATACAGTAGATGTCAGTCAGTACACCCCCAGTTCAGAGATTGAGGCTGGAGTCTGACGGAGGCTATTGAATGTACTGCTGTGCAGGGGTCAGCAATAAAAGAAATTTTATTAAAATATGTATTCCAACATACCGTGATACCGCCCAAGCCTACCTGATATGCTGTCTAAAGGATAATAACCCTTTTGATTAACATGACATGGTCATTTTTTTGGTACCAACATTGAAATGTTTTGCGCCACTGGTGGTAAGGATCTAAGACAAGCAAAGCAATCGCTCCATTTTTTAAGACCATCCATAAAATTTGTTTTCTGGCATATATTAACTACTTAACCTCAAAAAAATGCTAGCGTGGCTAAAAACTTATTTCATTGTTAAGGGTGGAGGGACATGAACGTGATGTTTTTTTTTTTCTTTATTATGTTCCCAATTCAGACATGTCAGTTTATTATTGTTTGTGAAATCTTGGCAGATATAGATCAGTATTTATATAGACAAAAGGCAAATTTCACTGTATTGTGCGTACCAAAATCTTTCTTTATTAATTAATATATATTTGAACATGCTTTCTTTTGTGCAGTAAAATATCTAGAAAAAATAAGAGAACCCTTAAGGCTGATAAGAATGTGTAGAAAACATAATTAGTTTCACTTTGACTTCAATACACAAGGCTTCCCAGAAGGAAGCCTAATGTAGCCTCTACTAAACAGCAGTGAAAATACAGATAACCGTGTCTGGGAAAGAATCAGCTTTTATTGGTAACAATCATGTAAAACATAGCTGTTTATAAAAATGGTAGTTAAGAGCTTTTGTGGAAATTGTAACTACGGGTGAGAAAATCAGATTTTGGTTGAACTGAATGTAAAGAAGCGATCTTTTGAATTTGAAGTCATTCCCATAAATATTTTCATATATAAGCCAGCTGTCTTTGTGTTTTAATTAAATTATATTATAAATGATTCAATGAATTTGGGGGGAAACTACAATCCCAGCCTTGTGGTTGTATGCCTTTCACACCTGTCAAGTTCTTCCATGAGACATCTGTGTAAACTGTTGATATAATTAGTGCATGGATTCTTGAGTTATAGTCAAAAAAAATATTTTTTAAATTTTTTTGTTTTTTAAAAAAAGCTTAAAGACTTTACTTTTTTAGAAAGCCCTCAACTAGCCATGCACTTAAATGATAATTACCTTGGCACTCTACTGGAGATGTTTACTCTGTAGCACTTTGAGATTATCTTCAAATGAAAATTACATCACTAATACATTTTCTTTACCTTAGACTTCGACCATCAAATTCTAATCAAGTCATCATTGAGTCCAAGTGGACATTAGTGCCAAATTTGAGGAAACTCACTTATCTTATAAAGGTGTTCCTAAGATGTTGCGTTCACAGGAATGAGACAGACACAAGGTCAAAGTGACTGTTAGTTTTACAATGTTAAGTTACAGCTGCAGAATGTTAAGTTATGATTGTTTGTTTGTTCTAAAATGTAAAGTTTCCAGGATGCATCCAGCATGTTGTGGATCTTTCGATATTCCATTCACAAGAATGAAATGGATGTAAGCTCAAAGAGACTTTGACCTTTGACCACCAAATTCTAATCAGTTCATTGTTGAGTCCAAGAGGATGTTTTGAAGTTTGAAATTTCTTTTCTTCAAATTTGAAGAAATTCCCTCAAGGTGCTCATGAAATAACTTGATCACAAACATGGTACGGATGCACAGATGAACAACCCAAAAAACGCAAAGCCTCAGACCCTGGCTATTGGCAGTGCAGAAGCATAAAAAACTGCTGCTGTGATCTCTGACCAGGGATTTTGTGCTCCTGTTGGTTAAAATAAAATCATCACACTGACATTATTACATCGATGGATATGTTAATCATTTACCAAGTTATCAAATGTTGAGCTCAAGTTGTTTAAAAATGTCCTGCTCATTTCAAAGCAACTGCTACCGCACTCAATTCATCATTTACATAATTATATCCTCATGTTGAAAACAATCATGCAGTATATATCTGTAATGATTAACATTATGCAAACAAGTGTGAATGCGGACTGTGCGCATGTGAATGCTGTTTGTTTAAGCAGCAGGATGGTGCCATTCCCCATCATGTGATTTCATTTTTATGATGCACCAGTCTCCTACAGAGCCTCATACCACACACCTACTGTGTTCACTTTTTTTTCCAAGCCCGTGGCTGGTGTTGTGTTTATTTCTCTGATGAAGGATGGCTTTTGGGATTGTCTCTCTTCTTAAAATCAGATCTTTTCCCACCACGGTTATTCCCTCCTGGAGCGGTGGGGGACATTTTGTCTTGTTCTGAAGGAAATGAACCAAAAGGTTTCTTAAGTACACCTATAAAGGTGTATCACCAGCAAAAATGAGTGGAATTTTCAAATCAAAAATCATACATGCTCAAATATCATTGAGTGTGAACACCTGAATTTGTAGTTATTAGTTGCTTCAAGTTGCTCTTGAAGACACAATTCCAAATTCAAGTCATCTGAAGCCTCCAGAGTTTGCCAGCATCTTGCTACATAGGTGATTGCAGGACATATGAGACAGTTTATAAGCCGTTGTTTTTATTGGACTATCCTGGTGAGCTTTGGTCTTTGTCACTGCCACAGCTTCAGCACGTGGTTATTACTGTGCAAACTAAACTGGTGTGACCTTTTTTTGTAATTCAAGTTTTTTTTGGAGTCAAATTAGTACACATCATACATCACAGCATACTGACATTTTCTTTCTTTTTTTGTTTTTGTTTAGGACAACACAATTCAAAAGAGATAAATTAGAGTAAAAAAAATACGAAGCCTATGTTGTAAAATCACTCATACAAGCTACAACAACACCGGTTGAGAAGTTATTGAGAAGCAACCAAACATAGGGAAAGAGGGGAAGAAAACAAGGTAACAACAAAAACAAACCAACAAAAAAAACAAACAAACAAAAACAACAAAATATAAATGAAAATAAAAATTAAATAAATCAACAATGAAATAAAAGGGGGAGGCAAACAACTTTAATACAGTAAACGTGGAGAGGATACTGAACCCAAGTTACATTCGAGGTAGTTGTCAATTTCAGTATTAATGAACCTGCACAGATCCTTATCCTGTAGTGTACTATTGCATAGGTGCCAGTTAAAGCACTCCATGGGCTTTTGAGGAAAAAGAACAGCAAGTTCTACTGGGCTATGGCCAGAAATATGATGACTATCTATATTGCAGGACAGGGTGTTGTCCACCCAGGGCTTATTCACCAGGTAAAAATCCAATCTAGACTGTGTGTGAATTGTGGGGTACTGAATAAAATGTAAAGTTTTTCTCTGTCGAATGCGTTAGTCGCCATATATCCACTAGTGCTTGGTCTTTAATCAGAGTTTTCAACACCATTTCAGCCTTACTGTAGTGACTACTTACAGCTGAGGGTAGTTTGTCAATTATATTGTCCAAGACAGTGTTATAATCTCCCCCATCACAAGAGGTATATCTCCCAACATAGAGATATGATTGTTAATTTCATGAAACACGGAACCATCTGAACTAGGAGGAGCGTATATATTGATAAATGCCATCTGTTCATTATTAAGTTCACCAATAGTAATGACAAATCTCCCAAAAGCATCTGCAATATTTCGTGATATGGTAAAATTTAAGTTTTTATGAAAAAAATCACCCCTCTACCTTTTGTATTATATGTACTATAAGAAATTTGGCCAACCCAGTCCCTAGTCATTTTCACTGCTTCTTGTTGAGATAAGTGTGTTTCTTGCAAGAATAATATTTGACATTTTTGACTTTTAGCGAAATTCAAATTTTTTTTCCTTTTGATGGGCTGTTGTATGGCTCTTACGTTCCTTGTCATAAGATTAATTGTATTAGCTCTGTTCAACATAACACAAGTAGGCCAGCCCATAACAACACAAATACACATAAAAGAAAGGGGGAAAAAAAGAAGACCCCTCCCCCATCTAATAAAGACCACCAAAGACTCCCGTAGTCACCCTCTATTGTACAACAATGTAGGTTTACACCTAGGGAAAGAAAACTTTACTATCTGCAAAATGGGGGGTAGATTTAATCAGCCCGATAGAGATTTGGCACTTATTATAGTCTGTTGCTCTTAAAAGGCCTGAGACTTTATTTTAAGCCATAAATAATTAATATTTAGACATTTAAGATGAAATGAAACATGCAAAAGAAAATCGAGCAGGACTGCTCCAAATAATAACAAACAAAATAAAAGGAAAGAAGAAAATAAAATAAATAAATAAAATAAATAGGGGAGAAAAGAAATATATATATTAAGCTGAATTACATAATGACCCACAGTGCTATGCCGGTAGCCTACAGGTAAAATATAATAAAAAGAAAAAAATATATCAGTAGCTCTCCCAGCCAGAAGAGTTCGTACCTTTTTCCCCCTCCTTTCAGTCAGTAGGATTTAAAATCCACATTATTGCGTATAGGCCTATTCTCTCTTTTTTAAATTTATTTATTCATTTATTTTTTTATACTTCACAGTCACAGTCAGTCCATTTATTACTGTTACTTGCCAGACCTTGGAGCAGGGAGTCCACTTTTTGTTAATTTTTCTGATGCTGTCTCTGGGATCTTGAGTGCTGCGTTGTCCATCCTCCGCTGATGGTGCCATCCTGCAGAAGAGCCTGTCTTCCTTCACTGGCAGTAGTGTACAGTTGAATGCTGTTTTGGGTGAACACTTTGAGCTAAGATGTTGGGCTGGTTGGTCTTCTACATTCAGCTCAATTCATGCTTATCCCCTTGGATAAATCCTGGTTACACGTGTTGGGCTACAGGTATGCTTAAGTCATTAATCTCATTTAATCTTAAAGAAGATGTGAAGTTGTGGCTGTGCTTTAAAAGAACTATGGTGTTGCAATTGTATAACAAAGAATGTGTTTACTTTGCAGAAGTGAAAAAGACCAGAGGAAAGGGGAGTTCAGTTTTATCAGGAATTCGGTGTGGAGCCAGATAAGCACGGGGCAGATGCAAGAGTGGAGAAGAAGAAAACTGAGACAGCCAATGAGGAAGGACAGCGCCCTGCGTGCACAATGACTCATGTAACACTTAAAAGTACTGGGTCAGGGAGAGACAGGTAGTCAGACTTCGTGAACTGACATGCTTTTGTTGCTGGTCAGGGAAAGGAAGAGTTGACCCACAGCTCTGTAATTTTATTCCTTCACTGCTTAATAAAATACTGAAACCGGATATCTTCTCCTATTGCTTCATTAAAGAACTCGCAGGACAGCACTCACACATAGAAAAAGTTGAGAGTAGGATGAGTTGCTAGTCCACAAAACATGCTAAATTTAAATGAATGTGTAGAATATTCTTTTGATTATAGCATCTTTCAAATGATTCTGATGGCACAAGTTTAGGAAGAAGAGAATTTATGAAATCACCATGAAGATTTGTGCAGTTGAAGTGTTGCTGGCATCCCATTGTTTCACCTCAACGTCATTTTAAATGTCTAATAATAATGTGTATAATAAATATAACAATTTCATTGTGTGTGTGTGTGTGTGTGTGTGTGTGTGTGTGTGTGTGTACATTTATATCGTACTTACTCGTCTTTTGTCCTGCAGTAGATGGAGGACCCCTGTAAGAGCTTGGTGGATGCGGGGGTGGATTCCAGCCTGCATGTGACCCGATATAAACAGGTACAGGGATGGGCTGGAATATCGGCTGAACTGATGGACGAGCTGGACTGTGGAAACTGGGTGGTCTTTTCTGCTCTGCAGGCTCTGGTACTCGTGAAACAGAAGGTTACACAAGAAAACATTTTGTGCACCCATTACTGTTTTATCACCAGCAAAGAGTTGTGTCTTTCAAAATGCTTGTTGAATTGTGTTTTATAAAAGTAATAGTTCCAGTCCCTCACTACGATTGAAACTAGGGATTGAGCGATGTTGTTTTTTCAGGGCCAATACTAAGAGTGATTTTTAGTAGTTAATGAGACAAATAACCAATATTCGGAACCAAAAAGCATTTAAATTATTTAATTAAAAAATGAAAATATTTCTGTCAATATTTATAGAATTTATAGAATTTAAAATATGACAAAACTTTGTCTTAAATGCTTTTTACAAATGTTTAATCTAAATTGAAACTTTCAATATCATATACAGAAAGTTCCCAACAACTTTTTTTTACTTTAAGTCAAGTGAAAATTGAAATAAAAATGGCTTCCTGAGTTCTTACAAAGTAAAAGTTACTCCCATGCTGACACCTTCTTTGCAATTTATAATTCATTACTTTTATCATGGATTATTAAAATAAAATGCCGATAAGATAATGCCAAATATCAACCCTAATCACCCAGGCCGATGATCTGTTGACCCCCAATTGAAACCAATGTAAAATAGTACTCAGTCGTACTGCACCAACTGGTCACATCTTGTCACATGGGATGCAGAGCTAAGGGATCGCCATCCAATGGCAACAAACTACATCAACGATCTTTCCTAAGTGCGTAGTCATAGCATCATGTGACATATAGAAGACAAAAAAGTGTTTCCATTGCAGTTTTGCAAAATATGGCTTTTTTTTTTTTAAATGTATGTGTTTCCATTAGGCATATTTTATAGTCACAATTTAAATTTGTGCAATTTGAGGGTTAATGGAAACCCATTAAGGACCCATTATAGGAACCTTCATAGAAATGAACATACCATATTCCGGCTGAGATCCAGTACTACTCCAGTACGTGAATGGTAAACAGACTGCAATTAGAACATCCAGGTAGAACATCAAGGGTTGTTTCAGGTTTATGGGTTTTTTTTTTAATACCCAGACAGTTAAACAGTTAGTCCACCACTACAAAACACAGCTACAATTAAGTCTACTTTAGGTACCCTTTAGGTACACTTTCTATGATGCCAATGACTATAATGCATTATTACTCATTCTGAACATACTTATGATGTGTTATAATGCCTCTATAGCGCTGTATAAGAAGCACTCATAGTTATTTATAATGCTTTATAAAAATAATCATAACTCACTGTAATGCCAATGTCTATAATGAATTATGAACATTTGATAATGAGTTATAGTGTGAATATAGTTATAAGCATTTATAAATATTCAAAATACTTTATAACAATATGCATTATAGACATGGGCTTCATAGAAAGTGTCACCAAATTTCAGTATGTCAACACATGACACAAAATCACCAGATGCATCAATGTCAGTGTTGATTTGGATGTAGCTAGCTTCATTATAATTTCATATAATGTCTCCAAATATATGATATCTCCCATTAAAATGTATCTGCACATTCACCTGGTTTAAGCATAGGTAGTCTGTCCTCGACAGGCTGTTTGAGGATCTCTGTCAGCTGCTCCTTCAGCAGCAAAGCTCTATGTTGCTGTCACCTTCTTGGAGTCCAGAGTGATTAGAGGGCAGAAAGGATCAACCTTTACTGCCCGAGGCAGATCAAATGTAGCCTGTTAGGAATAAAGAGCAAAAAACAAATACAAGTAACTCTTTTAAAACTGGAGCTGAATCATTTTTCTTGTGCTGCTTTCAGGCACCTTTCACAAGTATTAAAACATTTGATCTGTGAGCAAATTGGTGGAATTTCTTTCAAAAATATGGGGAAATGGGCAATGAGCAACTTGGTTAAAATGTTCCACAAATTACAAGAAATTAGTAGATTTAGAAAAAAATATTTTTTAAAAGTTTAGGGAATTAAAAAAAAAAATCTATATAATATAATAATCTATATAAATCTACATAATCACAATTATGTATTATTAATTAAGCATTTTCTTGTTTTCCTTCTTTGTTTTAGTACTTTCTTTTTCTTTTTTTATTTATTCATTTTTACTAATTGTCACTTTTTACTAACTTCTTGCTAATTTGGGGGTCATTTCTTCTTTTGTAGCTCGTTTTCTTTCTCTTTTTTTAATGAAAACAAGCCAATTTGCTCAGGTTTCAAAGGATTCATGGGATGTTTTTTCCCAAGTCTTACATAACATGGCTGTAAATATGCTCTGGGCATACTATTTGTTTTTAGGCTAAACCCTGATTTCCCTAATTTTCACCCTCCCAGACTTCATCTTACTGTGACAACGTTCATCCCACCTGCAGAAAGGCCAGGCTTTGGGACTGACTCAGCAGACTGTTGACATCTTCCCAGGCTTTTGTCATCTTCTCTGTATTCTCAGTCAACCTCTTCATGAGGTCCTGAACTTTCATCTGGCCGACCTCCAGCTCGCGGTCAACCTCATGTTGGGCCTCGCGTTCATCCTGGGCCAACATATCCCGCATCTGCTGATACACAGCTGCCAATGCTGTCTTCCTTTTGGTGGCAGCATCCCGAGAACCACGAGGGAGACATATAAGAAATAAATACAGAAGCAAGTAAGTAGATAAACAAACTGACATGATGTAATTGCCTTCACATTTAAAAATCAATCACTAATTAATTTGTCTCCAGTTCTTGTAAAAATCAGGAAATGCAATCGATGAAAATAACCTTCAGCTTGCTCTGCATGTCATTCATTTGAAACAAAATAGCATTAGTCTTCTCAATCTTCCTGTCCAGCAAACCCAACTTGTCCCGGAGCTCAAACTACAAAGACAGGAAGGAAACATGGCTTCAGTCCAGGGAGAACTGTGCTTTGTTTGGTGCAGACCCTGTTCACCTGTTCACAACAGCCTCAATGGAAGATCTAATATTCATATTTGTATTTTTACTACCATTGTTATATGTTATTTTATTGTTGATATTAGTAGGCACGTTTACATGGAGCCTACTAATCTGATTAGAATAGGTTAAAAAGTCCAAACAGATAAAATATGATCTATATAAAAACCTCAGTTAGCTTAAATAGGCCCAAACCAATTCAAATTTCAATCGGTTGCAGAGGAGGAGTTTAAACCTTTTCATAAACTGATCAAAAGAAACTTTGTATCATGTCAACGATTAAGCTGATTCATCTCTGGCTGCATTCTTTCTGCACATGCTTCGTGTCATATGCTACTGTAATTTTATTTTTCATTATGACATCTATCTGTCTGTTCAGGAAAAGGGATCTCTCCTCAGTCGCTCCTCCTAAAGCTTCTGCCATTTTTTCCCACATTAAAGGTTTTTTGGGGAGAGTTTTTCCTTCTCTGCTGTGAGGGTCTAAGGACAGAAGGATGTTGTGTGCTGCAAAGCCATCTGAGGCAGATTTGGATGTGTGATAATGGGTTTAATAAATAAAATAGACTTGACTTGGCATTTGTAAACAGTGCTTTCCATGGGGCCGTTCACACATCAATGCTTCTTGCATGAAACTTTAAACTTTTGTGAATATTTACCGATGAATTTTATCTCATATAGAACAAATTGTAAAAGTCTGTTAAACTGGTGCGAATCTCAGACCATATTTCCGTCATCTAACAAAAACCCATTGACTTTGAGACAAGAGAAGAACTAATTCCTGGGACACTAGGATTAATTGAGTTTCTCATGTATTGTCCGTATGTTAAGTTTTAAGTTTTATGTTTTAATGTTCTAAGTTATTCATTTCCTCAATAGCTGCCTGGACTAGATTGGGTTGTCAGAACCGGCGGATAATAAACTAGAGTAGTTTGACATTTTCGGAAAAACTATTACTTGCTTTATTGGCAAGAGTTACCTGGGAGGATTAAAATCACCACTAGGTCAGTTCAGTATGTAATAGAAGTCAGCAGCCAACTGGTTTATAAATAATGATGTTGTGGATTCTCAAATTCAGCTTTTGGGCTATTGCCATCTCAGTGTTTTTGGAGCCAAAAGGGACCATATTTGAATGAGAGAGGATGAGAGAGGATGAGAGGTTGGAGCTGAACATGTGCAACTTTGGACCTTGATCAAATGTAAAAAGGGTGACTCATAAAAAAAAGACTCACCCGCCCAAAACAGTTTGTTGCAGCAGGCTGTAAACAACTTTGTTTTTGCTGTAAAGTTGGACGTTATAACATGGGGGTTAATGGGGATCAGAGTTGCCAGATTGAGGATCAAAATTATCGTATTCTGAGAAAAATGATCAGTCACAATCACAAGAATGAATAGGTTAAATGTATTATTTCAGTAAGCAAGAATTTAAACGACTTGCTGACACATCTACAAATTTACCCATTGCTTCAGAGAGAAGCTATTTCTCAATCTACACAGCTCAGCCCACAGCAGCCGAGTGTTTACAAAAACAAACGGCAGTGGCGTGTGCTCCATGAACGTGACCCAAATATGGCCTCTACCAAACGGGATTGGCTGTCGGGAGATCACGTGAGAGGTGACGCGTAAACAAAGATGTAGGAGCCAGGAAAGCAGTTAAAATGAGATGGCCATACTAAACTAAGTGCTTATTGTAAGCGTCACAACGGTCAAATTATCCTACATTACCGCCGTTTTGGAATTACTGATCGGACATCATACAGAGGGCAAAACTATCGTACAAATACAATAATTATTGTACATCTAGCAACACTGATGTGGAGCAACTGGCTTCTGTAGCCAGCCTCAAGTGGCCAATTAGAGGAACAGCAGTTTGGGCACTTTTCATTTTTCAGCCCCCAAATTTGCCACCTGCTGCCAATTTAGAACAAGCAAAGAAAAACTTGGGAAACAGCTAGCCTGGCTCTGTGCTAATCCAACAAACCTCTAACGCTTACCCATTAACACATGATACCTTGTTATTTATGACAGAAATGACAGAAAATGCAGTGACAGTCCACATACACACACACACACACACACACACACACAGACACACACACACACACAGACACACACACACACACACACCTCTTTCTGGTTCCTCTGCTCCTCAGGAGACATGAAGGAGCAGCCTTTGTGGAGCTGCTGGAGGCAGAGGCTGCAGATGGGTCGGCCATGTTGGCTGCAGAACAGCTCCATCAGCTTGTGGTGGTCCGGGCACATCCGCTCCGACAGGTCGCCCACAGGTGCACTCAGCTGGTGGAGACGAAATGTGGGGTTTTCCCGGTGAGGTCGCAGGTGCTCGTCACAGAAAGAGGCCATGCAGGTGAGGCAGGTCTGGGACGCTTCAGCTTCCATACAGGTGTCACAGCGAATGACATCCTGCTGTCTCTGGTCTTTGGTCTCCTGTGCCCCCCTGCCGGCCTCGCCCCTGCTCGTCCTCATGTTGAAGGTCTCCACCACGGTGCTGAGGACCGTGTTTTTCTTCAGCTCCGGTTTGGTGGAGAAGTGGGTCCGACACTGAGGACAGCTGTACGAGTCCTTCCAGGTGGCCAGGAGGCAGTCCTGGCAGAAGTTGTGTCCGCAGGGGATGGTCACCGGACAGTCAAAGGTGCTCAGACAGATGCTGCAGGTCAGCTCGTCCTCCAGACTCACCAGAGAAAACGGACTCTGGTCCACGTCGGCCATCATGTAACCTGGGATAATGCTGAGAGGGAGAAACTTGACATTTTTCCTTTATTACCCTCATGTTCCTCCCTGTGTTCCTATTGAATACCAATCCCCCTACTGGGGTTAAAAAAACGTTCAAACATAACCTTTTGGATCACACGTCAAATGTCAGCATACAATCAACCTTCTGATATTTTTTTTTTCTCATTGCAATAAATGTAGGCTATAAGCCACAGCACACATAATATTTGCAGAGACCTTTTCCTCTAGTTCAGCCAACAGCAGCTCACAGGCAGTAACTGTGTTATCTCATGATAACTCATGACTCAACTGAACTAAATAACTGTGTGTGTGTGTGTGTGTGTGTGTGTGTGTGTGTGTGTGAGAGAGAGAGAGAGAGAGAGAGAGTCCTTTTATAAGTACAACAATTTAATCCTCTGTTCTTGATCGCAACACAACCATCAAATGATACTGAGGCCCCGGTGGCTCTCATTTGCATAACAGTGTGATATTGAGTGTGTTAAAAAGCAACAGGTAGCATGTTTTGTCACACTTCAATAACTCTGTGAAAGTAAAATCATTTCTAAAGGGATTGTTATTCTTTATTTTCTAATGCACTTGTGGTGTTGGGTGAACCCCCGGTGTGGAGATGCAGGCTGGATTCCAACAGAGAAGCTAAGAAATGTACTACTGTGAAACTATCCACCATGGACTCTGTACTTCCTGTTTTATTTTTTACTGGTACTGCAGCTGCCCTTACATCGTATGTACTGTTGCATGCAGTCTGCACACAATCAGGAAAAACTACTTCTTCATAAGTACATACTGTATATATAAAGATGAATGACACGCTCCCTCTTACCCCCATTATGCTGAAGTGAGGTGAAAATATCAGAATACGGCAGTGTCATCTTGTGATGTCCTTGAAAGCTGGAGTCTGCGCAGTAGCAATATCCACGGTGGCAGATCAATTTTAACTTTTAAGTTATAACTGTATATATTGTGGATTCTAACATTTTGCGTATTTGATCAGCCTACATATGCACTTCTCTATTATTATTTTCATTTTGCTGTTGTGAGGTTAGTTTGTGTAATGTATTTATGGCGTTGGGCGAGCCCCCAGTTTCGAGAAGCGATGTACTGCTGTGCAACAATCCAACAATCCACCATGGACTCTGTACTTCCTGTTTTATTTTGTCAACCCTGGTATTCCTTCGGTGGGTTCCACTACCCATATGACCGTACTGTATATTTTTTCTATTTATTTTTCTAAATATATCCTTTATTAATCCCCACAGTGAAATTTTTCATTCTGTTGTCATTTACACATACATGCACAAACAGGAGCTACACATGTACTAACTGGAGATACATCAGAGCAAGGGGGCTGCCCATGGATAGATGCCTTAGCAGTCGGGGGTTCCCTGCCTTGCTCAAGGGCATTGTGGCAGTGACCAGGAGGTGCTAGTTCACCTGTATGCATGTAGTATGCCAAAAAAAGATTTGGTATGTCAGATGCAGTATGCCAAGAGTACCAGGATGCTAGACTACATTCCAGCAGATTTTGCAGCATGCAAAGCGGCATGCTTTTCTGGCTATTCATACCCACAATCCTCTGCACAGCGACTGAGCCGCAAACAGATGGCAGCTGATTGGCAGCTGATTGGCAGTGGATTGGAAGCTGATAGGCAGCTGGTTGGTATGTTCAAAATAAAGATCTAACTTAGATATATCTTCAAGTTAAACTCTGTACATTTCCATGTAACCACAGCAGAGCTCTGTGGGTCGATCTCTTCTGTGGCAAGTACTGCGAATGGTGTTTTCTTTTATCTCCATGGTAACAGATAAATAAACAAGAGTGTTGTGGAGAAGTAATATGTTCATACTGCATACAACAGTACATACTTTGCAAGGGCAGTTGTAATACGCACTAAAAGTAAAAAGAATCAGTATGTAATTCAGACTGCACCCCTTGTTTCTGTGAGCGTTCCCTCCTTCCTTTGTTCTGCATGACCTGCTTTCAATCACTTCATCAGCTGTCTTGTATATTAACCCTACCCATTGACTCAACTGTTTGCCAGTTTGCCTTGTACTCCAGTCTTTCTTACCAGTAAGTGTCTGCATGTTTTTCTGCTGTGTGTGTGACTCCTCCTTGCTGTTTGCCTTGTGTTTGATCTTTTGGACTGATTTCTCTGGTTTTTGCCAAACTGCCTGCTCCCAACCTGCACTGTTGCTGCTGTTTAGCCTTCCCGTGTGTGTTTGGATTAAATTTTTAAACTTGAACTTTGCTTTTTGTGCCTGATTTCTGCATTTGGGTTGATTCCTGTCCTCTGTCCTTCACATTGCTGTGGTGGGGGTCAGAAACAAAATGTATTTCAGCTGCCAAAAAAAAAAAAAAAACAGTTTTAAATGTGTACTATGTTGGGAGTATTTTCACGGCTTTACCTTGCTCATTTAAATGGGAAAGTTATCAAAAGCTTTAGTTCCCCATCTATGCCCTCATCAAAGCCACCAGACTCCATTGAGAAAAATGATAATTTTAGCTCCCTGAACTCAGGAGCTGCTGGTCTACCGCTGCTTTGATCAGTTGGTTTGTGTTGTGTGACTTTACTGAATCCGAACAACTTTTTAAGACCTTGACAGATGTCAGTTATCTTGTGCTGCTTTGAGACACCTTTCACAAGCATTTAAACGTGTAAATCATAAGCAAATTAGTTTGTTGTCTGCCAAAAACATGGCATTTATAATTTATTATAAATTATATTTATAATATATTTAAAAGAAGGTTACAGAAAAAAAATTAATTGATATTTATAATTTAGTTTTAGTATTTTACTTAGTCAGGTCATTTTTCTGTTCTTTACTCTTTTTTTTGTGCTAATTTCAGGTACTTTTCTTGTAACTTTTTTTCTAATTTCTTGCTAATTTTTGGGCCATTTCTTAAGTTGCTCACTGCCATTTTTTCCATGTTTTTGAAGGAAATCAAGACAGTTGGTTGAGGTTTTAAAAGGTTAAATGCCAAATAGACACACATAACACAAACTAACTGTTGGAGGCAGCAGCAGATCAGCAGCTCCTGTGTTCAGTCAAGTTAAATCACTGTTGTTCTCAACGGAGCTTTGTGGAGAGCGATGTAACTGCTTCATTTTCCTGTCTCAAATCACAGTGAAAGTGAAGAAAAGCAGTGAAAATACTCTCAGTACAGTGTGTACTTACTGATATTGATTTTTTTTTTTTTAGGTGGTAAAAATGTATTTGTTGCTGACGCCTTCACAGCAGCACATTGCTTCCATGTCAGACTCCAGCTTGCTTCTCCAAACTTAAGAAAAAACTGAACTACCCCTTTAATACAGTGACGTCTTAACTCTTTTCTGGCTATGTTTGAGTTGCCTTTTTAATTTTAAGCCACTTTTTAAAAAAAATCTACCTGTAATTTACCTGTAAATTAGCAGTCCTGTTAACGCTGGCATATTCACTTATGTATTTTATACTGATGTCAATTAACATGTGTGTCCCTTTTCAAATAAACAAACTGATTAAACACCTATTAATTTATTCAATGGCGATTACATTAAAGGGGAACACCACCGAAATTCGGAATCCCAGCAAGTTTTTTGGCCTTGGAATGTTCAGTTGATATTTGTGAGCTTTCTTTGTTGAGCTTCTTTCTGTCAAAGCCAAAAACCCCAGAGGAAACTCTTAAACCTGTCATGTCACAGGGTATAAAGTTTGACCTGGTGTATTTATGTCTTGCAAATGTGGGTGTAGTTTAGAAGGCAGCATCTGTGCTGACCTCACACCCGGGTGGGCGGTGAGTGGAGTCAGCATGGTGCACGCCATGAAGTAGATATCAGAAGAATGTCGGGTCCAAAGAGGAAAAAGACAGAAAGCTTTTGGCACGTACCCCACCATCAACGCTTAATGTTAACAGTTACACAACGAGCAAAAGAGCGAGCTGGCCAAAGAGACCCATGGAGCGGCATCTGTGGCGTTGTTCAGTGGAGTCACCTGGTCCAGAGGAGCTGATCACTAAGAAGCATGAGTGCTGTCCTCATGGTGAGTCTGACCACACTCAACCCCCCTCAGAACAGGGAGGTTACATTCACCCAGAGAAGCTCAGAACAGTTTCACGTCTATTGCACCATGTAAAGAGAGACACGAGGTTGCAGGCTTGCTAATCTTAGCTAACCCTTTGGTTAGCTGGCCTGATTTTTTCTTTGTTTTCAAAACATGGGAAGAGGGCGATGAGCAACTTAACAAGAAATGGCTGAAAATGTTGAAAGTGGTTCAAGAAAATTACCTGAAAATAAGGACAAAAAAAGGTAAAAAAAATAAATAAATAAAATGACCTCAATAAAGTGCTAATATATTTGTGTATGTGTATATATATATATTTTTTCTCAGGTTTCAGAGGTTTAAATGCTTGTTAAAGGCATCTGAATGCAACACGTTACCTGATGCTGATCCAGGTGTTAAATGGTTCATGAGAGTGCATGAGCCAGGTTAGCATAGCGGCGTAACAGATTGGAGCAGCTCCATAGACAACCAATGTGAGGTTTTGTGGATCCACAGAATGTTTTTTTTTTTTTTATCATTAGCATTAAGTTGATGATGGCTCCTTATCTAAAACGCACACCTGTCTATTCATTTATGCCCTTATTAATAAGTGAAGTTTGCTAAGAGTGCCAGTGTTCTGCTTGTTTTAAGACCATCGGAATTACATGCATGAATTTTGAAAATGATTGTGGTTCCCCTTTAAGTAATAATATATTATAAATTTAGACAAACTGACTAACTGGACTGCTGTCCTTCTAAATATCTGACATGAAGAACTCGAAGACTGGAAATTTGAAAATATTGCACTAATAATACCAATGGTGACAAATGACACTGAATGGATACCAGCTGAATCAGATAATAGATTTAAACAGAGCACAACTATAGTGGTATCACTTCATATTGTATAATATCCTCCAATAAGTCTTAAGATACTTTAACACTCACAGAAACGTATAATTTAAGGAAACAAGATTTTTTCAGGCATATTCAAAGGAGACATAATTTTGATATAATATTAAAAATACTGGGGAGAGAGAGGAATGAGTCTGATTAGGATATTCTTTGATGCATTTAAGGGAAATATAAGGAATAAAATGATCTTCAGGATTTATTCTTCACATCTGAAAAGATCTCGTCATAGTGTAAGTGAAATCGTAAGTAAGTGATGATGATGGTTAAACATCTGCAATCTACCACTTCAACATCTGTGAAGGGGATTCATCTGATAAAAAAAAATTTCTGAATATAACTTAAAAAAACCCCAACCTAAACCATCAGTACTGAAGAATGTGTGGTAATATGTCTGCTGGGTATTTTTATATTTTGTCCTAAAACTTCCTCTCACTAGGTAGACATGGCCACAGAGGTCAGTTCAATAATCTGCTTAGAACTTGATTTAATTTCAGTGTTACCTGGAAAGTGTGCTAACTGAACTGATAAAGCAGAATCAATATTAATTACAAATATTAATTGCTAATATAAGTAAGAGTGTCAAACAACCTCTGAATGGATAGAGGATAAATACTGGAAAAATCTTTTTTGAAATTAGAATTTTGTTTCATGCATTTAATTAGTTCCCCATGATGACTATCTTGTTTTGTAAAAGAGAAACAATATAAAAATATAATATATTACAAGCCAAAGAAACACACACAGATATTTTTCAAAACATGAAAAACTGCTGAAATGCAGGTAATACAGATTAACTATGAAGGGCACTGTAAAATTAGCTGGCGTGGGCAATATGATATATGATGTCGCTACTGCATATTCCAAAATTGAAAATGAATAAATAAATCACTTGATCCATCAACCACATAAATGCAAGGAAAAAAACAAGTAGTTTCAAAACACAGTAATAGTTTTTATTTAGAAAAGCCAGCATGCCACTCGAGACTGGATATTGATCAGCTGTGTGATGTCTCTAAGCCCCCCTGTGAAGTCGACTACAGAAACGCATGTTGACTTGAGAAAAAAAAGTAATAATCACAGAGAATCATGACAGGATGAGTATGAATGTCATCTCTGTGCTTCTGGAGGCACATTTTAACAAGACACAGAGATGGGGGTTGCTATTGATGTTATTTACTGTATGACAACAAAAGAGAAATGAAAATAGAAAAAGAGTATCTCACAGAAATAATAATCTTTTATTTGCAATCATTTGTTCATTCTTATTACAAACTGATTTTGAATTAACTAAATCTGATAGAGAAATCATCTTAAGAAGTTTAACACAGATGAGTTCATTCTATCCATACATCTTCTGTTCACCGAAAACAACCAGCACACACTTGAAGCACTATGCAAAGCCTTTAAGCATTAGACGCTAGGAACAATGAAAAACGCCACAGCTGAGGATCAACACAGGACAAACAACAAAATGATCAGAAAGCCATCAGAGTATGTGGATGATCTACCATATTTTTTACAAGACAAAAACAGAGACATAAGCAATACAGAAAAATGCTGCATCAAATAAACTTTAAACTCCTTGACTTTGCAAAGCAGAAACACACCCGTAATGTTACTGAAGCACTGTAAGACTAAACCTGTGTCAACACAATAACAGCACTTTGAAACTTCTTACATGGTATGGAGAAGCTCTCCGTAATTTCAGAGAGCCAAACTAAAACTCTCCATTGTGTTGATAAGCAGCTGCAAACGGTGCAAACAGCAGATATGACTCTATATGCAGCCATGTACTGTAGCTTCACATATCAGCATGTAACCTCAAAGTAAAGGTCCATACCTGAAGTGCACTGCCTGACAGGCCTCATAGAGATCATGTAACTTAACCAGCAGCTAACCCATTAACTCACCGCAGCAGTGGTCATGCCTGAACCTGTACCAGTTTTGTCACTCTGGACAACAGTGTCTCTAAGACCCCTTAAAGGAATACATTACCCAAAAAATGATCATTTGTAAATCAGTAAGTTATAAGAATTCATGGGAAAAAAAATTATTGCATGCCTCCACGGAAATGTTGTGATGTTACCAAATTTTTATTAAATTTTTTAAATTAATTCAGAGCCAGTTGCAATGAAATTTTGTTCCCTGTACACTGTTGTGTAGATTTGGAATGACAAAGTTGATCTATCTATCTATGATTTTTTTCACACAAAAAAAGGTACTGGAGAGTAGGTTTGAAGTCCCTATGAGTTTGGTATTTAACAATAAAGGGAGAAATGTGTGTTACGGCTGGATGAATGACACTTGGTTTATACTGAATGGGTTGTTTAAGTTTGTAAACTGATGGTTTGACATCATGGTTGATGGTTTGGTTTGGTTTGTTTTTTGTTTTGCTGTTGTTACACGTGGACCCCAACCAACCAAACCAGTAGCCACTCTGACACTGCCTGCCCTCTTATGCTGTCTTGCCGTTCTGTATTTAATGGCCGATTGTGGAAAGGGGCGACAGAGTTGTCTCGTCTCTAAGGCGTGGACAGATGTAGTAACAGCGCTTAAACGAGGTCTGTGTAAAACGAAAATCCAGAGAGACATGACCACGGGCATGGCCAGTGTGACGTTTTAGCAATGTGTTATGAGTGCGACCCACTTCTGGAAATTTAAAAATGAGCTGTTAGCGGATGACTCAAAGAAGAACAGTGAGCATAAATGTCCGCATATTGGGAAAACATTTAGAACCAGGAGCTCCTTTCCCTCCGAGCAGAGGACAAGTTTAGCTGCCATATAATAGAGACAGTAAATGATCGTTATTGACATGTTAATGCCATAGTTATTGTTTAGAAAGCACAGCTGAGAGAAGCCGCAGTGATAGCATATAAAAGTGACTGATGACCAGCTGAATAGCAGTATAAGTGTATTATATATTAATTGTTTAGGTGAACAAAGTAATCATAGCAATTACTAATAAAGAAAAACAAAACAGTGCTAGAGAAATCTTGGCTAATTTTAGTCATAAAATATGCTTAAATCCACAATGCTGTTGTTAGCCGTCACGCCTCTTTTATTCTGCAAAGCCTCAATGCAAGTTTTTAATCACACTGAGCAGAATGATGCTGCTGTTGTTTGCTTCTGTGTTAAAATCCAAAGGAGGCATAAAGAAGAGACCCCGAGTGCCTCTATACGACCATCTCTGCTAATATGTGTGCTGCTTTTTGCAAAGGCATGAAAAAAAACTCCATGGAACTCAAGGTAACACAGCATGACTAACTGATACACTAAAGGTCATTTTGTGGGTAAGCATTTCTTTAAATGCAGTGAGGTCAGAACTCACTGAGAAATAGACCAAAGAGAACCAAAACTGCAGCCCTCACTGCTCATGAGTTTGTCATGTCACCTCTGAGCATCTGCAAGGTGAGCATGATGGTGGTTAAGCTGATCAGAACGCACTGACCAACCACTGATGTCTTCCTGTGGCGCCACATCAGGAAACGAGCCACTGTGAACTAATGTGACCAGCGTGCTTCAGCAAACAAACTTTTTATCACCCAACGAATAACCAACCCCTGTGCACATCCAGCTGCCCTCCTGCTGCCTCACAGAGAGCCAACAGAGCATCCTGATGGCTTTAATGTGCCAAGCATATTATGTGAAATTATTGCATTATATTTCTATGGGGCACACCATGCAAGCACGACATCCCGGGTCCAAATTTGGCCAAGGACCATAGCTGCATGTCATCTTTCTCTTTTTGTCCCTTATTATTTTCTGGGGTAACCCTTTGAAACCTGGGTTGACCTCGCACCTCTTGTGCTGCTTTAAGACGCTTTTAACATTTTTTTTTTTAACCTTTGGACACTGAATAAATTAGGCAGATTTCGTTTGAAAACATGGTAAAAATGTCTCTCAAATTGCAAATGATTAGTTGATTTATAACATTATTTTTGAAAAAGCTAGGGGAAAATGTTGAGTATTTGTAAGTATCATAATTATGTTAACAAAATTAATTGATAAAATTATTTTAACTTTTAAGCACTTTTTAGGGTTATTTTGGTCTTTTCCTATTTTTTTATTTTTAAATTTGTTTTTTAAGTTTTTATTTATCTTTTTAGCAGGTGGGGTAGGTGCAATTCTTTCTGCACTTTTTACTAGTTTCTTGCTGATTTTCAATTCTTAAATTGCTCATTGCCTTCTTCTTATGGTTGACAGAAATCAATCCAATTTTCCCAGGTTTCAAAGGGTTAAGGTCCACTAATAACAGCAAAATGCCATAAAATAATCGAAAGAAAAAGAAAAAAAAAACTTTCAGCACACGAAAATCAAGTCAATATGACTTTTCTTCTCATCCGCATTTAAGAGTTGAGGATACAGGGCTTGGTGATCGAAACAATATATTCACTTATCCAGATAAACAAAATATTGTCTGTAAGACACACTGCATGTGCACAGCGGACAGCCAATCCAGCACAGAAACATATCCATTTCTAATCAATTAAATTTCAATCTAGAAATGTACAGCCCCTGTAAAAAAGGGTTAGTTGAGTTAGCTCAACCAACCACATGCTGTTGTTTTGTTGTCGAAAGTTGGATAGGTCTGTAAGTTGAGTAAGAAATGAGTCATATTCTGATGATATGAAATCAATATCTTGATAAAAATGTTTGCCACGCTGCCCAGCCCTATAACCTTATGATCCACACCCCAAAACAAATATTCATTTTCACATGCAGACTGCATATGAAAACACTTCACTGACTGGAGAGTGACATCATTCCTTCACTCCTTTGTCCAGTCACAATACAGGAGACACACCTGCACACACAGGCTGCACACTGAGTGTACACGGCGTCATCTGTGTGCTGTACTCCTAGTGAAGGAGGGAGACCAATTCTCTGAAAATTGAAACCAACACAAAAAAAAGCCTGTGACCACTATTCGCAGCTTCATCCCATCAGACAGCTGGCTGAATTGGACTGACAGCCCAAGTGACCTTTAAATTGTGACTTGCTGTATTTATATCTGTTTCAATTAAGTTTAATGGGAAAAAAAAACAAAGAACAGGCAGCATGGCAGATCATTAATTCTGCTCATCTTTCGCCATCAAACAGCATTATGTGTTTTTCTTCTGCATACAAGATAATATTGCATTCAAAACACACATTTAGCTTGTTTTAAGTGCTTATAAAGTGATTGAGACCTATATCTTCATCCTAATCACTTGGCATGCAGGCCGTGGACTTAAAAACACAAGAAATTATTGTTTCTCTTGTGATTTCTCTCTTTCTCTTCTATTTCATTTTTTGGTTGCATAACCACAAATTCTGCAGCTGTAAATAACAACTAGCATAGCTAACGACAAACAGCTAAGGACTTAGCCGTTAACTCTTCACATCCATCTCAGACGTGATGCTTTCAAGCTGTCTGCAGACAGGTTATCCCAGACTGGGCAGAAACACTGTAAGTGTCAATGGCAGGGGTAATCATTGTTTGACCTGACCTGTTACAACTGCACAAAAGGCCTTTCAGTTGCAACAGTACAGGCAACACTTAGGAACTGTTCATTATTTATGAGAGAAGGGGTGTGTGAAAAACAGGAGGCAGAAGATAGAGTTTTGATTCATCTTCAAAAGGTCTTGTTTTGTATTTATTTTGAAAACTTTTAGAACCCCAAACACGCAAGTGAGTTTGAAACAGTGATGTATAAAGAGACTTGGATAAAGCTGCTGAGTGGGTCAAATGACTGAATACTGGTTTAGCGCTCTGCTAACTTGAATAAGGATAAAAATGATATAATGTTGCTGCTCTCTAAACTTTCAAAATGTTATCGCACCAAATCGATCAAATTCTGATAGTGAAAAGTCATTTCACGACACTCAAACAAATGCATCCACTCATTTACAGACATCTCTTTGCCGACGTAAGTAAATGGGAAAAGTCTTTTTGGGGCCACAAGGCATCATGTGACTGTAATAGTTTGGCCACTAGAAAATTGGCTTCATTGTCTAGCACACTTCCTGGGAGACTGCAAGGCTGGGCAAAAGAGGGTGGGACCAGCTCAGGTGTTCTTTAGGTGCACTTATTTTAGCTTCCTTAGGTGCGCTCACCTGTCTAAACTTTTAGGGCAGACACAAATTGATGGTGACCAATACAAAATGGAGTGTTTTCACAGAGAAAGTATTTACTGCTGTTTATCAGTCTTTTTTGTTCTGTGACAGTGCACCAGCTATTGAGCCTCTCAGTAAGTGCGCACCAGGCTGCACTGTGTTATACACCAATGCTGTGACGTCATTTGAAACCGTGACTTCTCTTTTAAGCCTCCTTGGGGACCTGGTTTGAAAGGCAAGCTTTCTTTGTAAAATCTCCAAAATCACACCATTTATCACAGCCACAAACTGTGAAATATGATTGTTTATGGTGGAGAGAGGGTCATGCACTTTCCCCCAGTCATTTAGGGAAGCTCAGGGAAAAATATTAGTAGCTCAGGGGAGGGTCATGATATTGGAAAAATTAAGTCACACCCCGCCCACCCCTATTCTCGGAAATAAAGAACAGTCCCTTATCAAAACTGTTAGCAGAATGGCTAACTGGTCAGCCTCTTGAAGTGAAAAATAAAGATTGGCTTTATATGTTTAACAAGCAAAGTATTCTCTTCCATCATTAATGACAGTGATTAGAACAAAGTGCTGACTGTGTGTGTGCATATGCCTCGTGTGTGCATACGCTCCTCAAGCCTGCAGCTTGCACAAAGTGACGGACGAGCCGCTTGAGAAGATCCAGAAAGCTGGATACACAGCTTCAGCGAAGGGGAACACAAAGGTGTGGAAGGGATATGCCCTGTCTGCCACGTTATAGAACGTAGCGGTGCCCTCCTCACAATCCAACAGCACACCTATGCGCTTTGGATTGGGATTGACCAGCATGGTCTCACTACTGTTGTGCCAAGCTGACAGCTTGACGTTAAACCACTCGACACACCAGGACTGGCCGTTGCGGCCCAGTCGACTGGTGGGACCTTTGCGGTCAATGCTGCTGTAGGCCAAGCCTACACCAATGAAATTGTTGCTGCTCAGTCGGACCTCCCAGTAGTGGCGGCCTCTAGAGAAGCCCTTGGTGGCGAGCACCTGGGAGCAGACAGCAAAGCGTTCAGGGCAGTCGGGGTAGTCCGTGTGCTCATCGGACACAGATGCCTTCGTGAAGCCCTCACTCAGTATGATGCGTTTGTGGGCCGTCTTTGGATCCATAGTGAGCACTGTACCGTCTAGTAGGAACAAAACAGATGAATAAATAAATTAATTTAAAAAACATAAGAAATAAAAACATCCAGATTTGCTCCTACCACATGAGGACAGATATCTGCTGCACTCGTACACTTACATTTCAGAAGTTCAGTTCTTTTTTCAGCAGATGTTATGCTTGGGGGAATGTCTTCTGTTTCTGCAACAGAAGACGAGAAAGAAATTGGACATCAGGCTCAGGGATAACAAATAAAAGCTTAAAAAAGGGGAGACCTAAATCACTAAATCACTTTAGTCCATTTACAGAAGCTAACATTACATGTGAAAAAAAGTTTTACAAGCCACAAATTCTGATAAATTGCCTCCAGCGATGTCACTTCAGTCATCCCGGGATTCCACCAGCAGCATGTCCAGAGCGTTACGGCTGCGGCGCTGTTTTGCTCCGTCCTCCAAGCGCCTCTATATCCCACTAAGAGCGTCTGTTCAGCGTTTCAGAAGCAGAGCGTTCTGCCAGCTGATACTGTAGACCCTATGAGATTGCTTATTTCTTAATTTTCCCTTGATTTTGTGGTCATTATACCTTGATTTTAGTGATTCAACCATGGCGATTGTTTGGGCTGCAGCCTGCAGTCCAGCCACAGAAAAATAGATCAAAGATTTTCTGCCATTTTTCAGTCAAAAAAAAAAAACTCATCTTGATAGCTATAAAGATCAATAAAAATAAATCCAGTTACACATAAAAAAAGATATTAGATTTGTGGCTGTGATTTAGTTAAATATCAATCTTATTAATTATACAGATGGATCAATAATAATTTTAATCATTAACGAAATAGATATGAGGTAGATACGATTTTAATCGCGGTTTTGTGAACAATACAGTGCTTTTGTTAATTATGATTCAATTTTGGCTGTTTCATGTACAGTGACTGTTATCAGGAGCATTAATTTTCCTGCTGGACAGCGTTTCGAGGGCTGCTGGACGGAGAAGCAGCAGATGCGGCCGATGTAAGGTTTTAGTAAAGTTAAACATGATCCCACGCCTCTGCAAGGCCTTTTAAATTTGAAAATTCACCGGAGAAAATGCTGCTTGACTTCCTGCCTGGTACGATCTGCTGTGTGCGGTTGACGTAGTTGCTGTCTGTGTCCGTCAAAAATAGACTCGCTGCACATTTCACGCAGAGCAAAGTGGCAAGCTGCAATAACAAGCATTGACTAGAACGCCCGTGATCGGCTCCAGAGGCCGTGCTGTGGCTGTAACGTGCCGCTGACAGACTCTGTGGAAGTTAGGGGGCCAGTACAGAAGCATGAAAACATCTTTGGGTGCTGAGTGGGTTGTGAGTGATGTAGGTGGCAGGTTTTGCAAAGGAAGAAGAGAGTGGGGGAAATACCTCTGATGAATCCACTCTGACATTTTTAAACTTTCCATCAAGAGCCTGTCAATACTAACGTGGTTGAGTGCTCTTTTGAGCGCATGGTGTCTACCTGGTTTCTCGTTGGAGTCAGTTTCAGGAGGTTGGGTTTGCTGCTTTTTCTTTTTAGGTTTGTTTTTCCCACCTATGTCCAGGAGGTTTTCCATTGAATGGGCTTTGTTCATTTTGTCTTCTGTGGCTTGAGCAGGTTTTTGTTCTGATGATAAAAAACACAGCACGTTTGATAAGTAACTGCAGTGATAGTTCTGAAGAGCTGTTCAGTGTTATGAGACAGGCAGCTGCAAATTTGAGTTAATTTGAATTGAAAATTTTTAATTTGATTAATTTAAAACAGTTCTCACACCCAACAATGATCAGTTATAGGCAGTAACACATTACACAGAGTCTACACAGTCTCAGTGTAACACATAAGAGTTCAATAGCACCAAAACTACAGCTTCCAAAATGACCATTCGGGTGAATCATCACTACATTTACTGAACAATACCACCCTTCTGAAGGTAGGATTTGTTATATTGGTGCAGTGGTTGAAGTATTCAGATACCTTACATAAGGGAAAGTACTAATACTACCGATTGAAAATACTGCTATAAGTAAAAGTCCTGCTCTGAAACCCCAAGCCACCAAATTATAAAAAACATTAAAAATGTAATTAGAAAAAAGATAAAATACCCCAAACTTTAACAACTGAGAAAATATAGAATAAAACACCACTTAATTACCATAAATAATAAAATATAATAAAATTATATTTGAAATTATAAAAAAAAAACAACACACGCCCCATAACATTATTTTTTTTTTAAAAAAAGAGTTAAATGACTTAAAATCAAAGTAGTTGGTAGTGGGGTGCCTGGTGGCTCAGTGGATAGAGCAGCGCCCCATATGCAGACATTCATACATCGCCCCCCCCCTCTCCCCCTTTCACTCTCAAACTGTCCTATCCATTAAAAAGGCAATAAAAGCCCCCAAAAAATCTTTAAAAAAATAAAAATAAAAAAAATGAAAAAAATTTGTTGCTAATTAATTTTCTGTGAACTGACTTATCACTGCAACTTAAAACATATTTTATAAACTAATTTTTTATACAAAAATCCTCATCTGCAACATAACCAAAGCTGTCAGACAAATGTAGCAAAATAAAAAGTACACTATTTTTCCTCTGAAATTGAGTGGGGTAAAAGTAATAATGTAGCATGAAAGTAAAACTCACGTTAAGTACAAGTACCTCAAATTCATACTTAAGTAAAATGCTTGAGTAAATTTACTTAGCTACATAACACCACTGTACTGGTGTTAATGAAGATGCAAATATTATATTTTAATAATTTACCAATGCTTCACTGTGACAGGTCTTCTTCGGGGAATTGTACGATTTAATGTATTAGAATGCATTCGTTTCAGCTAGATGTATACTGGCAACTAAGTGTTATCTATTAGTCAGATAAAAAACTAGACATTTCTTACTTTGAGGTGTCTTCTTTGGGCCTGCTTTGGGTTGAGGACCTGGACCTGTCCATTGTTGCTCTGAGACAACAAAAGAAAAGACATTGAACTCTTGAGCCGTTAATTGTCATGAGTCAGTTTTGTTTTTACACATATCATAACGTGTAAGTGTTGGATAGATGAACATGAACATACCAGATGTCTGGTACGTTTCAGGGCTGAAAGGTGTAAATCCCCCAAAAGCCCCTAAGAACATGTCAGATAGAGTGTTGTTTTAACAGCGTAATCCACATGATTTATGCCAAATCCTACCCCACCACACATCACAACACCAATTTGAGGAATAGTTTCAGTTTGGGCAAGAATTAGTCATTGTTTTGATTTGATTTTTTGATTTGTTTCCACCAATTCCACCATTAACCAACTCACCCAAAATACCAGTGTTAATATCTGCAATAAAATCCGACATACTTGGTTTCACAAAACTTTCTCAATCCATCTTTAACTGTAATGTTTCCCACTTATTAAAAGGAAACTGACTACTGGAGACAACTTTTTTAATTTGGTCCAGTATTGAGAGGAGACTGCTGCAGTGCAATCTAATTATGCTGTCAGTTTAATGCTTAAATGCTTAAAGTGTTTGTTTTTGCCACTGACAGGCTCACATTGTTATTTGTGTGTCTAACAACATAACATACATTCCACTAGACTGTCTGTTGCTGTGACATAATGCCTGTCCCATTTCCCAGTTTGTACGTCCTCAATTCCTTTCCTCACCTCCTCGCCTCATGTCTTGGTCCCGCCCACAGGAGATGCCAACAGAGGAGGTGAGGAAAAGACGTGATGAGGAATTACAACAGGCATCTGACAAAATGAGACATCCTTACCTCTAAGCGCCATTTTAAAGTGATGTCAATTATATATGATGCAGGACACAGTTGCACCACCTGTCCACTGTTTTGTTATGGCCAGTGCACGGTATAATTGTAGTGATGATGATGATGATGATGATGATGATGATGATGATGATGATGATTGTATTTGAAGTATTGATGATGATGATTGGGTGACAGTAACAGTACATATAGTATTGTAATATTGATGATGAGAGAGTGACAGTAATAGTACATATTGTATTGTAGTATTGATGATGTTAATTGGAGAGTGACAATAATAGTACAAATAGTATTGCAGTATTGATAATGATGTTGATGTGAGAATGACAGTAGCAGTACATATTGCATAGTAATACTGATGATGTTAATTGGAGAGTGACAGCTCAAAAAAAAAAAAAAACACACTTGGTCGGGGCTGATTTTGACAAAGTGGACAACTCCGTAAGACTTCACAATAAGACTTATCCTTGAATGAAATGTTCCACACACACAGCGAAAAGCTTGTTAAAACAATTCATTTCTCACTTCTGATAACAATCTGAGTGGCAAAAACAAGCAATTCCAGTGGATGGAAACTGACGGTGCTCAATTGCCTGTTGGGATTACACTGCAGCGTGATTCCCTGCTGCAGCACTGTCTCTTAGAACTGGAAAAATTTCAAATAATTTTGTCTCCAGTAGTTTTCCTTTAACGTAACGAAAGGTCAGCTGTATGTTTATCTGTTACTTACTAGGGTTTCGTCCTGCCATAAATCGAGGTCCTGGTGGATACTGGGGTCCCTGGTAGCCTGCAGGTGGCGGGGGGCCGTGGTAGCCTGCAGATGGCAGGGGGCCGTGGTAGCCTGCAGGTGGCCTCATAAAACCATGAGCTGGCTGGAATAATGGTGGGACGGGTGGACGACCTGGACTGTGAGACCTTGGAGGCTTTTTCTGCTTTGGAGGCTTGTTTACTTCGGAAACAGAGAAGGTGAGAAGAAATTTTGTTTGAGTTGTGTGCTAAAAAAAGTTGATCAAATTGATTGTTGCATTTGTTCACAACTTCACAGACTCAGTATGTACAAACACCCACACATTAACTAGCAAAATTCTACATCTTTAGCATTTTTTTCTGTCACTCCAAAGCTGTGCAGACATGTGTGTATGTTTTTCATTCGCATGGGCAGATATTTTATTAAAGGTTGTATATGTAAAGATGAACATACCAGATTCTGGCTGGGATCCAGTACTTCCAGAACTTGCAGGTGCGGAGCCAGAAGCTGCTTTATGATCTGTGCATGATAAATAGACTGCATTTATACCCTTTTTCTATTACTACAACGTCACGTTGAGTCAAACAAGGCAGTGTCGATTTGTCTTGCCAATATCAGTGAGGGGGCCGTCAACATGGCAACAGTTCTGGCATGATCCAGAGGTTTTAGCAAACTACAGACAAGGATTTTCCGTCAGGATTCAGAGTTCATCATAGTACAGAGACTAGTAAAAATTACTAATGAGTTTTTGATTGCCTCTGATAGAGGTCTGGTCTCTGTATTAATCCTACAAGATCTCAGTGCTGCATTTGACACCAATGACCATCAAATCTTACTGCACAGACTGGAAAACTTTATTGGCATTAAAGGATCAGCATTGAGCTGGTTTAAAAATCATACTTATCACATCATTCCCAGTTTGTTCATATCAATGATCAGTCCTCCCTGCATACTAAGGTCTGCTTCAGAGTACCACAAGGTTCTGTGCTTGGACCAGTCCTTTTCATTTTATATATGCTTACGCTAGGCAATATTATTAGAAATCACTCTGTAATTGTCATTTACGACATCTATAGCACGTCTGTCCGTACTGGAAGATGGATCCCTCCTCGGTCGCTCTTCGTTAGGTTTCGACCATTTTTTTCCCCTGCCTTACAGTGTCTTTTTTTGGAGAGTTTTTCCTTAGTCGATGTGAGGGTCTAAGGGCAGAAGGATGTTGAATGCTGTAAAGCACTCTGAGGCAAACTGTATTTTGTGATGATGGGCTTTATAAAAAATTGAATGAAACATTAAGCTTTTGTTGCATTTGGCCTTTCATTCATACAACAACAAGGCTTTAAGGGCCTTAAATTGCATCTGTACGACACTTCATGATGCAAAGGAATACACACAATTAAAAAGAACAAAAAAAAAAGTTTGTCGTTGTTCCCATCAGCTACCACCACATATACACTCCATTTCTGTGGGAAACACTGACGAGTGTGTGTGTTGCAAGACTCACACTCACCTCTGTCTGTGCAGGAAACCAGTGAGAAAGATGTTTTTAAAAATCTCCGTTCAGTTCTCAGCTATTTTGTAGCTTTTAACTGAATTATTTCTCTCCTGCTACCTGTTTGCAGTTTAGATATGTACTTTACAGTTTCATGTTCCCATGCAGCCGTACAATGCAGAGTTGTGTTTAGTGACTGCTTCACAATAAAAGCTTTTACATAACTAAATAACATGGGACTTTTATTGTGAAGAATCTATAAGAAATTAAATGTGTCATCAAGCTGCTTTTAAGCATTATTACTGAAGACAAGCCACCATAAGTTAAAGACACACCATCAAGCGGTAAATTGTGATGCAAATCTATGCTGAGCTGGGCTGACGTGCCCAGTCAAGCTAAATCAAGCCAAGCCAGCACATGAAATGGAAATAGGGTATTAGTGAACCACCTGTTTGAGCTGCTGAGCCACCCCTAAAGATCAGTCCCAATAACCCGCCAATGCAAAAATTAATAAGTCACCAACTGATTTATCTCCCTCATGACATAAACTCACCAACAATATCAGTTGTAAGTTCTGCAAGAAATTGGACATAATTCATTTCACCTCCAAATTCTGTCTCCAAATGTGAAATCTCTCACTCAAAATGTATCTGCAAAGTTACCTGGTTTAAGCATGGGTAGTCTGGCCTCGACAGGCTGTTTGAGGATCTCCGTTAGATACTCCTTCAGGGCCGCAGCAAAGCTCTGTGTTGCTGTCACCTTCTTGGAGTCCAGGGTGAGTCGAGGGCAGTAAGGGTCATAGTTCATGTTTGATGGCAGCTCAAATAAAGACTATGGGTAGAGGAACACAATGTTTTTTTCTTGATGAAAAGTGTTTACATTCAAGACAATGAAGATAAAGCTATGCTATTTTATACCATGGATCAAATCTGTCATAAATATCAGTGGAAGGAAGTAAGAATGACGTTGCCAGATTGCATAGTTATGTTTGAAACGTAGCAGTAAAAAAACATCTGGCCTGTTTCTTTTTGCTCATCCCATCCCCTGATATGAACTGTGCAGTTAGACAAGAGAACCAAAATGCTACCTCATTTCTGGGGTTTTAGACCCACTCCTGCAGCACTGGAAACAGATACTTTGCAGACAGATGATCCCAGTTGTCTCACCTGTAGGAAGGCCAGAGTATGAGTCTGACTCAGAAGAGTGTGGATGTCTTCTTTAGCTTTGTTCATATTATCAACGTTCTCAGTGAGCTTCTTGGCAAGACTCTTGAGTCTGGCCTGACCACTCTCCAGCTCATGGTCCACTGTATTCAGAGCAGCACGCTCCTCTTGGGCTAACATGTCGCGCATGTGCTGATACTCCGCTGTCAAAGCTGCCTTCTTGTTGGTCGCTGAGTCCTGAGGTAGAATCATGGGAGGATAGATAGATCAGTCGGTAAAAAGACAGGTAAATACAGGGCAAGCAGCTGAAATACACGGAACATGGATTTGTCACATAATGCAGACACAGCTACATGGACTCCATCTTTCCAGCATGCACTTTCTGCCAGCTTGAATGTGTGTATATTGACTTTTACCAAGTGGTAATGTTATGGTTATGGAGGGTTTGGAAGTGTAGGCTATGTTAATGACTGGTACTGAATTAACTGTGAGGGCCCGCATTAATATTACACACACTTCTATCGCACAAAATGCGCTTTTCAAAATCAAGCTATAAGCATATATTATGCAATAATATGATTTTTTTTTTACTTTCATTAAGTTTATTTTTTTTAACCAATTATTTTAATTAATTTGTTAATTAATTTTTTATTTTCAAATTATTTTCAATATGCTATCTGCTGTAGATGTTTTTCTTTTTTATCTTGGGCTGCAACAACAAATCAATAAAGTTGATTATAATCAATTATTAAATGTGCTGGCAACGTATAAAATTATTGATTCGTTGTGTCGCGTAATTCCCATGTGTCGAGTAATTCCATCACTCGCTGTGTGACAGTGCACCTAGTGGAAATTGCATGTATTTTCTCCATATGCCAAATATGGTTAAAAAAATGTGGAAAGGTGGAAAATAGTAAAAATGACAAATTCCAAGGCAAAAGCCCAGAATGACACCCAGAAATAATACAATGCATGTTTTTATGCTTTGATGGCTGTGGGATCAAAAATGTCAGTTTGAAATGGGTTTCGAAGGCGCATTTTTCTGCTTAACAGTATAAATGTAACAATTTAGTTTCTACCGTGTATTTTACACTAATTTGAAACAAAAATAAACAATATTGACAAAGTGTATGCCATATGCATGAACACAGCCAAAATTTTCAAAACATGAAGAATGAAAAGTGCATAAAATGTGCCAAATAGTCCTTAAGGGTTAATTAACTGGATTGTTTTAACAATATGATGCATTGATTTTATTCATTTATTTTAATGTGAAATGTAAAAAAACACACAATTTTTAAACACTTTTTCCCCCCACACAGTTCTGTATAGTTTATAACTGTTTGAGAGTGGCAGAGCCACATGTAGAGAAAAATAAATAGACAGCTTTGTAAATGTAACATTGAGAAGCACAGTGCCTGTGCGGTGCCTGTGGGCATGCATGGCTTCCATGTTTAGTGTTGCAGCTTCAGTTCATTGTAATTGACATGCTGTGCAGCGGCCATGCTGCAGAAGATGCTGCAGTGTCTCATTTAATTTACAGCAATACCCTACCATACCAAAACTCAGGTTTATTGATAGCAAATGAAGAGCAATCATTTCAGTATTTTTCTTTGTTAAAGCTTCTTTCCAAGCAGTGTTTTTTAATTTCTAATATTTATTACTAATAATACTAATAAAACAAACATTAAGGCTTACCTTCAGTTTGTTCTGCGTGTTACTCAGTTGAGATAAAACATCCTCATTCTTTGTAATCTTCCCATCCAGCATGTCCAACTTGCTTCTCAGGTTGGACTACAAACAGAAAACCTGTCACTTTTAGTGAACCACACAGTTGTACAGTCTTAGGTCCTGCTCTGCTACGTCTGCCAACAATTTTACCTGGAACTACTTTCTACCAAACAAGTAGTCCCTATAGTGCATGTTGAGGGCACAGTTTGTAAATTTAGTAATACAGACACTTTAGGCAGATTTCCATTACAGATTTGCGCAAAACAAAATGTAAATGATGAGAAAACACAATTGCGAGATGACTGTGTTTCCACTAAGTGATGTTCTTTAACTTCTCCTCTGGTGATAACGTTCCAAGAAGCATGGTGATGGATGCTCAAAACATTAGCAGCTTTATTTCTATTGCAGCCACCACACTAGCTATCATTATTTCCAATCCAAGGCCACGTATGCCTGTTATGGAGTGATAATGGAACAAATATGTGTAGTAGAGGCCAGCAGCCAACTGGTGTATAAATAATGCTGTTGTGGAGCCTCGAATTCGGCATTTGGGCTATTGCCATCTCAGTGTTTTTGGAGCCAAAAGGGACCATATTTGAATGAGAGGCTGGAGCTGTGAGGAGCGAGGGCTGGATCTGACTCACTGCAGTGACTGGAAGCAATGACTCACAGGAGCAGCCCCGCCCTTAAATACCATATGTGCAACTTTGGACATTGATCAGATGTAAAAGGGTGAGTTATAAATAAAGGATTCACCCGCCCAAAACAGTTTTTTGCAGCAGGCTGTAAACAACTTTGTTTTTGCTGTAAAGTTGGACGTTATAACATGGGGGTTAATGGGGATCAGAGTTGCCAGATTGAGGATCAAAATTATCGTATTTTGAGAAAAATGATCAGTCACAATCACAAGAATGAATAGGTTAAATGTATTATTTTAGTAAGCAAGAATTTAAACGACTTGCTGACACATCTACAAATTTACCCATTGCTTCAGAGAGAAGCTATTTCTCAATCTACACAGCTCAGCCCACAGCAGCCGAGTGTTTACAAAAACAAACGGCAGTGGCGTGTGCTCCATGAACGTGACCCAAATATGGCCTCTACCAAACGGGATTGGCTGTCGGGAGATCACGTGAGAGGTGACGCGTAAACAAAGATGTAGGAGCCAGGAAAGCAGTTAAAATGAGATGGCCATACTAAACTAAGTGCTTATTGTAAGCGTCACAACGGTCAAATTATCCTACATTACCGCCGTTTTGGAATTACTGATCGGACATCATACAGAGGGCAAAACTATCGTACAAATACAATAATTATTGTACATCTAGCAACACTGATGTGGAGCAACTGGCTTCTGTAGCCAGCCTCAAGTGGCCAATTAGAGGAACAGCAGTTTGGGCACTTTTCATTTTTCAGCCCCCAAATTTGCCACCTGCTGCCAATTTAGAACAAGCAAAGAAAAACTTGGGAAACAGCTAGCCTGGCTCTGTGCTAATCCAACAAACCTCTAACGCTTACCAATTAACACATGATACCTTGTTATTTATGACAGAAATGACAGAAAATGCAGTGACAGTCCACATACACACACACACACACACACACACACACACACACACACACACCTCTTTCTGGTTCCTCTGCTCCTCAGGAGACATGAAGGAGCAGCCTTTGTGGAGCTGCTGGAGGCAGAGGCTGCAGATGGGTCGGCCATGTTGGCTGCAGAACAGCTCCATCAGCTTGTGGTGGTCCGGGCACATCCGCTCCGACAGGTCGCCCACAGGTGCACTCAGCTGGTGGAGACGAAATGTGGGGTTTTCCCGGTGAGGTCGCAGGTGCTCGTCACAGAAAGAGGCCATGCAGGTGAGGCAGGTCTGGGACGCTTCAGCTTCCATACAGGTGTCACAGCGAATGACATCCTGCTGTCTCTGGTCTTTGGTCTCCTGTGCCCCCCTGCCGGCCTCGCCCCTGCTCGTCCTCATGTTGAAGGTCTCCACCACGGTGCTGAGGACCGTGTTTTTCTTCAGCTCCGGTTTGGTGGAGAAGTGGGTCCGACACTGAGGACAGCTGTACGAGTCCTTCCAGGTGGCCAGGAGGCAGTCCTGGCAGAAGTTGTGTCCGCAGGGGATGGTCACCGGACAGTCAAAGGTGCTCAGACAGATGCTGCAGGTCAGCTCATCCTCCAGACTCACCAGAGAAAACGGACTCTGGTCCACGTCGGCCATCATGTAACCCGGGATGACGCTGAGAGGGAGAAACGAAACTTAACTTGCCAGGTGCAGGAAAGCGAAAGTAAAGTAATATCGCTTTGTTTCGCTCACAAAGCAGTATTTAGTCTTAATTTAGACGGCTCTCCGTTAGTTAGGCGCATTTTGTTCGCAAAATAACGTTTAACAAAACTGTCAGTGATAAATGGCACATATGTGAAGACGGGGTTTAAACATTAGCGCGACGCATGGTTCGACATCCATTTACACAAATAAAAACTGACGAACAGACATCTCAGAAAGAAAAATACTTTGATATTTTCTGAATTAAATTTCTCACAGTACCTTAAAGTCCTCGGGTGGACAGTAAAAGCAGGATAACTCACTCCGACTCGGTGACGCACTGCAGTGTAGATCTTGTGCTGTTAAGTGTGCGGGTCAGCGGCACAGCCTCTATATAAATGATTAGGAGTGTGCGCGTGACTGACACACGCCCTCTCGCGCACGCGCTTTCACGTTCTCTCAGTTTTAGTTTTTAGCATTTGAATGTACAGATGTTTGTGGCTTTTTTTGGCATGACGTTACCAAACCAAAACAAAAAGTGAAATATTACATACATAATACTCTTCACAATAGAATAGCAATTTTAGGCTTAATAAGAACACGAAATTAAATAAAAGAGGGGAAAGTATCTTCCATGGAATTATTTCTTGCCTTGTGAAATTAATATATTCTCCTGCCAGCTCTACTCTAGTGCATTTTTCCCTCAGAAGGATTTACGTTTGTCAGTGTCTTTGGGCATTTTTAGGCTATTGTTTGTTTCTTGTTTTATTTTGAAGGTCACTCTTCTCGTGTGTCATGTCTTGTTTTACTTCCTACCTTTGTCTGGTTCCCGCCTGTGCACACCTGTTTTGTATCAGTCTTGCAGTCTTTTAATTCCCCGGGTCTGCACACCTGACTTGTAGGCTGTTATTCTTATTTGTTAGCCATCATTCTCTCTCTTTCTTTTACCTGTTCTACTGTTAAAAGGATAGTCAGTATTTTTGGAAGTGGGATAACATACTTATTCATAGTTGATGTGTTGCATATAGCAGATGGTGGCCGGCTCGCTACCAGTTTGGACATACAGGTAGGAGTACTGGCATGTAAGCAAGGCAATGTAGCAGTGGCGAAAGGTAGTTACAACAGGCCCCAGTGCACATTCTATGAGGGACCCTAGTGCACACTTTGGTGCACACATTGTTTTGTCACATGATCAAACAGAGACTTGACATTTGATAACATCAGCATGCATACTGCTCAGCGATCACAGCTGCATATCAATATGATGAAAAATCCATAGAAAATAAGAAATTTATTTGTTTTAATCCATTGTTTGTTTTCATTGTGTATGTAGAATAAGCAATATATTGTGTTGTTTCTACAGACTATGGGTTTGCTTTTTTTGAGGGGAACATACAGTAAGTGGCTACATATGCACATGTAGTGGATGATGAGGACAACTCCTGATAAGAAGATATTCAAATGCCTACCCAAAACTGAAACTTCTTTTGGAGATTCCTTAGATGACCCTCGGGGTCAGCTAATGGACCTAACTGCTCTTTTGAACTTATGACTCTGGGCAGCAGAACTCAATTACGACAGTTTTTACTGCCCGAACGCCAGTTTGAGTTAACTTACGACTCATTTGGGGCAGCATCTAATTGGAATCTAATTTATCCATATCCTAATTATCCTTCCTTTACACTGTTGTTTGCAGATGTTATATTATTTTGTAATAATATAATGGTTTAATAATGCCAATTGTGATTTTCTATTTATAGGTTTTCTCTGATAGACCTTTGCTCATAATAATTACTTTCATACTTTGTTATATTTTGATGCTAGTACTTGTATACCTTTACCTTTCAAATAGGATCTTTAACAACCTTTAATTATAACAGTGTTTCGATACCGTAGTATCACACTTACTTATTTTCACACATATTCGTTATGCTTGTTAAACGTGGTTAATGGTTGAAGTTAGTGGTTGAAGCGCACCTTCATAGTCACATATTTGTATTTTTTGTCTCATCTATAGATCTCTGAAAGTCTGGCCCAAGCATCTGATCAAGCTTCAGCTCACACCAAAACAAGCTGAAATAGATGGATCAATAGCAATATAGGTCAGAGGCTTAATATATTTCTTTTGATTTGAGGTTAAACTGTCCCTTTAAGGCCCCTAACTATTGTAGGTTGTATGTTTTGGTGATTAAAGCAACGTTAACATTCACACTTGCAGTTACTTAAATCTCCACACTTAACTTGGTGAATCAGGTTGGTGATCCAGCCTCGATTATATTATTGTATGAATATTAGCGATTAATGCATTTATGTGAATGCAGCATTTTAATGCTGGAGGTGATGGATGTGATAATATGGACACTGTAGACAGCTGGGTAGTTTAATATGTCAATAAATCATATTTCATAATGCGATCATATGTTTTCATGTAAAATCTTGATATGCAAAATAATCATTGCAGCCAAATAAATGTAGTGGAGTGTTAAGTGGAGTATTTCTTCCTGAAATATGGTTTTGTAGAAATTTAAAGCAGCATGTAATGGTAATCTTCAATTAAAGTATGCTACATCTACCTCAAAACTATACTTCATTGAAGAAGCTGAGTAAATACAGTTAATTGTTTCACTACTGTTGCAATTTGCAGTTAATGATGTTCGACGACTGTGACCTACTGTAGAATGTCCCGAGAGAAGCACTTGCGGTTAAAGTTCTTTTATTTATCATAAAGCTTTACAAGTCAAAAACATCTGTAGCAGAGATACAGTAAAAGCAGAAATGCAGACAAATCCTATTGGTTTCATGTTCAACTCAGTCAGGGTTTGCATACTCACATCCATTCTAAATATGTTCATAAAATCAACTTACACCTGATCAAAACACCATCAATGACTTCATTCACAGTCTTTGACATAACTGTAATTACACACATTGTGATCCTGCAGCTGTAAATCTTTGTACCATCAGAGTTCAGTTGCTGTTGATGTGGGGCTTTTCAGGATGCTGGGTGTTGTTTTGGCCACTGTTGTAGGCCTCACTGAGCTGGTGAAGGTCCTTCAGCAGGTTTGCAAACTGCTCCTCCTGTAAGCACGTACAAAACAGCCATCAACATGTTTTCATCCAGTCAATCTAGTACTCAACTCAACTGCTGTACACTATTAAAGAGTGGTTTCTCCCACAAAAATTCCATAGAAAATGGCTCAGTTATTATGGAAAAGATGCATTGAATGTGAACTGATAACAACATAAAGTGATAGTAAACCCTTAGGACCTGTTTTAATATTACACACACTCCTATCGCTCTGCACACAAAATGCACTTTTCAAAATCAATCTTTAAACAATATTATACATTATTATTATGTTTTTTTTCTAACCAACATCAGTCCTAATTATAAATATCAAATATTCACTAATTTTCTGAATTTTAATCTTTCAAGTGCCAGTTTTTTGTCATGATGTCACTATGTTTTTATATGAAAAAAACCCACAAAAAATTGATTATTTTCAATAAACTACATGCAAAGCAGATTTTTAAATTATTATTATTTTGATGATCACAGCCTGGATATGTGAGCAATTAGCATCAACATTGATTGTGACAGTGCACCATGGAAATAGCGTGGTAAAAATGATGTAATCAGGTGGAAAATAGTAGAAATTACAAATTCCAAGGCAAATGCCCAGAATGACACCCATAAATAATACAACGCATATTTTTATGCTTTGATGGCTGTGGGATCAAAAATTGCAGTTTAATTGGATTTCAGTAGTGTATTTTTTTGCACGTAAGAATGTAACAATTTTTTTTCCACAGTGTATTTTAGACTTATTGTAGAAACTGAGCTGGAAATTGCAAGATTTAACAAAAATACAAATAACAAAAAAAAAAAAAGAAGAAGAAGAATGAAATGCATGTAAAATGTGCCCAACAGTCCCTAAGGGTTAATTCCAAAATAAAGATTAGTTAATTCAACCACAGGTCATGCGAGGAATATAAAAGGGCACCCAACACACTCTCAGATTAATTTGCATTTAATTTTAACACTACACAAAAACAGTGCAAATACTTAGCTACAAAAAAAATTAAATTTTAAGTTAAAGGAACATTTTGGTTTTTTTTTTTTTAAATCTTTCTATTTCTGTTTATGGCTTTAATCTATGCTCTTGCCATAATCACCAGATTTCATTGACAAAAACAGCAATTTAAGCTCATTGAACATGCTGGTCTAAAGGTGCATGCCCACTATACACCACCAATACACCTGAATTCACGTCTGTCCTGCCCCGTTCACTAACAGAGAAAGTTTCACTTTAGTATTTCATGGATTTATACAGAGCTGTTCAGAGAGTCACATGAGCTGCAGCTTGAGTGGCTGTGGTGATGTGAGTTACGTTCAAATTTTTGATATTGCCACTCAGTGTCGTCGCGCCTCAGCTTGGTCCGCATCGCAGTTATTACCAGCATGCTTTGTACAGGGAATCAGTCGCTCCCAGTACACAATGAATGGGAACAGAATTCTAGTGTAGTCGTGTATAGTGGGGATGCACCGTAAGACTGCTTCAATCAGTTTGTTAGTTTGTGTTATTGTGTGACTTTGGTTATAAGAACTATTTTTTTCTTTTAAATGCCAAAGCCACACAATGACACAAACAATATCTTGAGCGAGGCAGCAGCAGACCAGCAACTCCTGTGTCTAGAGATGGTAAATCACTGTTTTTCTCTATGTAGTCTGGCTTTGAAGAGAAATTATTGTTTGAAATTAAGGTAAAAGAGTAAGAATACTCTAAATATAGCATGCACTTAAACTGATATTGATGTTTTTTAGATAGCTAATATATGTTTTGTTGCTGGCCCCCCTCCAAAGCAAGATGCCAGCTGACCTCTACTGTATCTAATATACTGAATATGGATAAGAACCCCATAAAAATCCCACACTGAAAATTCTGAACTATTCCTTTAATGCTTTTCACCTTTAGACCTGTAAAAACAAAACCGTCAAACTCGATAGTTACAAGTTAGCCTGTGTGAAGTAATGACCTACACACAACAGTGTTTTATGGTTCTACAAAAGTTCAGTGCTGTTTTGACTGACATTGACTTTTCCTTTAATAAAGCTTGTTCTTTGGCTTCTGTCTTTTTCTCTTACCAGTACGTTCATTCGCTCGGCTGCTGCAACGGCAACACTCAGCTTCCTTTCATCTTCCTCCCTCTCCTCCTCAATCACACCCAGTCTGTGACACACACAGATATGCTCATATAGACAAATACAGAACACCTCAGTAAAAAAATGATATTGAAACATCAAATCATTTACTGATAATTTGAAATATAACATAACACACTGTATAGCATACTGCTTTCTACACCCAGTGCAGGTGAAGTATCAACAGCTTTATTCATCTTTTTGAGAATAATTAGAGCGTGGAATATAGACTGAATACATGTATGCACACTAAACACACAAAATGCAAACAAAATTCAATATATTAAGCTTGAAAATGGAACATGCACATTATTGTTCAGCTCTACTATCTTACCTGAAGGTGGCACTGGCGAGCTGCTCTTCTTGCACAGCCAGCTGATTCCGGAGCTCGGTCACCTCAGCCTGCAGCATTGCATTCTGGTCCTGGCTTTGAATAATAAAGTCCTCCAGGCGCTTTGCCATGTCCAGCTCTCGCTCTGTCACCTGCTCTATTCCCAGACGAAGCTCTGATAGCTCTTGAGCATGCTTGGATGAAAATGACAATTTGACACTTTATGAAATCCAAATCTTCAATAAGATTTCCATGCTTATCCTTTAAAGGGTTACAGGGGCTTGAGCCTGGTGACATTGGGCAACAATGCTAACCACAGTTTCACCTTATGCCCCATCCCATGCATTTTATGCAATATCATAATGAAATCTTACACTGTACAGCCAGAAATATGTCACGTTAGTGGGTAGAGGGTTTAACATACCCTATCCAGTAAACTGAACTGCTCATTCTCAGTTTTCATCTCATTTGAGTCCCTGTTGTGGATGACTTTGATCCATGGAACCGGTGCAGGTGGACGTTTGACAGTGGCACTCTGAAACAAAAAGAAAGTTGGTCCACTTGATTCCTTGTAATGAACCAAAGGCATCCTATTTCTGTGTTAACATACATGTCAAAAATATTTTTACTACTATTAATTAAAAATACAATATTTCAAGATAGCCCAGTAGAAAAAGATGAAGTATCTATTAGTGTATTAAGAGCAGTGGCATGAGCACATGACCTGCTGAGGTCAGTAGCCAAAATAGCCGAGCTGGGCTCATGGTTCCTCTTTGTACTCACAGTATTTGGTGATGAGATAAGTGGTTGGATGGTCTCCATCTCTTGCTCGTTGTCAGCTGTCGGCAGAGTTTCAGAACTAGTCTGCCTCTTCAAAGTATGTTTTGCCTGACCAGGACGTCTGTGTGGAGCACTCTGAGTTCTGGTGACTGGCTTCCTCCCTCTCATACTCCTAGTCCTGCCATCCCTGTTGGATAAATTAATACATGTATTAGTAAGTGCCATACCTCAAATGACGGCATTTTGAAAATTTGCAAATCAATTCAGTAGGTTAATCCATCCTATATCTGTTTTGGGCACTGTGTGCAGTTTCGTAAGGGGTTATGATAATATGACAGAAGCCTCTCACTTACCGATATATTGCAGTGAAATGGTACTTTTATTGCATATGGTGCATATGATTTTCTAGATGTTTGAGTATTCTTCAAAAAAAAAACCTTCTCTACTTTTATGATTTGGGCTGAAAAATATCAAATTTAAAGTGATAATCACTTATCCAAAGCCACTGTTACACTAGCCTGTCTTAAGAGGCCTTAATTACCAGCTTATCAACTTTCAGCCTCAATGTATGGTCATGGTCACTTGACCTGACAAAATCTAAAGACTTTCAACTTAACTTGGACTTAAACACAAATGACTTATGATTTCAATTGGACTTGGGCCTTTTGACTTGAAAATACTTGCTCTCTTCTCCAGAGCCCAAAGATCAATAAGTATGTTATTTAAAAAGTGTGCAACAAATCTATTCTTGTCCCTCCAGTCCCTGAATCAACCAATTTTAATACTATTCACTCCCAGTAAGTCGACTTTTAATTTCCCAAGATCCACTTTGTTTAAACCAATCCAACATCATCAAGTCAAGTTGGGGAAGAGAGCCATGAAAAACTAAAGTTTCATGACTGAGCGCAAGTTAAAAAAAAAAATTATATATAAGTTTGCGTACAAAAACGATGTGGTGGTTAACAACAAACAAATTATAGAATGCAAAATGTGTGTAATTTTACAGATAGAGACGCAACCACTTCCAACAAATTAGTTTTAACACATAAATGCAAAATTAGAAGAGTCATGATTTTATTTTTTTGTTCAAATTGATTTGTCTATATTATTATTCTGTTTTTAAAATTACATTACACTTGGTGAATAGCACATTAGGACTTGTTTTGGACATGAAACTCAAAGTTTAGAACTAGGGACTTGTCAGTCTTGATTGACTTGGAAATTGAATGCAAAGATGTCAGACTTTGTTGTGATTTGCAAAAGAATGACTAGGTCCCACCTCTGCACATGGCTGAATAGAAAATTTACACCTAAGCATTACGAAACACGAGTTAAAGTCATTTGGTCTTTGGTCTTTGCAACTACCTCTGGATCTGCCAGAATGATCTGGAGAACATGTCTAACGGCCTAGCATTCAAAGAAGAATGGGTGGAATCATTGATACAAACACCTAATAGGCAGTCAGAAATCATACCCATCTTGTAAGCCTTTGGAGTCCACAGGAAGCTGCTGAAGGGATGACTGATGGGGGCTGTACTTGCTCAAGTCTTTGGGAGGAACGTACACTGGCTTGACTTGTCCCATTTGACTGCAAGAAAGAGCCTGCTTAAGTAACACGTATCAACACCATGTTCAAGTTTGTAATACATTACAACTTACAAGTCAAAGAAGATATAGGCCTTCAACATACCTGCTAATTATGATCCGATGTGCTTCAGGGCCCAGTGACTCTGTTATTTGGTTCAGAATTGAAGGCAGAGGGTGCAGCTTGTCAACTGTGTCCTGAGGGAGAAAAGAAAATGCATTTTGGACCCCATTTAGTATGCATTAATTATCTTGATACCTTGATGGAATAAGGGAAAAGGCCAGTAAGGCAATCTGTATGTGCAAACATCAGTCAGATATAGTCAACTGTGCCTGACTACATCTGGAGCTGGTCTGGCAGATTGAAATGAAATTGTTTAATTGCAAACATCGAAACTCAGCTCTAAATCCAAATAATATCTGGATACATATCACATTTTTACCATCAGGTGTAAATGAAGCTTTTAAGCAGATAATTGTCTTGTACGCTTTTTGATGCCACTTGTATATGAGTCTCTGAATTGACCGAAAACTATACAGTAAGCTGAACAGTCTACAAGTCCAAACATACACAAGCTTAAAGTTTGTATACAAATATGTTGTAAATACTATGGGAGTTACACAAACTTTTGTAACTAACCACCAAACTAGACTCATTGGTCTTCTGTCCTACCTGGTCCCTCTGATAGATGATGTCTACCAAAAGGCCATGGAGCACAGCCAAGCGCAGAGGCAGATCCACATATCCATCGAAGGAAGACATTGGGATTTCTGTGTCTCGATTCGACACTGTATGTAGAAAACCCCTCATTCCATCCCAGTGCTGCTGCAGGAATTCGTTCATAAAGAGCATGTACTCCTCCTTCTCTCCAAACCTGAAATCAGAACAATAGATTCCTTAAGCTACTTCCGGTAAACTAAGAGGATTCTTCATTCTCATTAGATTTTGTAGCAGGAAGGAGACCACTCACAGGGTGAAGTTGGCCAGATTCTGGATGACTTTGGCAGTTAAAGTGAGGGTACGCAGAGTGTTTGGCTCTGGATAAGGCTGCGTCAGACCAAACAGAGAAGGACTAAGGATAGCCGGACATAAGAACCGGAGGAAGAGGGAAGCAGAGATGAGACGCTGGCCAATCTCTGGCCTGCCCTGGTCTTCACACAGCTCCACCCAGCTGGAGAAGATGTTGTTTAACTCTTCAGGAAAGGGTCTGAAGGCAAGAAGCATATCGAGGATCAGCTTTGTGAATTTTCAAACTTTTTCATCAGCTCAAACAACTCTGCTGCTCTAAACACTAATTATTTCATGTCGTTTTGATGATGACCTCTCTTCTCTCACCCATGGGTCTCAATAATCTTCTGCACCACCTCCTCACACACTTCCATCAAGTGCTTCTGGTTGTTGGATAGTTCAGAGGCAGGGCATTTAAGAGGATCAACTTCACAGTTCTCCACTGATGCATAAAGATGGGTGATAAAGTCCCCTGCAGTGAAAAAGAAAGCACAGAGTTTGGTTAAAATAAAATAAAAAAGCACCAGCCAAATCCATTCAAAAGAAGCCACCTTTACAACTGAGCTGTGCTACCTAGTGTGACTATGAGGTACTTCTGGCCAACCAGCTTCATATATTCATCTATGGCTTTAGTGGCCAATGTGTTTTCTCTGAAGATCAGTGCCTCCCTCTCTCCAAGACGCTCCACCTCTGCACTGCCAAGGTCAATGAGGAACTCCTGAAGCACAAACATTCAGATAAGATGACATATGTCTCATTATACCTTTTTGTTGTGGTTTTTAATATCAGATTGTGTTTGAGTTGTAATTTCCCATTGTGGGAATTGGAAACATTAATACAATTAGCTTATGAGCATTTTCTGTGAGACTCATTCTCTACCTTGGCTTTGCCAATACTTTGCAGTACATGGACCAAAGCTCCTGCCAGCTCTTCCTTCTCCTTCACATTCAGAAGTGGCTCCAGGCTTCTGCACATTTCCACATAATCCAATGTCACATATTCAGCGAACTCTTTGTATTTCTCCATAGGCAGAACTTGCAGATTCTGAAAACGGGCCTTGATGCGGAGTGATGCCTGTGGCCCCAACAGTTCCTTGTTCCCCGCTGTTCCGGACGCCTTGTATGGAGTTATGGGATACCACTTCTCCTGATAGGCCCTCCCTCGAATCTCGGCTAAAGAAATGGCCACACTGCCCAGTGGGTGCAGGCAGGACTCTTCTCGGGAGTGGCGCTTTTTCTTGGGGTCTTCTTCGCGGAAAAGGTGCAGGGTGATTTGGGAGACACATGGCAGGTTGTCTAGCTCAAAGAATTCACCCCAGAATAACTGACACCCTCCAGCTGCACCTCCACTTGTCCCTAGGCTTCCTGAGGATCCAGTAGAGATGTCCCCTGCCAGGCTGGAGCGGTTAGACGGCTTGCCAACAGCTCTGCTGCTGGTGCGGGCGAAAAGGGTACCATCCAGGTGTACCTCGCAGTAATAACTTCGTTTGGGTGGCAGGTCCTTAGCTTCATTTATCCACAGACTCAGGGAGTTCTCTGTGCGCTCAATGTTATCCTGTGAAAAGTGATGCATTTAGCTCTTTTTTATAAGGATGTCAATGCTACATGAGAGATTTGTTTGGAACAAATGGCTAATGGCTTACCTTATTGGGTTGGGCAGCCCGTCTCAGGTCTTCAATCCAGCGATCACGTTCAGCAGCTGAGGAGCAGCCGAAGCAGTGGGTGTTCTCAGAGTTTATCACCTATAAGTACATTGAAACCAACAAGAGCTTTACTGGGATAGAAATGTTCTTTTTATACACAATAAAGTGCATTATATGGTAGACAGAATGCACAAGTCAGTGTGTACCTCAAAGCAATACTTCTCCCCCAAAATGGAGCTGTGGACTGGCCTGACAACAGTGCTGGTGTCTGCACTGAGATCCAGACTCCCCACTGCACTGACTGGAATTGACACAGACTCTCGGGAACCGTAGTGCCTTTGAAAATATCAGAGTTGAAAAAGTCAAATGGAAATGCTAAAAATGTGAATTAGAGTAACAAAATCCGGAAAAGTTGTGTGGGTTTGGACTGAATGCAGCAGACCATGAGAGGATCCCCACCAACGGCATATGCTGATTGGACAGTCAGACCAGAGGGGTAAAACAAAAATGAAAGCGACGGACGAAGAGAGGGAGAGAGCTGGCATCAAGGCGAGGCTGACCCGACTTGGACAGAGAGCTGTTCCTCTACCAAGCCTTCCTCTGGCTAATGTCCAGTCGCAAGAGAATACAGTGGATGAGGTGCAATGGAGGCTCACTCAGTAATGGAAAATCAGAGACTGCTCTGCACACATCTTCACAGATATGGTTAACTCCTTACATCCCAGACCAAGCTATTGCACTGGATGGGCAGACCTTGTTGGGAGCCGTAAAGACACAAGACTCTGATGCAAATTAAGAAAAAATGCACTGCAGGAATTGTATGCCACCAGCAGCAACATGCAAAAGCAACCAGATGGCATTTTTCATTATAGCTGCTGATTTTTATCAACTCATCCTTCAACTCCAAAGATGTAGCAGGATCAAGGACAAATGTAATTTCGTTTTTTAAACTTTGTTCTACCTTCTACCTTCCTTCTAAAATTAGCTTTTACGTTTCACCACCCGTTATTGCACACTTGGGACTCTAGCTCTTTGTAGAACTTAATGTTACATGAATATATGTGCATGTGATATATGTGCTAATGAAGTAGAATCCCTTTTTTCCGTGAAAAGTTCAAAAGTTCAAAATATATGGCATTGTAGAGATCACATTGATTGCCATGACATTTTGCACAGACATTTATATTCAACAGGGACTGTAATCTACTGATTTTGGTGGTCCCTCAGTTTTCCTCAAGCGCCACCACAAATCATTAAAGTTTTATTTGTGAAATATCTTTGCAGCCATCAGATGGTTTGGCATAGCGTTTGGTACAGGTATCCAGAATGGTTAAAGATAGATAGTGTCACCATCAGTTTAAAATTTAAATGTGTCAGGTACTTTGGTTGATGACCAAAAACTGCTTTTACAAAACTAATGACATTTCCATCATCCTCAGATATTTTTTGTGTTTTGTTCTGATTAGCAAATGTTAGCTTGCTAAACTAAGATGGTGAATGTGGTAAACATAATACCTGTTTAACATCAGCATGTTAACTAGTGGCTGATAACAGTTAACCCATGATGTAAACAAGTCCTTCATTTTCCTTCATAAACATTACTGAGTGCTACCTGCTTCCTTTGCTTAGTCCTATAGGGTTTGCTTGGGTGTTGCTATTCCTCTTGGCTCTGTTCTCGAGACGTCGCTTGATGAGTGCCTAAGGGTGAAGAAGGCAAGCACGATGTATCAGGGCAATTACATCAACAGGAAGTGCAGGGCTAGCAGAAAGATTATTATCTCTAGTGTATACTTACCCTCACACCGCCATCTTGGTTCTTTGGTCGAGGGCCGCCAGGCGACCCCACATGGTCAGGGCTACATTCTAAGTATAGGAGAAAAATGAATACTCTTAGATTGGAAATGGCCTGAAAATGTACTTTTTATATCATTTTTTTTCTTTTTAAAATATTTTTGGCAGAAATATATTTTCTTTCTATTTAGGGTTGGGATAAATACTTTTGAATCTGAATAATTTGCTTCCAAGTCTCAATATGCAAATCAAATGTCTGATTGGCTCTGTCAAACCCTTTTCTCAAAACTCTAGGGGCATTATTCTGTGTTGTCAATGCTCCATCACCACGACCAGCACTTATTTCTGCATTTGCACTGAAGACTAAATTCTGAAAACATTAGGCAAAGCTGTAATATTAAGAAACACTTTCAGATTAAGCCATACAGGATGTGGTCTTCATAGGGAACTGCAGCTATCTAAGTAACTTATATACCTCGCTAGCAGACATTCGTATTACTGAAACCCAAAAAGAGTTGCAGAGAGTGAAAATATGATATCTTTAAATGCAAAGATTTAAATGTAGACGTTTTTTGTGTAGGGTAATGTTACACAAATTTTCTTTCTGCTTACCTAAAGCCCCACCACAAACAATCCAGCGTCTAAATCCCATCATTTAGTCCACAGGCGTGCCACAGTCTTGTTACTTCAGTTTCTATCCCTTTAACATTGCCCTCCAGTCTTCATTAAAATATGTTGATGGTGACACTGAGCCAACCAGCCGAAAAACAATACAGGATCAGTCACTTCCACAGTGCAGCTTCTTCTAAGCCAGACACCTTGACTGTGCTCTGTCTCTCACTACGTACTGTCATTGGACAACTAGAACACCAAGGCAAGATGTTATCTTCCCCAAAAATGTAAAGGAAGTAATTTGATAGTTGCTGGCACGCATAAACACTCAGCCATTTCCTCTGTGACTGTCTGCAGCATCACTCTGAGTGCTATTGTGATGTCAGTAGCTGTGCATGCTTGTCCAAAACTTGTCCAAATGGGTGTTTACTGCATTACAAAACAGCACTTTGCTCTCTATTTTGCTTAATTTATATAGATATGTGTGTGCGAGTGTTTGATGTATTAACCTGCGTCGATATCTACAAGGTTCTGCATGCTGAGGTTGGACACACAGCTGCTGACACGGTTTCGGGTCCACATCGTTGGCTGAAAAAGACACCGTAATTTCATTTTTCCACATTTGCTACTTTTGTAATGACTTTTGGTGAGCCACATGGAATTGGCATGTGTGTGTTGGTACCTCTTCCTCTGGAGAAATGAGAATTTGTCCATCTTCAAGCATACAGTTGGTAATATCCCATAAGGGCACCTCTTGAGGTGGGGCCCATTGTAGTCTGGGGAGTGCCGGTTCTGCCTCAACCACATCTGCCACACAAGCAGACATACACACACACATTGATATTCATCACTACACAGAGAACTGATACACCACACAATCACATTCCACTAAATAATAAACATCTCTCACTCTCTGAAGAACCAACTATACAGTTAAATGTAATGTGTATATTGCAGGAAGGTAATTGTAGGCACATGCTGGCCCTTGTTTTTTATTTTTGGTAATTATGGCTAAATTACACTTATCTCCAACAGCATTTGACCACTCCCATCTGTGGAGCTGCCAGGGTTACTGATGCTATCTCTCTTTTCATTACACACCAGGGTGAGCTGCGTACATCCTGTAGTTCCTCTGTTTTTTTTGTTTTTCCTCGATGTACACGTCTGTCAGGATTCATGTTGGAAATAAGTCATGGACTTTGTCATGTAGTCGCTGATAATGCAGCATTTCTCCACATTTAGTTCTAAAACATCATTAAAAAGAGGTGCGAATTTTTCAGTCACTTTTTATTCATATTTAGAGCATTTTTGCATACTTTGTCAGATTTATTCTTTTGTGAAAAATATCTTTATGATAATGTCACTGTCAAATAAAAATGTTTAATATTAACATTCCCTCAGTTAGTGGCAGTATTTAGATTTTTCTTTTATCAAAACGAAAATCCGTTGGCCATCAAGTACACGGACCATCAGTACATTGAGTTCTTATTTTGATACTTCTGCTAAGCGGCAGTTTGAATCTGCATATTGGCTAAATATTTAGAATAGTGAAATAAAGATTTAATATTTATATTTAACATATAACGTTTAGATTTAATATTTAACATCTAGATTTAACATATAACATTTAGATATACCATTTGATCGATCATGTTTTAGAGCTAAATGTTGCTGTTACTTTCAGAGAGCACAACTTTACAATCAGCGCACCATATCTTATATGCTTGGATTTTTACCACTGTATTTATATTTTGTCATCTAAACTAAATATGAATTTAAATGGTACTTAATGCTGAATTTTTTTCCTTCCTAAAAAGTTGTGATGATGTTTTACTTTTTTATGCTGAAGTGCAATAATGAATAGGTTGAATAAATATGGTTAGGTAAATAATATAAATAAACAAAAATAGGTTGAAGTAATTGCAAGCAACAATAAAATGAAAATTATGATTATTATGAAAATTATGATCAATATAGGTGATTGTAGTATACGGTAGGACATATATTGTATAGATAAAGTATTGCACCAATCAAAACATCTGTACGTCTAAAATGACACTGGGGAGTGACATTTTATGGAATGGATGAGCTTTTCTCCTTGTTTATCAATATAATCTAGATGAAATTGTATGTGCAGTTGCATGATTGTTGCTCACTCTGTGTTGCCAACATTTCTCTCAGATTCTGGGGCCAGAGTTTACTGTCAGCTCAGGTCCAGATATGTAGGCCACAGTAGTTTTTGTTGTAAATTTTGGAAACAGGTTTTAAATCTCTGGAAATATCCCAAAACCTGACATTCCATGCCATTATAGATTAAAGGTTAATAGCAGCTGGCGAAGGGGAAGATCAATCATTTTATTGATGGACAACAGGAATATTGAAAAGGAGATCCCTGCCTGCTAGGGTGTGTGCTGCTGTACTTTGCAGCGGCTGGTGTTTAAGTATGAGCCGAGACTTCATATGTAATGGATGTTGCTACTGTGATGTCACTCATTAGCTGTGTTTTGGAGCCAGATTAATTACCATTTTTGGCACTTCTGCGTTGGCTCCATTTTTCAGCCTCAGAGGTTGTCGCTTGATTCTACCAGTAAAGGCAAAAAGCTGAATAATAAAATAGTCTTAAAAAAAAAAAAAAAAGCTTAGCTACATCTGCAGATTTTGATAAATCCTTTTTGATTCACATTCATTTACCAAATTTTTCTTTAATCAACGTATTTTTCTTTGTGCAGTATTGAACACTGTGTGTTAGTTCTGCCCTTTTTGGAATCAGAAGTCATGCAGCTCAGAGCCACACAGAGCAGTTGGTACAAGAGCTGATTACATCAGCCATGTCCTCCTCAGGATTTGACTGCTAAACCTCTATTGCTTTAACTTCAAGTTCCTCCTCAGCAGAGCGGAAGTTTCCTGCAAAAGTAGTTTGTAAATTTAGGTAGTATTGTTGTTGTTTTGTTGCTCTTCAGTTACAACTACAGAAATTTCTGTGTCATTTCTCACCAGTTTTGACATTTTTTGGAAAAGTATGGCTTTGTTATTTGCCAAGTTCACCTTACGTGTCTGATGGTACAGATACAGAAAGTATCTAAAGTCTTTTTGGGTGGGAGAGAGAAAGGCCACATCATCTGCATAAAACCAACACTTTATTTCTGTGCTTAAAATGGCGAGACTAGCTGTTGTTGATGCTTCAGGTCCACAAATGTTTATTTACATATTCATGAGGGGCAAGGCTTGGACCACAGTATGGTTTGAGGAAACCTTTCTTGCTGCAAAAATTTACATACAGTTTTGTGGTTACCACTGGTTGTGATACTGAGTTTGTCCTAAGTCTTTAAAACTTCAACTGGGAAGTACCTTCTTGAGGTTAACACTGACGTGGATCCTTCTTCTCCTCTAATTGAGCTGATGCTGAATGTTCTTTAAGATGCTATCACACGCACATGGACTCGACGCACATGACTTGGACTTGAGTCATAAATCTGATAACTTTAGACTCAACAAAATCAAAAAAGACATGCAATTCAACTTGGACTTAAACAACAATTACTTTGTTCACTTGGACTTGAGCCTTTTGATTTGAAAATACTTGATACCTTCACCGAATCCCAGAGATTAAAATATTATGTTTTTAAAAGGTGTGCCATAAATTAACTAATTTCCTGAATCTAATGTTAACACTTTTCACTTCCAGTAAGTCGATACCTAATTCCCCAGATCCATTTTTTTAACCAATCAGCATTCAGTCAAGTTATAAGAGAGGACCATAGAGAACTTATGTTATGTTAGTGAGTGCCTTCACATAAACGACACCAAGAATAATTGGATTTACGTACAAAAACTACATCTGGTTAACAAAAAAACAAATTGCATTATGCAAAATGTGAAGGCCAAAAATAAGAGACACAACCACTTCCAACAAACATATTTAAACAAATACAAATTTTAAAAATCATTCACAATTTTTGTATATTCATGTACAGTTAAAATGGTGTTACATTTGGTGAAGAGTGTATTTTGACTTGTACTTGAGACTCAAAGTATAGGACTTGGAACTTCTCAGTCTTGAATTTGGACTTGGAAGTTGTCTGTCTTTACTTTGGACTGGAGTACAATGACTTGAGACTTGTGACTTGCAAAATGATGACTTAGTCCCCCAACTGCTTGTAAAACATTGATGCCTAGTAGCTTTAATATTTCTGTCAAGCTTTTCTGAGATCTGCTTTTTTGCTTGAAGTTTTGATCTTTTTTTTTTTTACATGGAGATTCTGATTTAAATGTACTTTTAACTGTAGCTTTAATTTTTATTTTTAGATAAAAAGTTTCTTAAATTTGAACACCAATGCTCTTCAATAATTACATCTACTTTTGTTGATATTATTCTACTTTTATTTATATTAACTGTGATACCAGCCCTCCTTAAAGTTCCTTCTTAAAGGGGGACACCACCTAAATTAAGTATTCCTCAATGTTATCTCCATGGCCAGGAAAACCAATATGAACTTGAGCTCCTCTCCCTCATAGCCAGAAGCTGTAAATATGTCTCAAATTTGCGATTTCACAAACTGCAGCTGCTCTATAAACAGTGAATGGTTTCCCTATGTTGTGGAAGGTGTTTTTTTTTCTACGATGTGCCCAAATGAGCTTGATCTGTTGCAGTGTTGTGTGAGTGCCATCTTGGACAGCTTTCACCATTTGTTGTAAATGGAGCAGCTCCAGGCTTTATGCCCAAGGACATCACAAATTTGAGTTTCAACAATCTAGCTTTTGGATTTGGGAAATAGTTGTTCATTTTGACTAATATTTGTGGACAGTTTCAGATGGTAAGAATAACACATATACATTTTTAAAATAGGTGATGTACCCCTTTAAGGTAATTTTATCTTAAGCTCTTCAGCTTTTCTCTTAGGTTGTGTTTTTTGCTGAGTTTGTCTAATGTAGCACAAGCTGCTATAACATTCTTAATAGTAATACTGCTGTATTTATTATGCGTCATTGTGAAGACAGTCACACATACTCTGCGTACTGGAAGTGTGTCACTCAGTGATCCCACCTACAGTCAAAGAAAGTCATGCCTGAACCACACAGGGTCATCTTTGGTATGTAAAAACAAACTGTTGTCGCAGTTTGATTTGTTTAACTGGAATTTATGATTCCAACTACTGTGCTTCTTTCAAATGTAAAATTGGAAGACTGTGCAATAAAGTTAACCCTTTGAAACCTAGAGGAACATCTTTTCTTACTAGTTATTTTAATCTCTTAAAAAACTAAGCAAAATGGCTTCATTTCTGTCTGTGTTTTTGAAAGAATTCAAGCCTATTTGCTTAGGTTTCAAAGGGTTAATATAGTTTAACTGTACATACGTAAGCTTTTAGATAAGGTGGTATTACCTGGCAGTAATGTTGGGGTGCTGTTCCGGCTCTGCAGTCTGGGCCTTTTCAGCTTCTGGCTCACAGTCCTCAGGTACTTCTTCAGGAGTTTTCCTCCACCTCCCTTCTGTGAGGGGTCCGTTGAGGAGGCCCCTGAGGCCTCTGCAGCAGCTGACAATGACGCTGCGTTAGTAGAGCTGGAGGACGGGGTAAGCGACGCAAAAAGGGACCCGGGAGGCTCAGACAGCGCCCTCCTAAAGGGGTTCTTTCTGGCGCCTTTGTCCGTCTTGGTGCCCTCTCCACCTTTCCCAGCGGATGAGTGCTTGTCTCCGGGGTCCTCGCTCAGGGCCTTGCGCCAGTTTTGCATCTTGCTCCACTTGTTGGTGGAGGCCTTCTGAATCCTGTCGATGGTGGAAGTGGAGGAAGCTGCTCCTCCTTCTCCATCTTCCTTCACCTCATTTAGCGCTCCCCTGGAGTCGGTGTGCCACTTGTACGTGTTGAGGGGGTCGCTGGTGTCTGGGGTTTGACCTTGAGGAGGCTCCAATGGAGGCTCCTTTTCCTTCTCTGGTGATCCTTGCTCCTTCGCTGGTTGCTCAGCTGCAGACTCTAAATCTTTCTCCTCTGTGCCCATTTTAGAGTTTTTGTGAGTTTCAAGTTTAGTCTCTCCTCTCAACAATGCATCAAACTAAATTCAGATACCTTCATAAGAGTCCTCCTCTGATTTACTGCTATGTTAGAGACTAACGTGAGGATGACAGACTGCCTTCTCTGCTTCTATCTCTCTGCTTCTCTCGTTTCCTGTCTTGCAAAACGTTATCCGGCAACAACATGCGACGAGCTGCTGTGTCTGTGGTTGCTGTGCTGCAGCGCCCAACTCTTGTCACTCACAGGGCGCGTGCTTCCCCATGAAATGCCACCGAGAAGTTCACTTATTGACAGGAATCCCACTCTTTTTGTTTTGTTTTAACTTAATACTTCCCTTCTTCCTCACTTCCTGTTCTGCTTTTATGTTAAGATTTACCTCTGAAAAAACCTTTCTGTTGTGTCCTTTTAACCCTTTGAAACTCAAGCAAATTGGCTTGATTTCTTGCAAAGATATGGAGAGGAGGAAATCAGCAACTTGACAAGAAATGACCCACAAAATAGCAAGAAATTAGTAAAAACCTACTAGAAAACAACCTTAAAATAAGTCAAAAGAAAAAGAAAAAAAAAGATTAAAAATGAACAAGAAATGACAAGAATTTTTTTAAAATAAAAAAATAAAAAAATAATTAAAAATATAATAATAATTTCTTGTAATTTGTGGGACATTTCCTGCCAAATTGCTCACTGACTTTTCCCCCATTCCTTTGAAAGAAATCAAACCAATTTGCTTAGTTTTCAAAGGGTTAAACAGCTTGTAAAAGGTGTCTGAATGCAGCACAGGGACCCTGATGTCAATCCAGGTCTCAAAGGGTTTTAACTCTTAATCCGGGATGACTAGATACAGTGTGATTGGATGTTGGGCTGTTGTAGGTAGTTACCAACTCCACCTTCACTTCAGAGGAAAGGTGTCTGTCTGTCAGTTTGCTCTTGAGTCATTTAGTCTCTCACAATATGAGTATGCGGTTTTACATTCAGTTAATTTCAATTTCTAACCCTTACTCCCCCCTCTGTCTTCTACTATTCATGGAATAGAAAACAAAAAAGCAAAAGATAACATTTTTGGGGGTTCTTTGGCTGTATTATTGATATTGATGGCTTTTTAGATGCATGCATGGTTGTATTCAATTCAATTTTCAATTTTATTTATAAAGCCCTTTATCACAAAACACAGTTTGCCTTAGAGGGCTTTACAGCATATGACATCCGCATCGGCGCAACCTGGACCCACAACACAGACATAGCTTCAGACAGGAAAACAGCAATGGCAAAACCAAGACCACAATTAAAGCGAGCTGCAGGTACAGCATCAGTGCAGCCACAGCATGAGCACGACCAAAGGCAGGATCAAAGCATCGCCACGATTGCAGTCAGGATCCGGGAAAACTAGGAAACAAGGGAGCACGAATGCTCCGGAGAGGCAACGGAGTTGGCGTAATGCAGCAAACATGCAGTGACATGAGTGTTTGCAGATGGAGGGAGCAAGAGAAGCAAAAAGGAGCTCAATGTATCTTAGAAAGTCCCCTGGCAGATTAACCTATGTCAGCCTAGCTAGGGGCTGGTCCAGGCAACCGGAGCCAGCCCTAATTATAAGCTTTATCAAAGAGGAAGGTCTTAAGTCTAGCCTTAAAAGTGGAAACGGTATCTGCCTCCCTGACCGAAACTGGAAGAAGGTTCCATAAGAGAGGCGCATAGTAACTGAAGGCTCTGGTTCCTATCCTACCTTTGGAGACTTTGGGAACCACAAGTAACCCTACGTTTTCAGAGGGCAGTGATCTTGAGGGTTGGTAGGGAACTATACTACTATACTACTGTAACAGCTAAGACGGAGCCTGACCATTTAGAGCTTTGTTAGAACGGAGAAGGGTTTTAAATTAAATTCTGGATTTTACAGGGAGCCAGTGCAAAGAAGCTAAAACAGGAGAAATATGTTCCCTTTTCTGGGTTCCTGTTGATACACATTCAGCAGCGTTCTGCACCAGTTGGAGAGACTTCAGAGATTTGTTGGGGCAACCGAATAATAGGGAGTTACAGTAATCCAGCCTAGAACTAACAAATGCATCTACTAATTTTTTGGATATGTCTAATTTTTGCAATGTTATGCAAGTGAAAGAAAGCAGTCCTTGAAGTTTGTTTTATATCGGAGGCAAAAGATAAATCTTGATCGAATATAACTCCTTCCTTCCTCCGTTACTGACAGTTGTGCTAGAGGCCAAGGTAATGCCATCTAGAGAAATCACATCGTTAGAAAGGGAGTTTCTGAGGCGTTTGGGTCCAAGAACCATAACTTCAGTTTTGTCTGAATTTAACATCAAGAAATTGCGGCTCATCCAGGCTTTTATGTCCATAAGACATGCTTATAGTCTAGAAAACTGATCAGTTTCATAATTAGTTACAGTTGCATATCATCCACATAACGATGGAAATTTACAGAGTGATTTCTAATAATGTTGCCTAGGGGAAGCATATATAGAGTGAAAAGAATTGGTCCAAACACAGAATGTGTGTAAGTGTATGATGCATTTGAAAGGTATACTTAGATATGCACAGTTTGTTTTGATATTATATATATATATATATATATATATATATATATATATATATATATATATATATATATATATATATATATATATATATATATATATATATATATAATTTTGTATTTTTTATTGTAAATTCTGCATTTTTTTCAGTTGTTAACTCTGAGCACAAATTAATTTCTTTCAAAAACATGGAGAAAAGGTAACATCAGGCTTACACTGCCCAAAGGTTTTACATGGCCCCAAAATTAGTGTAAATAAATAAATAAATAAATTAATGGAAACAAAAAAAATGTACAAGAAAATAACCTGAAAATAATCAAAAGAAAAGGAGAAAAATCACACAGTAACAAACAAGAAAATGACCTACAGTGCTTAAAAAATACATATGATAGATTTATTTATTTATTTATTTTGTGTAACATATTTTTATAAAATATTTATTACAATTATAAATGTAGGTATTTTTTGATAATTTTGTAATAACCTTCCTCTTTTTTTAACAATAATTTTTAGATAAGTTTCTTGTCACCTTTTACAAAACACTTCATGCCAAGTTGGTCATTTCCTTTTTCGCCCATGTTTTCGAAAGAAATCAAACCAGTTTCAAAGTTTCAAAGGCTCAAAGAACTTGTGAAAGTCGTCTTGATGCAGCACAAGGAACCTGATGTCGATCCAGGTTTCAAAGGGTTAATGAAAAATAAAAACCCAACCTCAAACTCAAAATCTATTAGAACAATTAAATGATTGAAAAATATAATGAATCAAAAGTTTAAATATCGTTACTGCTCAGCAGTGTAGTTGTATTAATTTGAATGACATAAACAAACAGGGACATTTCTCCTGTTTGACAAAATCAACATTTTAAATGATTTGCATGGAAAAATCTTTATTATTAATAATACTATGATCTGTAAGTAAAGGAGTGACAGTATCAGCACGCTATCAGCTACCTGTGGGTGTGTGGAATGTTGACTGTTAACATCAGTTTCCTGTTGAAGCGAGGCTGCACTTCCTGCTGATATTGGTTTGTCAGACTGAAAAAACCACTTCCTGCACTCATGCTGCTCTTTGCTCAAACACACCTGCAAGAGACTTCTGTGTCCCATTCAGGCCACATGTTACCACTCATGTCAGCTGATGGCTGATGGTAAAATGACAGTGGAAAGCAAGTTATTGAAACCACTGCAGCAAATATTTTATCTAATATGCACATATTCAAACATGAACCGGACTGATGATTTCTTCATTCAAAGCTCCTGTTTGTGCCAAATCTGCTTCAATTCATATGTTACCTCAAAGTAAGCTACAAGTTATTACATAGGACCAACTCAGACATACATACCTTTTTCTTTTTTTTATTGTTTTTATTTAAAGAATCAGTTATAGGAAGACACTGGAATTTTGTTTTGTTTTATTTAGGCCCTCTGGTGGCTGTGTAATGTTATACATTTAAAGGGACAATTCCGTTCATGAAATGTAGTTTTACACCTGCCAAAAACTAATCCTATCTAAGTTTCTAACTTTGACTTTGACTATCTTGTGACTGACAGGTTACATATGCCTCAAAATGAATGTTTTTTATTAATGGCGGTTATATTTGAGAGTTTATCGCTCATCCAGTCCTTTTTACCAGTTTAAATATACCCTTGAAGAGGTCATTCAAACCATAAAAAGCAGTTTAAAACCTGACAAAAAGTGATTTTACCTCCTATCTTGTGACTAAAAGGTTACCCATGCCTCACAATGAGTTGATTTCATTCATGATGATTTTATGTGACAGATTATATCTCACCAAGTAATTTTTATTGGTTGAAATATCTTTAAAGGGGAACTAGACAATCCATTAAATGCAGTTTTACACCCCCCAAAAAAGAGAATCAGCTGTGATCTTATAATGCAATTGTTTGAATATTTTTTGAGGCAAAATTAAATCACTTCGCACCAGCCTAAAGTGATTTTAGTTCTTGTGAGTGAAAGGTTATATGTGTCAAAATGACTTGATTTCATTCAATGATGGTTATATTTTACAAATTATTGCTCTCCTAGTCCTGTTTACCATTTGAAATACCTTTAAAGGGACAATTCAACCTATAAAATAACATTTTTTGTTTGTTTGTTTTGTTTCTGTTAAGCATCTTTGAGTAATGTGAAAAGCACTTTAATAATAAAATGTATTATTATTATTATCATTATTATCATTACTAGAATGCAGTTTTACACCTGGTAAAAAGTGATTTCAGCTCCTCGTAACTAAAAGGTTATAGATGTGTCTAAACGATTTGATTTCAGTTGTGACAGGTTTATGTGAAAGACTGTAGCTCACTTATTCCTTTTCACCAGTTGAAATCCTATTAAAAGGAAAATTCAACCCATAAAATGCAGTTTATCAATTGCCAAAAAGGGATTTCAGCTCCTATCTTGTGCCTGAAAAGTTATATGTATTTGCCTCAAAATTACTTGATTTCATTCATGATGGATTTTGTGACCAAGTATAGCTCACCCAATATTTTTTTTACCAGTTAAAATACTTAAGTAGGGACAAGTTAACAGTTTCCACTTGCAAAAAAGTGATTTTTAGCTGCTATCTTGTGACTGAAAGGTTATAGAAGCCTCAAAATTCATGAGGTTTTAATTTAAGGGATTATAGCTAACCTAGCTTTTATAGCTTTTATTGGTAACAAAAAAATCTTTTAAGGGACCATTCTGATCCACGTCAGAACTCCACATTAACTACATTTTATCTGAGGTGAGTAAGTACCAAAAAATGATATTGCAAGGGTAGGTCATTACAAGTGAGAAGTCAAGTTCATCAAACTCGTTAGACAGGATGAAGTAGCTGATCCTGAGAGGTCAGCACAAACTGCCACAACACTTGCATGAATTGCAATTTGATGTATGTGCAGCTGTTGCCCAGTAGAGGGCGCTGCATATCCATGTGAATTCCTCCAAGTAATACAGTATCATTTTTTTCCCCATACAATATTTCTTATTGTCTGTTGTGATTGATCCAGCGTAGCATATCTCAATTTTCCACAGGTGCTACTCTATCTGTATCTGTATTCTGTCAATGAATAATTTCATATATTTTCAAACAACAAAAATGGTAATAATAATAGTAATAATAATAATAATAATAATAATAACGATAATAATAATAATAATAGTAATAATTATTATTATTATTATTATTATTATTATTATTATTATTATTATTATTATTCATTTTATTCAGGACACTTCACAGAGGTCAAAAAAAATTAATAAAATAAATACATGAAAATGCATAATAAAATACACACAATGTTACAATTTATGAAACAATAATTAGACATTAGATTAGATTAATTAGACATTAATTACATTAAGAGCAGTTTGGGATTTTTTTTAGATTATTTTTCTGGCATTTTTGCCTTTATTAGATAGGACAGATCAGCAGTGTGAAAGGGGGAGAGCGAGGGGATGACATGCAGCAAAGGGCTGCGAGCCGGGCTCGAACCCACGGCTGCTGCAGCACAGACAGTGCCATTATTGATTATTGATAATTTATCCACTAAGCCCTTAAGGCTTTGACGCCCCTTAAGAGCAATTTTGAAACAGGTGAGTTTTGATGAGTGTTTTTAAGGTTAACCCCCTGTAGGCCTTCAAATCTAACTATTGACAATTCCAACACACAAGTACATGGAGGACGAGACTTCTAGAAGTCTATAAATATGAAGATTTTTTTTTTATTATATATTTTTTATTATATTTCTAACATTAAAAAAATACACACAAGAAGATTACCAACACATCACAAACCATCAACATGCCACAAACAGATGACAAAGACATTATTCATTACTAAAGAAAAAAACAAATAAAAGCACAGTCATCATGATAATCAGTCTTCTAAACATGGCCTAAATCTATTCCATTTTCTTTCATAGTGCTGCACTGTTCCCTGTCTATCTGTGGTATTGCCCTCTAACCTGAAATAATGTTTCAAAAAGAGAAAAAATGAGGGAATGTCAAACGTTCTTTTTCTTTTAGTTCAAAAATAAATCTTTTACCCAGTAAAATAACTCTATTTAGAATAACTGGACATCCATTTCTTAATTCACTCCATATTACAATTCGAGGGCATACAGTTATTCATTTTTGCCTTCACTGGATTGTTGAGAGTGCAGGGAATGATGGGAAGATGAATACAAGGAGGTAATAAAAACCAGGATGTATATGGAGCTGAGATATCGCTGTTTGGTATTTTTCGTCAGCCTGCCGAGCTTATTCTGCTCTGCATGATTTAGGCCTAAATGTTCTGTTTTTACTGACTAAAGTGACCACAGACCAACACACAACATGATGACCTTTTGCAATGATTGAATCCGAGCCAAAGCTGTGATATTTATACACATCCTGTTTTTGTGATAACACTATGAATGGCGTATTCCTTTATCATAATGGATTCTCATCAGATCACATCATTTATGCACACATTCTCCTCCGGCCAGACATTATGTCACCATGCAATAACACTGGGATGGACCTGCTGCTGTTGTTGAGCTGCTGTTGTTTGGTGTGGCGGCTGTACAAACTAGCCTGTCCTTTGAGACACAATCGCCTTACTGCTATCGTCCACCGCCATCGCTGCTAAACCTCTTACATAATTAGGATGTGAATGTATTTAACTCTGAGAACTAAACAGAGGCTTTACGGGCCACACCAGTCCAGACAAGGGTTGTGCAACTCTATACACACAGTACAAAAAATCTGTACTCGTAAAGCTTCAGTTTTAACCCCTTGAAACCTAAAGTCCTGAAAACGATATTTAGAATGATAATAATTTCATATTTAAAATAATGTTACAAAAAAATGCTTAAATATATAAAATAAATATATATTTTTTGGATTGTCAGCACTTTTGAGGTCATTTTCTTGAGTATTTCTTGTTTGTTTTCTTTTACTTTTTATATTTTGTTATACACACACACACACACACGTATATGTATGTATGTATACATACATATATATATATATTATTTCTAGGTTATTTTCTTGTAACTTTTTTTAATAATTTCTTGCTATTTTTCGGGCCATGTCTTGTTAAGTTGCTTGTTGCATGTTTTTAAAGGAAATCAAACCAATTTGAACAGATTTTAAAGGGTTAATTGTTCATAGATAAACCACATAAATGTTTTTTTCCATTTCATTTGAGGGTTTTTTTGTAGCTGTTTTTTTTTTTTTGTTCCAACAGTCATTCTCCCACCACGGATACTTTCAGGGTAACCTTACACCATTAGTTCCTGTTTTTGTTTATGTTAACGGCAGCAGCCATGTTCCGTGTCAGGTGTGTAAGTTAGCTGGTTCATATTTAGGATCAGCACTCGTTTACAAAGCTCCTTTTACATGTCAGTGATACAGTGACCATCGAATGTGTGCGCTGGTGTTGATTACCTGTGGTCTAAAATGGCTCAGGTTTCAAAGGGTTAAAATTGTGGTATCTAGGCCTTTGCCTCTATTCTGGACATACTATTTCAAAATCGTGTCTCTTTATGAAGTGCAAATTTTAAGTTGCTGGAATCTCCCTTTAAGTAAGCAGGTCAGTTTAAAATAAACTCCCACCTGCTCATGCTCAAAGTATATGTTATGTATCCTTTCGGTGAACTGTCAGCAGTGGTGTTGTTAGGCTTTGCTGTCCAAGCCCTCAGTGTTTTAAAATAGCCTTGGATCTAAATATGTAAGCTAAATGTATGTTAAAGACCTTTGGCCTAATAATGATGGTAATGGTAATGGTAATGGAATGGTAAAAGCCCCAGATCTAATGATTTATCATTCCGTTTGTACATGTACTTTAATAAATGCACTTACTTACATTTCACCACTGTTGAAATCAACTGATACATTTGACTGTATTTCCAACTGTAGTGAATAAATGTTTAATGCTAGCAGTTGTAAAGTATTCTGTTTTTACTCAATACAAACTACTTACAAGTGAACTACTACTCATTTTAACACCAAAATTAAAGATCCTGTAAAGGAAAAAAAGAGTTTAAAAAAAGCTGCCAGGATGCATAAAAAAGCATCAATATAGAGCTTGTTCATCATCAATTTAAAAAAAAAAAAAAAGAAATCCACAGCATGATCCCCCATTCTCCTCTCTGGAGGTCTGGGCTAAGCCCCCAGTATCCCAAATTTCTAGGAACACCACTAAATGTAAGTCTCAGTTGCAATGGGTATATATATATATATATATATATATATATATATATATATATATATATATATATATATATATATATATATATATCAGATTATAAGTAAACCTCATGGTGGAAAGCATTCAATTAAATAAAGATAATTATACGGAAAAAAAGAAAGAGAAAAAAAGCTGTAACACACTGCAGTGGAAACCCTTTGAAACCAGAGAAAATTGGCTTGATTTCTTTCGGAAACATGGGAGGAGTGCAATGACCAACGAAAGAAGAAATGACCTCCAAATGATTAAGAAAATAGCCATAGAATAATCAGAATTATTAGAAATATTTTTCAAAAGAAGAATGGTCTAAATAGAAGCAGTGGTATCATGATTTTGACCTGTTGAAACCTGATCATATTGGCTTGATTTCTTTTAAACACATGGGAAGAAGTCAATGAGCAACAAAACAAAACACCCAAATATTTGCAAAAAACAAAAACAAAAAAACAAAAAACAAACCGAAATTAGTTACAAAAAAAACTTGAAAATTACCTGAAAATTGGTTTGAAAGGGTAATCTAGTGGCCGCTGCTCATCTGTTTGCAAAAATGAAAACTACAGATAATTGTGCACATCCCTTGTGACTGCAGCATAATTCATTAGATTCCATGAAATAAAGCAATAATATCGTGCCTTAAGGAGTAGGCTATGTTTCATTCAGGACTGACGGTTAGCTTTGCTCACAGATGACTGTCCTCCGGTGTCCTTCCGTGGAACAGATGTGCTCAGAGGATTTTTATGAACGCAGCTCTGACTGTGGGAGCTGGAAAAAACCTGAGCGGAGGAAGCGGGGCGGAGCGACGGCATCACAGGCATGACTGAGAGAGGAGGAGGACCTGACTGAGACACTCTTGTCCTCCTGCCGACACTTCCACACAGGCGTTAATTCAACACCGTTGAGGAGACTTAGTCCATCGCTGTCTCTGTGGTCATCGGAGTCGGACTGTGAGGAGGACTGCTGCCACCATTAGCCCGTTAGCTCCGGCTACATGGCAAGCTAGCATAATATAGCTAACCCCCCCTTAGCTTCTAGCTTCATCTGAGCACCCGGACCCGGCGAAGTGAGGAGACGAGGAGGGGAATGGCAAGAGTTGGCTTGGAAAGCCCATTCAGAAGAAATAACGACTAACCAGAATAAACCTGCCCAATTTCTTTAGTTCTTTAGATCCACGGTAAGCATCATTTATGGGATGTATTTCAAGTTGACAGCGATGTAATAGAAATAAGCGCTAGCTGACGGGCTAGCCTCAATTAGCGAACACTGTGGTTATGTAAGCTAACAAGTCGGCGTGGCAAATGTTGTTAAACACTGTCAAGGTGGCTGTGTTAAAATAACTACCCAAGTGTCATTATTTGAATTTTAGCTAAAACATAACACTTGGAGATTTAAACATTTTTCCAGCCCGGTTTCAGTTAAAACTGTCGAACGTTGCAGCCTGTTCCTGTTTACATTTTTGACAATGTGTCACCTGAAATCTCTTCATGAACACTTAAGTAACTGTCTCGTTTTGACATGTCTTTGTATTTGCTGACAGATCCTGAAGCATGACGGTAATTGTGTATTTCAGTAGTTATAGTTAGACGTAGCTGACTACTGAGGTTTGTATATTGTTAGCACCAGCCCGGTTATTATTAGTCTGCCTGTCCTGATCCCTGTGTAAGTAGTGCCGGGAATGAAGCTCACACCCCTGCTCTCAGCCACGGTGTTCCCATCCCTGCATTGCAGGAATTACAGGCATGTATGAGCATGCTGGACAGACACAGAACATCAAGTTCAGGCCACACTTTGAGCTTCCTTAAAAATACTAGGAGTAAGCAGAATATTGTCTTTACACGACATTGTTTATTTTTCAGTAGAACACGACATGCATTTGTCTTTTAACCCTTTGAAACCTGAGCAAGTTTGCTTGATTTTTTTCAAAAACATAGTATGAAGACAATCAGTATCAAAAGAAGAAATGACCCCCAAAATAGCAAGAAATTAGTAAAACGTTAAAGAAAATGACTTATAAAAATAGTAAAAAGAAGGAAAAAAGAGAAGAAAATCCACATGTACTAAAATAAAAACAAAAACAAAACAGCAGTTCTAAGCACATTTTCACAATATTATTTTGTCATGGACGATATGATGTGGCACATCCCTACTCCAGTCTCATCTTGTTCTCTCGCCTTCAGCATGTTCCATTTGAAGAATTAGTCTGTCTTTTTTTAATTGTTGTCATTATTGATGTGTAGATGTGACCTGAGCTTCTGTTAAGATAGTAGATGAACCCAACTAACCCGCTCTTCCTGAGGTTTCTTCCTCTTTTTTTTCCCCGTTACAGGGGTTCTTTTTGGGGAGTTTTTCCTTGGGTGATGTGAGGGTCTAAGGGCAGAGGGATGTCGTACACTGTAAAGCCCTCTGAGGCAAACCTTGTTTTGTGATAATGGGCTATATAAATAAAACTGAAAACTGAAACTAAGTTATATTCTCAGTAGTAGCAGTGAAAAGCGATTGCAGTGGTCCAGTCTCTGATAAATGAGCTGGACATGCTGCATCCATTGATCAGTGACATCGTGGTCACAGTTCAGGAGAGTTCCTCTCTGCAACCCATTACTATACATGGTTTTCTAGTTCTTTGGGCTACTTGCCATCACACACACACAGATACACACACACACAAAAGCACCTGGCATCATTCAATCAGTAAGCCAAAGCACACCTTTACTTAATTTCACGCTGAGTCAACTATTGTCGGGCCAGATGCAGCTATAATGCTGAATTTTTGGCACTCAAGTTTGCAAATGGTTATTGTGATGATGCCAAGAGTGAATAAAATATCTTGCATCGCAGCTTTTTTTCTTTCACCAAGGCATATGATCATAGTTTGTTTCTTTTTTTAATTTGATTTTATTCTTCTTTCTGTTCAGGTTGTTGGTGTTGCTGTAATCCCCACCATGGTGCAGAAGTACCAGTCCCCTGTGCGGGTGTATAAGCATCCCTTTGAGCTGGTGATGGCGGTAAGTGTCTTTACCTGTATTTGCAGTGGACTCTGTGTCCACATGAATATTGCATGCCATAGATGTAAAGTTATGTAATGCTGGCGAGTGGGCGTTTCAGAGGTCACTTGGAAGGTAGTCATTGAATTACACACCTTGCATATGATTGGCTCACAGATTCAAAATGCTGCTGTTGAAGGCACACTGCACTGCATGAAGTGTACTTTATGTTCCCACATCACCATTCGAATCCACGGAGTTCGGTGTTGGCTTGCTGCACTGGCAGGAGTGGCTTCTAATAAGCAGTGACAACATAAAACTTAACAGTTTATATCTCAGATTAAAGAAACTGACTTGGAGCATTTTGATTTGCTTGCAGTGTAAACACCAGCAGCAGCCTAAAACAGGCAAGTGATTATCTAGCTACAGTCATGACTGTGTAACTCTAGAGGTTATGCCCCTGCGGCCCACAACACACACATCATGTGGGCTACCTGCTCCATCGGGCTTCCTGCCATCTCAAGGTCTAAGATTTGTTCACTGTTCACTGAGGTGTGGAACCATTGCGCTGTACATCTGCACACTCAGCATCTGAATATACGACACCACTGTGCAGTTCTGTCGAACAGAGGTTCCACCTCAGGTCTGGTGTAAAAAATTCAGTGCCTTGCCTGGCTTTTAGCGTTTGCCTTACTGTGTGTTGTTGACTTTCAAGCATGAGTTCTCATGTTGAGTGCAGAGGGAGCTGTGGATTTGCATGTCCCTCTGGTTCTTATTTGCTCTTTTTTAAATCACCTTCTCAGCAGTGTTTCTAGTGCCATCTTTGCTTTCTCTGCCTGCATTTTGGAACTTGTGTTAATTTCCTCTTTTATACCTATAGTTTGCCATACAAAGCAACTTGCCAGGAAATGGAAAACACAAACTGAAGCCCATTGTAAGAGCCACTTAATCACATATTTTATACTAGGTAAAAATGTTAATGTTGGTACATGACATATTATATAGGTTTTGATATGATTCAAGTTTTTGCAACAGTTTCTGTATATTTTGAATGGTGTATAGTAGAAGTGTAAACTAAAGTTATGTTTGTCATGTACCACAGCTATGGTGTCATAAGGCAGTTTAGTGCGCATGACAAAAGAGGATACGATGACAACATGCTAGAAGATGACGACAAGTCTGCATAGGTGTGGATCGATAGAAGTTTTTGACCGGGCTTTATCGTATAGGAATGTGTTTCGCCGTTTTATGGGAGATGGGAACAGGCATCAAGTTGGTAGTGGAGCAGATGAGATGTGATTATGAAAAGACTTTGCTGGCTGTATTTTTTTTTTTTTTTGTATTCCAAAATAAACCTTGTTAATGTTTTTCCAGCCTTGCATGAGTACTTGGATTTTACATAACGAACTTGAACATGAGTCAAAACGAGACACATTGCAGACTAAAAGGCCTAGGAACTATGGTGTGTTGAAAGGGCCACTATACCCCTGCAAACCTGACATTATCTAGACATAACCGTGCATTTGTGAACAGAGCAAGGCATTGTTTTGAGAATTCACCACGAGTAAGTAAGTGTATGGAGACATTTTTTAAGTGATTTTTTTGCGGAAAAGGAAGAAAGAAGAAATTTACAAAAAGATGGCAACAAGAATGTCTACCTGGAGAGTCAACGAGGTCTGGGAACTTCTGTCGATATGAGCAGGCGTCAAAATGGTCAGATGAATTTAAGGAACGAAAAAAGACTGTTGTTTTGGGCTAAATTACAAACTGACTACGGAACCGCAGTGCAATCTGCGTCATGTCCTGCCTCCTGCGCACTCTACCCAGGCACTGCCCCTCACCTAAGCCAAACAGAATACTTCGAGTGGGTGAGAATGCTTCTGCCACATACCCCCTTTTCAGCAAAATCAGCATGTCTTGCAGGTTTTTAAACACTGGAAAACCCGCTAAAAACAGGCAATAGGCAGTAGACCAGAGTGGTTTACAGGGCTCTGCTGCAGACAGTATGCTTGTCTGTGTGTGTGATTGTGTTTTTGTCTTTTTTCTGGTGAGTCATGTTTGACTTCACAGATAGGCCAATTTTGTATGGAAAACAGAGTAATAAACTAAAGCAGCATGGAGGCCAGTGAAAATGTTACAGCGGTAACCTCTTTTTCATACTTCTTACTTACTTAGTCTCTCTTTCAAATTCAGTGCAGACTCATTTGGAATGAGCGCTGCTTGGATTGAGACAGACCTTGCTTTCTGGTGGCCCATTGTTGCATCGCGCTGGCAAAGGGGACGAAATTTGCATGTTGTATTTCCATTAATGGTGGTGGAAGCAGATCAGAGCAGAAGCCGATAAATAATAGAGACTACTGCAGAGTCATTTGACCTGGGAGTGAATGCCATTGTAACCTCTCCCATAAAACAGCCAGATGTTAATGGCTGTTAGTAGGGTTTTTTATGTGCAGTGGGAAAAGGGCTACAGAAAGTCTCCTGTTGTGTGCTACATGTGTGAAAGGGAAACTCTCGACAGTGCGTGGACCTGATTCTCTGAACATTGTCCGGAGTTCAAATGTTTGATTTAGCCTCTGCATTGCAGTGTCTCTTCCTATAATGTATTTTCTGGACACCACTGGGTCTGGAAGACATGAGAGAATACATTTTCCTCATATTTTCACACATCATTTCTTTATCATTTAACTGAGATCTATTTTCTTTCTAAAAACAGTGAAAGAGAAAGTAATGATAAGCTATTGCATGCTACACCATAAACTATCATTTCACAGTAGATGGATGGTTTACTCTGCAGTGTTTTGACCTCAGCTGCTGTTTCTCAGTAATGTGGCCTGCAGAGCCCTGGCCTGATTACACAACGTCAATTTCAACCAAACACTCTAACTAGTCACAGATTCGTTGAGTGGACTTCCTTTTGTTACATGGTTTAGCACGCTAGGTGCAAAGGGCTGTTTTTTTTTAAATGGGATGAGCTTTCTACACCAGCGAGAATGAGGATGCAGGAAGACTAAATCTCCTTAGCACAGGCAGGATTGAGCACTGGGCAAACAGATGGCTATATATAGAGGGCTGGTACCTACACCTGGGTCTTAAGCATGCAGCTGAAGGGGGAAATAATAATGACAGCAAAGCAGAGTTACACCATATAGTAAGCTGGAGATGACCCACCACATGGGCTTTTTGTCGATGGGACAGGCTTAGTTTTGCAAAAACTAATTGAGTAGCCCTGGGTGTATCTAAACTAGGGCAGCAGCGGATAAGGTAGATGTTAAAAGTCAGGATACAGAAAAACATTTACTTTACGTTTACTAGTGTAATGATCTAATGGTAAGACACAAGCAATGTGGTCACAATAGTGCTGCGCGATATGGAAAAAAGTCTTAACACGATATTTTTTTTATATCAGTGGATATCAGTATGTCATGACTTACATTAAATAACTATTTCTGTCAAGCTTAAATGTTTCCTTTTACTCATAAGTGAGATATGAAGATATCATAAGTTTAATTTTAGTTTAAATATTTATTTTCTGTTAGACATTGAACATGACAAATATACTGTAGAACAGGCATCACCAACTGGCGGTCTAGTTATTAAAATTTCCTCCCAGCAAAGGTCCAAACCTCATACCTAAAATCAGTGTCACAATTAATTGAACATTTTACTTCAAGTACGATTAATGAATGATTATTTTGCTTTTTGCTTTTTTGTGTGAGTTTTTTTGCCCTCGTAGTTCACTAAATGTAAGCAAATTGTGCTGATAATAGGCCAACCTCTCCTGACTGCAGGACTCTGACTTTAACTTCTGTGAATCTTCTGTGAAACTTCTGTGCTATTAATCATTTAACTCAGGGGGAAAAGAACAACTTTTGGGTAGGCCTACTTCTCCTATAGCTGCCAACAGCTCACCAACATTCCCAGTCAGAGAAAAGGGTGAAAATAAGGTAATGTGCCTGCGGCTGTAGGCCCCCAAAACATTACATCTGCCCCCGGTAATAATAATGAGAGCTCAGCGCGAGCGGCTGGATGAGACATGGAGTGATGCATCCTGTTGTTTCTAAATAATTCACCCAAAGCCAGATTAAATCTGAAAATAACACAAAGTAGTCTGTAGATGGCACTTTCCACCAAATGTCTCCGTTTCAGACACTTTGGTTCTGTGAAGCTCCGCTCTGTGTGTCTCACTGCGCTGCTGTTGGACCATCAGCTGTTTAATCCACGATATTGAAACACTGTGGAAGCGCAAACTACTCGGTTGTCAAACACTCAGCTGTATTATAGAGTTAAAGTTGTTCTTTGCATTTGGTTCGCTGGGACGCTATTCGTATTATCATTGGCTGTTCTTGTTGTCTGTCAAAACATGGCTGGAATGCGTTCTATCAACTACATCTCATATTTCAATGGAGGAAAAGTTATTTCGCGTACACCTGTTTTAATGAGACACAAATAAGACAGAAGTTCTGATAACTACTATATGACTACAGCTTTCACTACCGTTGATGTGCAGAGCAGCCACTTTGGGTTTTGGAATCAGGGTTGGTGAGGTTTTTTGCCGATTGGAAATCTAACTTGAGGGGGTGTTCCAGTTGAAATTTCTGAATGGGAATGTGGAAATTCTGCAAATGGAATGCACCATTACTTCTCTGGTTTCTGGCTTTAATGAAGAGGAGCTGATGTTCACAAATATTGAGTTGACTTTCCAAGGCCATGGAAATGACAAATTCTTAATTTAGGTGGTGTTCCCCTTTTAAGATCAGACTACTGTCAATTTCCGATGTGCATAAGGTGTTCATATTATGCAAGCAGGCCTAGGCATTATGCAGAGTGGTTCCAAATAATATGCACATTACTGTATCGGGCCAAAGCTAAGTTCAACCTTGTTATTCTTCCCTCCAGTTCTTCTGTCAGATACGTCTTGAATATTTGCCAGTAGCGGCTTTCCCTTTCATCTGGTGGGGGATTATATTTGACATTTTGCTTTGAGGAATTTGGTGTTCTCTCTCCACTTGACTCTGTTGTTTGGATACTGCCAGTTCTTTGAAATGTCCATTTACTCTTCTGAGGGTAAAGACCAAGGCTCTACATTCCTTCATTAAAGCTGTTAAATGCATTCTTTTAGTTTAGATGATATTTAGCCTTGAGGAGCCACTCTGCTCACTGACAGGTGCTGTTAATGTATTTCAACCTCTGGCTAACACTGCTTTGCCTTGAGTGTACTCTTGCATAAGTCATGTTTGTATCTCAGATGCCCTTCAGCTGTGTTTGTTCTGCAGTGGTTACTGTACTCTACTTGGAACATGTTATTCTCAGTATTCCCAGTGTTGACAGCTTATTGGCACATTTGACACTCTCCTCACAATTTATGCATTCATTCATTCATTTTCCATAACTGCTGGTCCTCGCAAGGGTCGAGGTGGGGTACACCCTGGACAGGTTGCCACACTATCGCAGGGGCGACACGTATTGCCAGACAACCTCTCACGCTCACAGTTACACCTAAGGGCAATTTAGAGTCACCAATCAACCTGACCTGCATGTCTCTGGACTGTGGGAGGAAGCCGGAGACCCTGGAGAGAACCCACGCAGACACCAGGAGAATACATGCTATCTCCGCACAGAAGGGCCCCCACCCACGGACCGAAACCCTGTTCCTCTTCAAAATTTAGTAGTTGAAATTCGAATCTCTTGATTTTGCAATCTGTATTTTTAACCACAACAATTATGACATATTCTAGCATGGGCTGTAAAGGCAATCAATTTTATTCTTTAGAATGAAATTACCCATGTGTACTACGACATGGACATAATGAAGCAACAAAAAAAACTGAAGACTAACTGCCAGTACCTTTGTGTCACTGGGTGGTGTTGCTTTGCTTGTTTTGATTTTTGGCTTGTGCTTTAGACATGACATGTAATTAAAGATTCTGCTGTACTGTTTCACTCAGTGATTTATCATAGGAACGCCTGATGTTGAGGATTGCCTGACACCAAAGAGACCAGCTGAAACAACTCACTAGCTTGGAATGGTGCCATGGTAAAACGCACAACATGGCACCTTCAGTATGTACTCTAAAGGCCCAGATACACCAAATCGACATCAGAGAAGTAGTGGCGATGAAAGCTGCCTATTGCGTCCCCTCCCGTCGCCTGTGTCTTGCTGCGCATAAACACACTGCAAAGATTACAGCCGATGGGCAACAAACTATTTATGTCCTGTGCCTGCATGAAAGGCAATGCACCTCTGTAATGTGATTGTCTGTAATTGTTATTCAAAAAGGGTAACCGGAAGACCATCTTGAGGTTAGTTTGTCAGTTAACATGTTAATAATACAATACAATGTTGAAAGAACAAAGCATATTTACTTTGTACTTTGAACAACAACACAAGCATCAGGAAAGGTTTCTGCCAAAGAAAAACAATCTTTACTTAAATAACAAATTTGTTTCTATTAGGATTGTGTGTTATTGAATATTTCATAGCGTCATACCTTCCTGAAATTTCACTGGGGTTTGCGGTATATCATGGTATAAGTTTGCAGCACTAACAACCTCCCACGAAGAGTGCGGTACATACTTTCAGCTTTTCAGATTAATAATACACAATAGAAACCCCAAAAATATGAAGAAACACACCTATTATCCTTATTCGACAAAAAAAATACAACTGGACACTTTTTGAATTCAACTTTCTCTCTGTCACGGAAGACTGATGAGGCTTAATGGCCTTGCTAACTCATCATAAAACACACTTAATTCAAACTTGACAGACACAAAATTAATCTCATCCAAACAGTCTTGGTAAAGAAGTTCACTGTTCCAACAATCATCAGCTCCGGTTTGATCAAAATAAATCATTTATTCACCGAGTTAGATTTAATAAAACATGCCATTATTCCCACAGTCTCTCTCTGCCTGCTGATCCCTGGCTGAGCTCTGGTGGTATGTGCTGTGCACCACATAGAGTGACTTTAATAGAAAGAGCACCAGCGAGGGCAAACGGCATGGGACACACCACAGCGGCTAGGGCGATTGACACTCAACGACAGCTCAAGATCGACTGGTGGCTGACTGTCTGCTCTGTGTGTCAGAGCCTTTAAACCCTAAACTTCCTTTAGAGATAAAGTAAACTCAGGCGCAGATGTCAGACGACTGTTGTTGACTCTCAGTGGCGGTGTACCAACACAGCTGACTGGGTTTGTTTGAGCTTCCAAAAAGCACACAAACACCAATGTGTATAAGCATTGACCTTGATAGCCTTCTTATCGCTCCACAAAGTTGACTTTTTTTTAAGGGTTTATAAAAGAGTATCACTCAAGTAAGGAAGTACAGAAGCAGTTGTTTTTTTATTAGAATCACCCTCAGCCACAGCGGTCCCTTGAGTTTGCTGCTGCATCTCAATAACAGGAAATGTAGTCGTGCTGTTGCTGCCATTATCGCAGCAGTCCAGTCTCAGAGCCTCTAGTCTGTCCTCAGGGAGTCACATAGGAATGTGAAAAGCACAACACAATACCCCTCTTGCTGTTGTTTCAGACCTGAAGCGACAGTTGTTTCTGGAACACATCCACAGATGAGAATGACTTCAGTAGCCACAAGGGGGAATAAAAAACAGGCTTACCCTGAAATAGTAAATAACTACTAAGTTGATGCTGCCTGTTATAGTTCAGCTTAAAAGACAATAAGTATATCTTAAGTCCCTCAATTCCCAGATCAGTATGCATGCTACAGAGAGAGGTAATTAATTGAGTCTAAGCCTACCATAGCCTAACCTGCTCCATGGAAACGTATGGGCCTAATCCACAAGGACAAAGTGCTTTGGTCTTGCCCCTGTCCTGGTGGAGTTTCTGCAGGGGGGAAGAACAGGATGTGCCATGCTAGTTTAATGCCTGCTGGGCTTGTTGGCACTATCGGCAGCAGGATGTTTCCTTCTTTAGTGGCTAAATCCTCTCTATCAGTGGCAGCACAAACAAATGCATACACTAAACACTAATTGTAATCGTGTGTCATCGCACATTACAGATGTACTGTTTAGTGTAGAGAACATACAATCAAATATATTGGCTTAAAGATGAGGAACCAGTGCAAAAATACATTTAACTAACAGAAATGGCATAAAAAGACAGACATAAGGAAAGAGAATGAAAGGGAGTGGCAGAGTTACCCCAGACTGTGTTAGCAACATTAGGCTGAGCTCTGCCTGCAAACACAGTTGCCTTTGGGCAACAAACGTGCAACTTAAGATTCTCTGAATTTCAGTGTTCACACTCTCTGTTATAGTAAGGTGAAAGCAAAGGGTGACAGGGTGCACTGCACACACCTCCTCCTCAGACAGACTGAGAGCTGTTGTTTGCTCTAACACAAGTTGTTACCAGAGGCTCATTAATGAGACCTTCAGTGTATTGCTGCAAATGATTGTTTCCTATAATCCAGATTGTATGAGCTGCTCTTTCATAACTCAGTTATTGTATGTACCAGCTGTGAAAACAGAGAGTCCTCATCACATGGACACCTGTGATAGTTGGTAGGGTACCTTATCATGAAAGTTTTGTGATTGTTTAATTGTGTTATCAGCTTTGTGTCAATTCATGGGAAACATAAATACCAGGGTGTAAATCACTGGTTTCATCACGATACAATATTATATTGATACTTTGGACAACAATACACTATTTGCCAACATCAAAAAGTCTGCCACTTTGATGATTTATGAGCCCCAAGTTAGGCTGGGCGATGTGACCGCAAATCAATATCACGATCAATTGAACAATTTACCTTGATTATGATTTACAAACAATTATTTTGTTTTTTGCTTTTTTTTTGTTTGTTTTTTTTAAAAAAATAATTAAAAGCTTGATGTTACACAAACTTGAGGTAAATGGGGTTCCTGACAAAACCTGAAACTAAAACAAATTAGTCTGTAGAAGTCTAAAGAAATCACTTTTCACTGCCAGTTATTTGTCTGTTTGCTCATTCAGACACTTTGGTGCTGTGAGGAGAAGCTCCACTCTGTTTGTCTTTCTCACTGCGCTGCTGTCAGACCATCAGCAGTTTGATCCGCCATAATGAAACGCCGTGGAAGCACATACAACTCTGTTGTCAAAGACTCAGCTGTATTTCTGCATTACATGATTTCTCGACACCTCTCACGCCAATGTTTTGGCGTGAGATTTTCCTCGGTGTCCTGAGAGTGTGAGACAGAGCCCAAAAGTGTGAGACTCATGCCAGATGCATGAGAGATGGCAACTTTGGTGGGAAAAGGATTAACAGAATATAAAAAATCCGAAACATCTGGCATGGGTGAGATTACGTCGCTAAGAATTTCGGTTTCGATTAATTTTCAATCAATTGCCAGCCCTTAGCGCCAAGCCAATTTTCTCATGATCTTTTGTCAGGTAGCTCCAGAAACTGATGGCAAGACGAAAATCAGGGCTAAAGTCATGTTGTGCGAACTTGGCATAAGGAAATGTTTTTAAAATCTGAGCCCCTATCATGCAAAGCAGAAATAAAAACAGTTTGGAAGTGCATGTGTCGAATAGATGCATATCTGTGTCTGTTTTGCCTTTTGGTCGGTTAGTTAGCGGCAACGAAACCCAGCTGTTTGAAGACAACAGGGCTCATGTTACCAGGATTTCTGATAATTTTTGCTGCTGCACTTGGGAGCTCTGATCCTGTAATCCGCTCATTCTGTCTTCTTTTACACCATGAACTACTTTGAGCTCCTTGTGCCTCCTCTAACTGTCTATAAGTGGGTCATCCTTAGCACGCTTCTCCAAGTGTTGAAACGCCAACACATTGTTTTGTGCCTGTTTGCTGTCGAGCCAGTGTTTCAGAACTTGGCTCATCCTTCTGTCCTGCTTCACTCTGTGTTGTCTGGCTAAGCGCAGAGTGGCCCTGCCAGGGTGACATCCTGTCCCACCGTGTCCTGACCCAATTCTGGCCAGGTCTGGTTAAGGCTGTTGCAACCCAATTCTACGGCGCAGCAGCATTACTCAATTGTTTTAATCCATCTGTGAGCTGCTGGCTTGTCCGTTACTTCTATCAGCTAATGGTCTCCCGTCTGCAGGCGTGCACTCACAGAAGCTGAGATTCACCTTCCTGTTTGCATTGAGCAGAGAAATAAGGTCATTTTATTCACACTATCTTTTCTCTCATGCCACAGTGGTGTGTTGAACAAGAAAGCACAGATGAATAAAATGAAAACTGGTTACACTTGTAGTTATTCAGAGAGAGCTCATGATTGGAGATTTAGAGTCAAGACAGAAATGTAGTGTGCCTGCCCCAGTGCAGCCCTTGCTGATTTTTTGCTTTCCCCAGCATTTCACCTGTCTGTTCTGATTCAGAGAATTTCCGTCCACTCTTCTGAATGAATCTGAGCTTGCCTGCAGTGTCTAATTCACTTACTCAGCTAGCTGCCGTTTGCCAAAAACAATGAAGAGTTACGGCCTGCATCGGGGAGGGCAGCTTATCTTCCAGCACGCTGCTTCACACAGCATTAATAAAGAACTGTGGCACCATCACGTGACTCTGGGAGCCTATGAGAAAATTCTGGAGCTGATTTCATTCACTGATCGCCAGGACACTCATTCACCCTCATTCTTGCTGCAAGGTCGAGATGCTGCCCCAACAGCTCCCCTCCCCCCCTCTGCTTCGCTCTGCTAGACACAGATGAATGTGTACGCACATACTTTTACACAACGACCCTGTATTTTACACCGCAACCGTGCTACAGTGTGTAGCAGTAGAAAGTGACTCAATCTATGCAGCAGCTTTGTGACGTACAGTATGCTGTCATGGTCTATCCTAAGATGTGTATGCCTGCTGCCTTTTTTCCCTGATAATGTGAGGTTTTATTTTAGGACTGATTAAAGCTCTTTCTCCTTGATTTTAACTTGTAAAAGGCAAGGTTCATCTTTTTAAGTCTATTGGAAGGCAAAAAATCTGAAAAGGGTGTTTACTTGAAATAGAAACCAAAAGGCAACAACTGCCTTGTGTGAGAAAGGACTACTCTGCACTCAGATTTTCAATGTGACCCAGTGTGAGTGGTAGGTGACAAACCACCCCCATACAGCTTTATATTCCTTCCCTACTATGTATCGCTTTTCTTTTCCCCTTAGCTTTGTGTGCATTCTCACAAACCCTTTTTACACAGAGACTGCACTATAGGGCGACAACAAAGTCCTTTCTTTATGCTGCCCTGGCATTTTTACACAAAATCAAACAACAATGGCATCATGTAACTCCAGTGGGTGTTTATTGGCTATATGCTGGAATTGCAGAACCAAAACACGTGTGACATGCATAGCATGTAACACAACAGCGCCTGCCCCCAGGGTGACATAAAAAATATGTATTTGTAGTGCTTTCAAACCATTAACAATGGAATAACATGAAAACAACAATCATTTGATCAGCTGCCATCTCTGTTATACAGCAGCTGATCTTGTCCTCTGCTCGGAGCGGAAGGAGCTCCTGGACCTTATTGTTCTCCTAATTTTTGAGTTAGTAGCTAACTGTTAACATTGGTGGTTCGCACTTATAACAAGTTGGCAAAACGTCACACCTGTTCTGCCTATGATCCCATCCTTCCCGTTTTTCTCTTTTATACAGACATTGTTTCTGTTGCTACCCATTGTAGCAGATTAAAGGTGAGACCACTCTGTCCAGTCCCACCTTATAGACCTTTTCATTGCTATTCTGTTGCTACGGCAGCAGCTTTAGTCCCTGTTTATTCCTGTCAGTTACTTCATTTACAAACATTCCAACAGGAAATACACTCGGACCCATTTAGAATGATTATGATGTCATGTTTAAAAAGGTCTATACACAGAACTAGGGATTGACAATATGGATAAGTGATAGTTTGTGCACATCTGAAGGTAAAAAAGGCTAAGATGTAGCTGAAATTTATTGCAAATATTAATTGGCAGCTTCAACCAACTTTAAAGGTGTACCCCCAGCCACTGCATTGGGGTGTGTAGTTGCTGCCCTCAGTAAATAAATGAAAGTAGTCTGGCTTCATATTGTCAGCGCTATTTATGGGCTTAAAATCTAAGTATTGGAATAATACGTCATGATAAAAATGCCCCATTATCAGCCGATAATTTGTTGGCCTGATATATATTGTAAATCCCTATACAGAACTGCGAGGTGGCATAATTGCACAATAAAAAAAGGCTACATTCATTCCCTACTCACACAGAGAGTGGTCCATTCATCTCTGAAGAGAAGTGATCAGAAATCTCCAGTATCACTGCCCCCCCCCCCGCTGCAAGTTCATCACAGTTAATAAAACAATTGGTTGTTGTTCTATATTGGCAGAGCAGTGAATGTGCTTTGCCAGCACCTCTTCTTACCTTACTGTAAGGCAGGATATCAATAATGCTGCAGTTTCCTGTAACACGTTGCTCATGAGGAGTTCTCATTCTGCAGTGGTTTGGTCCTGTGTGGAGAACACAGTGATGAGTGCGGCCACTCAGGAGGAACAGCATTGATCATCTTGAACGCTTGAACAGATAATGTGTCACAAATTATGTTACACTTTGTTTTCATATTTGTGGCTATAGAGGATATTGTTTATGACAGGCAGTATCAAATTGTATTTTATGGAAAAGATTTAATTGATACAATAATGTTCAACTTCAGATGGTAAAAAAATAAAGTTGTGATTGACATATCTCTTAAAATGCTCAGTGACACTCCTATAAAACCAGCTACACTTGCAGGATGTTCAACTTTTGTGGGGCATATTTCATATTCCTAATTTTGAGTTTGTTTTATTTCATTATTGGGGTGTTTGCATTGCTTATTTCTTTTTGAAAGTAGATTTCAGCAAGACCCTTTTCAACTTATGGTGTCTTTTGTGAGTTATTCTTTTGTTTCTGTTGTTATTTATTTTGTAAATGTCAGTAGTGTTTCAGAAAATTGCTGAAAACTAACCTTCAACAGATTTGGTAAGGCTCCATATCCAATGAGTTGATTGCATACTGGATTCAGATTTGGTAAAATATAATTGAATCGCATAGAAAATTGTTCTAAGACACTTGCCCTGTGTCATTATTTTGAAGCATTTTTTTTTAAATAAGCTGACAGATTTAAGGCTTATTTCAATATGTCTATGTAAGCCTTACACCAACAAAAATGTATATAATTCAGCATTTCTTGTTCTTACTGTAATGACTTTTTGATAGCTGACAGATGGCCGGTCCTGCTGCTTTCTGTTCCCTGGTGCACACATATATCCAGTCATGCATGCCTAACCCAGCACTGCAGCTTAGCTTATTGCACGGCCCACCAAATATTTAGGGCCTTACATTTATATAAGCTCTGTGTGCAGGCAGATTGTCCCCCTCCTCTCTCCATGTTGGTAGTTCCAGGCAGTTCTGCAATTATAATGCGCAGTGAGATCACTGAAGGAGATAAGTGGGTGGTATGGCATGCAGAGACCAAACACTCTGTTGTTGCATCTGTTCAATCAGGAGCTTGTTCTCTCTCCGACCCTACATCCAGTCCACACCTAAGCCCAGATGCATTTGGACCTGCTGGGTGAAGAAACTTTGCATCTTGGCCTAATTTTAGGTAGTGCTATGATTAGCCTTGATTTGCCATTATGACCCTTTTCCATCACACTGACCCGCATCTTCTCTCTCTTTAGATTCAACAATAGGTCAAAGCATTTCCCTGTTAAGGTACAACAAATATTATGTTAAGGACTCAACAAATAAAACAGTATTTGTGCTATACTATATATCCCTGTAGTCTCAGTGTAAAGCTGTTAAACAGGTTGGCCCAGCCATGGAGAACAGGGATATGGAGGCTTTTGGATACATTACACAATCTTTTCCCGGGAGTGGTTTCACCTACTTATGCTCACAGAAGCAGCTCCCTTTTCAAAAGCTCTGTCTGTACACATTCATTCAAAAGCTGTCCTGTGTCATAGTGAAACCATGCTTTTTGAAAAACTAAGTGGTAAAGTTCTACTGCCATTGTTAAGGTCTATACATAAAGATGGATTAAATGTCAGCTCCCCGAAAGTGAAGTCAAAACTGCAGTATAGGTCAGTAACCCCACCCCTCTATGCTAGTGAATGGGTCACAGGCCAAAATAAAAATTGGCACCGGATGTATGGGTAATAAATACAACACCACGGTGATCGCTACTGCGCAGATGTTGGCTCCAAATGAAGTCGCCAGAGCAAGAAGGGTTGACCGTGTAGGGGATATTTTGTATAGTCAGGTCAAGTAGAGACATTTCGTCCATCTTTATGTAAAGTGTATGGTTTGGGCCCTCAAAAATGTGGAAAAGAAAGGAAAATGAACACTGCATCTTTTGACTTCTCTGAACCACAAAAAGTAAAAAAAAACTTAAATTATACTCCTTTCTCACCAAAATTAGCGCATGGATTGCTCGCAAGTTTTTGAAACACTGGTAAACCCGCTAAATATAGGCGATCGACTGCATTCCCACTGACAGTGAACACACTACTGGAGCACAAGAGTCTGCCACTCTGTCTGCTTTTGTTGATGTGTCTGCGCAACGTCATTGACAGGCAGGAGAACAGGTAAACCGTAGACAGCAGTAGGAACAGAGGTCTTTGAGAACTTTTCAGTGGTTTCTTCTCTTTATTTATCTCTTACTTATTCAGCCTCTCTTTCAAACTCGGTACAGATCAATATGGATCAGTGTTTTAGCTGCTTAGGAGGAGATGGACTGTAATTAGTGTTGGCGTGTCATTGCATCTCACCGGTTAAAGAGCTAAAATTATTAAATTCCCGCGTGTGAATGCTGATGGTACATTCTCATTGCATTAAAAAGCCAGATGTTAGTGGCTATAAGCAGGTGTTTTTGTGCAGTAGGAATTAGGCTTTACACTCATTGCAAAGATTTAGATGTAAGGATTAGAGTCCCCAAATGTTTTTGCAGTAACTGTAGCATTAAGTCAATGAAATGTCAGGAAGGGAAATAAGATCTATTCACAGAACTTGTAAAATTTGGAAAGCTTTATCTCTTCTTTACAGTTACATCAAGAATAAGACATTTTGCTTCCTCTTGACCACCGCTTGTACCCTGATAAACCAGCAGAGCCTGCCTTAAATGTAATTCCAGTCAAGAGAAACCCTGAATTTTCCAATCTGCGTGCTCAGTAACTTTCTTCCTGCTCTCCCTCCATCCTCATCGATGACCTAGTTTGGAGTTTATAGCTTTGCTCTCTGAAATGAAAACCAGGAGCAGTTTTCCTCTCCATATGCCGTTCCTTATGCCTCATTCTCTATAACTTATCCACCTCAAACTATGTAAACAGATGCCATCAAGGCCTTTTGCGTCAGGACCATTATATCCAGAGGTGGTTTGAGTGTCTAAGTCAACATGTCTCATGAACAAACCAGACATCTTTCATTTGACCAGTGATAGCCAGGAGTGGCTCACTTATCTATAAGCCTAATTGTCCCTCAAATGTTGTCATTATCTACCAGGCAGCATCTTAACATCCTCTTTGTGAGCAACAACAAATATGACCCAGTCAGACAATGCGCCAAAAGAATGCAATTATGTGACAGGACTAGCATGTGATCTCACCCCCTGTGATGATGTTCCCAACAGGTCAAGGCCCAGGACAGCCTGAGGTGGGGGGTGAGAGCTCATAATGATTTTTGCCACCCAACACTGGTTAAATGACGTCACACCCCGGCCGGCAGCACTCACTCAAAGCCTGGCTTGTTTGTGTCTGACGTCAAGGATGGTGTGTATTTGTTATACAATATTATTGGGTCTTTTAAGAGGAAACATGGGAGAGCAGCTTCAGAGAAAGCCTGTGGCAGCACTACAGATAATGTAGCCTGTTGTTAGTCGTCTGACAGCGGGCCTCATATATCAGTGTGGCTGAATGCATGTGACACCGAAAGATAGTGAAATGTTCCGAGGGAAGTTTGAGTGTTTTAGGAAGCACTTGTTGACATTTGCTATCTTTTCTGTGCACTCAATGTGTATGCCACCGGTTTTACAACAGAAACCAGATGTGTGTCATCCTGACTCATTTGTTTGTTTGAATGCCAACAAAAGGCATAGTTTGTTCTGTATTCAAACATCGGAACCATTGAACCTCTGAAGAGAGAATGTCAGGTGTTTCTTATATAACTCTGTAGTTAGTCACTCTTTTTCCTGCGAGTTTTCCTGTGATTACACAGGAAATGCAGCCAGATCGTCTGCTGCGTCTCAGTTTTTTTGCTTTGTTTGCTGCTATGATTTGACATCATTTCTAAGCTGTCCTAATCAAGTATGTTAATCTTAAAAGTTCCCCCGACCAAAATTTTCCCGTTTTCCCAGCTACCAGAAAAGCCAGCTGATAAAAATAGCAGAGGCCTACCTCTGGGCGGCTGTTGTCTCTATTACACAACCATTTTCATAAGCTACAGAGATGTGACACTGCTACTGAGGAAGCAGGAAGTGTTCTCCAGTCACTGATGGTCCCAGGACACATACAGTTCAAGGATTTTAATCTTAACCATAGCATTTGCTGCAGGGCATTATTCCCCAACAAAAAATAGCCCAGTCTTAACTGGTAATCTGTGTTTTACAGTCTGATGTAAAGTCTCTCCAAAATAAAATGAATGCAAGAGCTTGTTTCACTCAAGTAAAAGGAATGTAGTGCAATCTACATTTAACAGTCCAACAGCAAAATAAATAAAACAATGTAAAATTCAAGTCACCTTCAGGAGGAGTAACAAAACAGTTACTCTTTGTAACAGTAACAAACCTCAAATCTAGCAGTCCAACAAAACATCTTACAGTAAAATTAGTGCAATTTGAAAAACACTCTAACTTTTCTCTAACAGAAATAATTATAACTAGTAGATTCTTTCTGCATCAGAATAGTCCATCCTTAACTGGGCCTTAAGGCATATCGCTGCCTGCTGATATGAGTGCTGTATTTTCATATTTATGAGCATATATTCCACTCATTTATGAAATTATACAAGCTCCTGCACAGCTGACAACCCCGTCCTGTAAACGTTCAAAATAAAATGCATTTCATCAGCAGCTGATGATGCACAGTCAGCTTTTGTTTTGAAAGGGAAGCAAGGAAGTTGTGGTAAAACAAACATCTTTGTACTTCCTCATCTCTGTGACAGAGAGAGACTTAAAACTGCGTATAAAGTCATATAGAGTCAACAAATGCCCTAGCCCTAAATAAAATACAATTACAAGGAAATTAAATGAAGCACTTTTATAATAAAATTTAAAAAAATATTGTTTTAGTAAATAAGTCAAAGCGGAACACGTGGTGCTTTTTGAAAGACCTTGCTCGTCTCAGTCCGGCAGTGTCAATGTTTGTGCCGTGGACTTGAAGCTACTAGTCAACAGTTGGATGTTAGCATTAGTAGAGTTTAAACTGTAACGGCGGTATTAGGGTTAAACCACTGCTAGCTGGATACAAACTAACAGCTCTCCAGTTCATAGATTGCAAAGATTTTCCACGTCGCACTGGGGCTCCGTGGTCACAAAATGTGACTAAATAGTTGTCATCAGAGCTCTGCAGATAGAAAAACACAAAGCCTCACCTGCTCACATTGCCACCACCACCACTCATTAAGTTAGACTGTTACCGTGGCGCGTTAAACACGATGATTTATTCACTGTAAGCTGGAAAAAAAACTAACAACTCTCCAGTTCAGATATTAATCGTAATTGCAAATCGCACGATGTTCATGATATAGTCATTTTGTATATTGCATGTGAAACAAACTGTGATACCTCGATTATTTTCGACATATCGCCCTCCCCTAAGTGGAACCAAGGTTTTTTCAAAGTCTTCTGCAGTCTAGCAGCAACTAGAAAATGTCTTCACAGTTCAAAAATGTCATCCAAAATGCTAATCATGATTATTTCAATCAGTACCGAGATCACAATAAAGGATTAGGGGCAATTTTTTAAAATTTACTTTTACATTTAAATGAGTAGAGCACTGCGTTCACTTTAGGGGTGGGAATCATCAGAGGCCCCACGATAAGATATTATCACAATACTTAAGTCTCGATACAATATTATTGCAATTTTAAATGTTTTGGGATGTGCTTAGTATTTTGATACCATATATCGCAATATATAACTATTTATTACCATGATTTAACTGAAAATTAGGTCCACATAGGAAAGCTTTGACAAGTTTCCAGGCTGTTCATCTCACTTCAATCATTTTATTGCATCAAATTGTATGTAGTGGACCGAAAAAGCAATTGATTTTATTATTATAGTAGGCTACCAAAATATTAATAGTTTTGTATTATAAATATTTCATATAATAAAAACAAAACTACTCTTGCAGTTGATGTAGCGATATGATATTGACACGGAAAATATTGCAATACGATGCCTGTGCATCCTGCTTATGTACTAATATTAGCATGAAAATACAGCTTAGAATAAGTCCAATGCAGTGCATCGCCTATGGATATGCATCCACCCACTGTATATTTAATTTTTTACAGTTCAGGTACCATAAGGTACTGCAACATCACTTTCATGGACGTCTGAGTTGATCCTGGACAAGGACTAGGATTCAGTGAGGTGACTTTAGGGAAGTTATGCTTCTGGTGATTCATGCATTCATCATACTGCAGTTTGTGGTGTTTCTTTGGGTGGTTAAACAAGTCAGTTGTGTTGCTTTGTGGCACAGGCAAAAGTCTCATGCACTCTTTGCATATAATTTGTGTCTCATAAATGCTAAATTCTTCCAAACAATGGTTCATAACTGCAGATTTTTGTTTTTCCTGTCTGCAGTTGCAACATTCAGGAAAGTTTGACACAGCTGCTGCTGACGGATGCAGTGTGTTCATTTGATTGTGGGAAGTAAGAATCATGACCATAGTTAATATTCGATTAATTGTTCTTCCGTAGTCTTGTCTAACAAAAATTGAGTAGCCCTGTGTGTTTGTGGCAGTTTGTTTTCGGTTGTGTAACTGAGGCTCATGTGAAGGCGTTCTAACATACCAGAACATTTTCAATCGTGTTGGTTCATGCCTTCTGCAACTGGCGGTTCCCTCTAGTTCTTTTGAACAGCTGTAAGTTGACAGAAACATTGCATCAGAGTTGTTATGTTACATCTGCTTTGCCTTTGGGGGAAGGTGTTCCTTATTTTTTCATTTAATCCTGTGCAACTGTTCTTGTGGTACCATATTGCAATTCATTGGTGGACACATAACACCCTCCTTCTCTAACCACAGTCACCTTATTTTTCAAACGGCCCTGCACAAACTTTGCCTTCTCTGATTAGTTTTAAGCCACCTAAAAAAAATATATATATATCAGTAGAAGTGGATGCTATATTTAGAATATTTTACCCGCTTTACCTTGCCGTATAACAGCCCTTACTGACGAGGATTTGAAAGCTGTTATATCAAAACACCAGACTCCATTGTGAGAAAAAGCTATTTTACTCCACTGAACGGCTTCCAGTGCCTCTGTCAGCTGCTGTGTTGGTAAAGAAGAGAGAATATTCAATTATTGTGAACACTTAAAATGACATTGATTTTGTTTTAGATGGCTAAAGAAAGTTTTGCTGCAGCTCCATCCACAGTAGGGCATCACTTAGCTTCCGTGTTGGTGTTGTGGGACTGTTCTTTATTTATCAGAGGAGGGGCGTGGCTGGAGTGTGACTTTTTTATTTAAAATAAATAAAATTCTACAATTTTAAGTTGTATGTCCCTAAGCCAAAATTAAAAATACAAGTCTCTCCTCAGTGCTTACATTTTTTCAAATGGCCTTTTTTGCCGTAGTCCTTCTCCCTTCATAAGTGATGAACCGTTCCTATCCGTAAACACGGGGGGAGGCTGCTGCGGTGACTAGGAGCATGCACAGGTCACCTAGTCTAGTTAAGTATGACGCAACACTTCTAGCTCCAATCATATGATCTGGTTGTGTTTGTCCAATTTCAGTTGGACTCATATGTTTACATGTAATTTAAAAGTCCAGTTTTAGTGTGACTAACACAATAATTTGACTTTTTCTAACATCATGTAAACATACTGAATGACATTAAACAGAACTTGTTTGGCATTTCTTCTAGAAATATTGATAGTCTAATTATCAAAGTTATATCAGATAAATTCTCTCTCTCAGTCAGCTAATCAATTAATCGACTTAATCTTCACAGCTGTTCTTCATTTGCTAAAGGTTAAACTGCAGAGATGTCACACTCAAACTTTAATTTTTTCATTTAAAGAAACTTGTAATGTACTAGTGAGCTCTTTTTCCTGTATTTGTTTGGATCCCTCCTGCAGCTATTATGCTTGTGCCATAACTTCAGGCCAGATAATGGCTGGGCTGGTCGCCAGCTCTCTTGTTTTCTTGCCCGATAGTACGTTATGCACCTAGACATGCACCATGCATTCCTTAGCAGTTTTAAAATTGATTATGTATCCCCTCGGAACTCCTGCATTTCCTGAATGTCCCTTCCTGAGCAGAGTAGCTGTTGTTTCCCATACCCATGCCCTTGTCCAAAGGAAAAAAGTTGTCTGTGTTTGCAGGAAGGGATTGATTGGCCATGTATTGTTTTTATATTTTCTCTCATGTGCCCCTGGAAAGCGCATGAAATCTCAAGCCAAATTCCAGGAACCATTAGTCATTGCTTGGCCGAGCGAGTTGTGTCCAAACATCCCATCACCACGGACACCCGAGGACATTGTTCCTGCAGTCTTTCTCTCAAATTCCCAGTTGTTTTATCTAGCTGGGAAACTTGGATAGTTTTTGTGTTGTTATATTTTTTTGTCTCAGTGTGCAAACATTGCTCAAGGAAGAGTTGAGGCAAAGGAAAAATGCATATTTACAGTGGTGGAGTTTGTTTACAATGTCTGTTTGTGTTGGTCTTCGTCATCATCTGCTCCATATCCCAAAGACTGTCCTCAGGCCATGTGAATATTTGTCATTAAACTGCTGCTTTGGCCGGTTATTGACAAGTCACATGATAATCAGGTTTTAATATTGTAAATAGAGCATCGCAGGTGTTAAATTATAGCTTTTTGATTATATATGACACACACTTGGCAATGTTATGTGATGATGGATCCATTATGTGTTATGTTAAACAAATGCATTAGTAGATTTTGGGGCTATCGGCATTGTTTCTCTCTCTCTTACAGTTGGAAAGAAAATAATGAAAATATGTTTTAATGAAATACTCTTGTTGGACCCCATGAAACCTATTTTTTTCCAGATTCTTTTTTTTGTTTTTTGTTTTTTTTCCAAATTCCTCCCTTGTTTTTCATTTTCATTTTTCTGAATTCTGTGTTTTACAATTTTGTCACAATTTGTCATCAGAAAGATTGTCTAATCATGGATGAACACAATACTAACAATTCAGTTATACAATTTTCAAAAAAATATTAACATTGTACTTTTCTAATCAAAGAAAGTGCCTCTATGCAGTTATAAAATCTTTTAAAAATCCATCTTTTTATAAAATTAAGTGCTTCACATCTGACCTTCATGTTGCACTGCTCTTAAAAGCTTAGTTTGTGGGGTATTTTTGACATCACAGAGGGCCTCTATAAGATCCACAGCTCTTACAGCCATCAACATTAATTGTCATCATCAAAATATGAAGTAATCTCCCTTACAATTTAGTGGGATTTCTAAATTAATAATAGATAATTACTTTAATTTATTTTATTTTTATTTTTTTTATTATATTGAATTTAACCTTTATTTAACCAGGAAGGTAAAATTAAATAAAATAAGAAAATATCCATTATAAATTTTATAGATAACCTCTTTTTAAGTACTCTCTGTGAATATAATCCAATTAAATCCAATTAATCCAAATCTGAAAACTAATTTTAACTTTAAGTCCAGAATGCAGAGTTTTTTTTTCTTTTCGTTTTGCTTAAGCATTATGGAAAAAAAAAATCTTATCATGGTAGGTAAAACCCTATTTTTTTATTATTGGCATCCATATTTTGGCAAATTCCACGACATGATTTATTATCAAATTCGGCACTTGTCCATGTTCTTCACTTCAGGTAAATTTTAGGGCGCTGTTTAAAGTGTTACACTCTTCCACATTGTTTGCCAACATTAAATTGTAGGTCAGTATGCACTTGAGTAATTCTCTGTATAAATGCCAGATCATCTAAATATTAACTATGTTGTGTTATTTACTCACAGCATTTAGCTGTGCATGTGAGTCATGCCTCAAGAGTAAGTCACAACATGACGTGTGACTGAAGGAGGGTTATAGATGACATGAATGTAGATTAGATCCTGTTGTTGGTGAGTTGACACATCCTGGATGAACTGTAGCCTCGAGGCTCATTTACTCACACAAGTACTTGTGTAAATATCTGCTGTGCAGTGAACACTCTTTAAAGTTTGCATTTACCTTTGAGGTCAAAGAGGCAAAGGGCTAAGAAATGAACAAGAAGTTAACTGCAATATGTGGTGCAATATTTCAATAACAAAAATCCTACTACAACTATTCAAATGTGCAATAATTCTCCAACTCTTGAATGTATGCTATATTTAACATGTGGCACATATTGTATATATTCTTACTGTTGTTCTAAGTTATGCATATCTATGTTGCTCATTGTAGCTTTGCACACATATTTATATTTATAACTTACATACTAGTTTTGTGCATTGCATTGTAGCATAAGGCACAATTATAGTTTACACACTTTCAACACTCAGCACTTTATCTGTATAATCTAAATATCCCATTGCTGTTTACATACTATTGCTAATTTTGTATTACTGTATTTCTTTACATTTATATTTTATTTTATTCTTTACATTTTTTATTTATTTTATTTTGATGGTTTACTATTGCTGTGTTGCTATGTTGTATTTATATTTTGAAATACTTGTGCTGGTAGTTATTTCTACTTGTAGAGCGTCTTTGAGTACTTAGAAAACCGCTATATGGGGCCGTCTCTTCTTCTTCTTCTTCTTCTTACTGTTTTTATTTTTATTTTTACTTATTTATTTTTTTTAATTTTAATTTTTATTTTTATTTTTATTTTTATATTACTTGTTATTATATTCCATTTCGGCTTTGGAGCAACTGTAACAAGCCACCGGTGATTAATAAAGTATTTCTGATTCTGATTAGATGTGACCAGATTGTGCTTCCGTGTCTTTTTAAAGCCACCAGTGGAGCCAGTCAGCATGCTCTTACATTCCCTTTTTGAGGATTGACCTTCCTTTTTCCTGTTTTTAATACTAAAACAGCTGAGTTATTTTCAGTGCACAGGAGCAGTAGCTGAAACTTTTTTCATCGAGCAGAGCAAGGCTTGTTCCTCTCAGTGGTTTACTGTCTCATGTAAAGCAAACCCTGTATTTTTGAAGAGTATGTAAGCCTATTGTTTGGGACTGCACATGGCAATTGTGGTTGGGTTTATTGTTGACGTATGGCTGCTTTTAATGGGCGAAAGTGTTGTTTACAGTCAGTGCTGTTGTGCTGACGGCAGTACAAAGCCTGCGCCCAGTGTTCCAGAGCATCAGCGCTGAAAAACAGAGCTCAGCATTCACTCAGTCAGGGGACAGTGGGCAGCTGAGTGGCTCTGTGGCCCTGGCAGCGGTATGCCAGGAGCTGCTGAACCCTACTGACTGCCTACTCGCACACAAAACAACGACATGCTCAACAGTCTTAACCTAACCTTTGTTTCATTGTGTGGACATGCTCCGAGCAAGGCAATTCAGTTTCAACCACTCATAAAGATAAAAAAATGATATTGACAGTAATATGCAAATAGTCTGATGGATACAAGTGGCTCCAGATCAAACATCTAACTTGCTTTTTGTTCAGTTAAATTGAATTTATAATCCATGTTATGTCACAGTTATTTCTGTTATTGTGGTTTTCACAGAATACAGCTCCTTTATCAGGGAGACTCAGCTGACTCTAACTCAGCTAACCCCCGAAAGTCTCATGTGCAGCACTCATTCCTTCAGTTGATCTTGCACAGTCTATTCCTGCTCTTGTCCTTCAGGCGCTCTTCTCACCAGGCATACTGTATATGGGCCATCGGATCACCTCATAGTTCCCTGTGATTCAGGCCGCACAAGATACCAAACTGCAGGGAGCAAAAAATGCTCAGTTCAAAGGGAACTGAGAACTGTGTCAGGAACAACGGTTCATCAGTTCACCAGAAGCTGACAAAAAATGAATTAAATGCAACATTCATAGTTATCCAGGATGACATATTGACATAACTTAATAATAATCTGTAAATAATCAACATGTAATCACAATAACCTTCAAATAATCCACATGATTAGTTAGGGTTGGGCATTTTAAGTAACTTTGATATTCTAGTGCTCACCTTTTATTAATATATAAGAGTAACAACAAAACAAAACAAAAACAAAACACACAACCCACCCAACCTAGACACACCCAAGACTAAATCAAAATATCCTACATTCAGTTAATAGCTAGAACCATCAAATGGCATTACACTGCTGTTTTCTCCAAATATTGAATAAAAGGTTGTCAGATGGCATTATATAATTTTGCCAGCTCATTGCTAATATATCTTATCCTCTCCAGCTCAAGAGTACTGATGAGATCATCAAGCCACATTTTAACATCAGGGATGCTTCTACCTTCATTTACTTATATTAGATTTGGGAAAAAGAGTTCTAAAATACTCCTAAAACAAAATCGAATATAAGAATAGGAATGCAAACAAGCGCAGTCTGAAGTGTATTTGTTGAAGAACCAGGCTTCAATTAACCTGTTAAACAATAAATTGAAAAAATCAGCATGCTTTCTGTTGTTACTGTTAACGATACGGGTTAAAGGCAGCACCAAGTCAATTCATCATCTGCCCTGCATGAGCTAACACGGCAACAGCTGCTGACACTCTGCTAACAGCCAACACTGAGCTGTTTGAAGGTCCCTCTAAAGCTCTACATTAAAATAAGATTTTACCTAGTAAAACAACAACTTAAAAGTCATGTTCACATGTAGGAGTGGCAGGCAAGTACTCTATATGTTGAATTAAAGCTGATATCCTAATCTGCACACGTGTACTCGTGCCCGTCCCTCATATTAATCTCTTCAGGCATGACATTGTGCATCTTATACATTGTTTCTGTGCACTGTGGAACAGACTGCAGCTCTGGTTTCTGGTCTTTGTACCCGATGATGAAGTGATAGATTTGCACTGCCACATTCCACATGTCCTGGTATTTCCTGTGTCTTTCTTAATGTCTGTCTATGCTTCTCTGTTCCTTTTTTTTCTTCATCGTTTATCCGTTTGCTCATTCACTCACAGATAAATGCGTTCATTCATATCCTGGAGACTTCGGTTACAGGATGGAGTTTCACAAGCTGATAAAAATGAGGAAATATCCTGTTGGTTTATGCAGAAAGGACACATGACATAACAGACTCAGACCAGCTCAGTGTTTTGACTTTAACTCGGCCATCTCCAGCAAACTTTATCATGGACATCACTATTTGCTGTTGACTTACAAGTCTAGTCTAGTGTCTAAAGACTTTCCAGTTTTGCAGCAACGCCTATCAGATGGGAGATGAGAGACTGCTGCTGATAAAGAAAACGAAACAGCCGCCACTGCTGCACATTGTGCCAGCCAAGGCCTTGTTGCATAACAGCTGGCTCTCCTCCACACACAAGTTTGCCTGTGTTTTGCATTTATGAGAATACATCATTTGGAGACACAGCGTGACCCTTGGGCTCAGCAGCACTTATTGTGTATTAAGCCCTTTTGTGTAAAGGAATTAAAAAGTTCTTTAGTTGAGTCAGAGCCATTCTTTGCTGTTGCTCGGCTTGAGTGAAAAGTTTGGGATCGTGCAAAGTTGAAGGAGCTTTTGTTCGGCCTCTCATGTGTTTACTGCTTAAAGCTATTCTCTGCCCACCTATTCAAATTCTTTAGTTCCTTTTGGCTCAATACCTACATTCTTACAGGATACGTTTTACTTTTTTTCTAATGAAGTTTATGTAAGCTGGCATTACAAGACTTTTAGAATGTATCCTGAGCCTTTCAATCCTATCTTTTTAAAATCAACATCGGCAGAGCTTCTCTGAATAAGACCTTTTCCAAATGCTGTTAAAAAAGTTAAACATTTTTTAAAACTCTCTGCATAAAATTGAAAAGGGAATAGTTTTAACACCGAAAGTGGAGCATGAGCAGCCACTTTTCAAATTAACTTTTTTTAATCACTGGCCCAGGGGACCGATAGATGGAAAAAATCCACTGGCCAAACATTTTTTTCCCACACCAATGTAACGTTGGCAAACAGCAGACCTGCTGCAATTAATCAAGTTATGTGTAGGTCAAGTTTGCATATTCAACCAACCAAAATGCATGTATATGTACGACTTTAGTATTTAATTATTTATAAATGCAGTAAAACAACTTTAAAATAATCACAGAAGTATTGTATTAATATTGTAATATTATGGCAGTTTGCAGATCACAATTTTGATTTTTTTAACAGATTTTTAAAAATAAATAATGAATGGAAATAAATGGAACATTGTTCTGATTTTAGCATCTAATTGTTTAAAACGTAGTTGTAAACAGTAAAAAAGTAATGACAGATCTATTACAACAAAGGGAAAAAAGTAGAAACTGTCCATCCATCCATCCATCCATTATCTACCGCTTATCCGGGGTCGGGTCGCGGGGGCAGCAGCCTACGCAGGGAAGCCCAGACTTTCCTCACCCCGGCCACTTCGTCCAGCTCTTCCAGGAGGATCCTGAGGCGTTCCCAGGCCAGCTGGGAGACATAGTCTTTCCAGCGTGTCCTGGGTCTTCCCCGGGGCCTCCTACCGGTGGGACGTGCCCTGAACACCTCACCAGGGAGGCATCCGCGAGGAATCCTATTTAGATATCCGAGCCAACTCAATGCGGAGGAGCAGCGGCTCTACTCCGAGCTCCTCCCGCATGACCGAGCTTCTCACCCTATCTCTAAGGGAGAGCCCAGCCACCCTACAGAGGAAGCTCATTTCGGTGGCTTGTTTCCGCGATCTTGTTCTTTTGGTCACTACCCAAAACTCGTGACCATAGGTGAGGGTAGTAACGAAGATCGACCGGTAAATCGAGAGCTTTGCCTTTCGGCTCAGTTCCCTCTTCATCACGACAGATCGGTGCGGCGTCCGCATTACTGCAGACGCCGCACCGATCTGCCTGTCGATCTCCCGCTCCATCCTTCCCTCACTTGTCAACAAGACCCTGAGGTACTTAAACTCCTCCACTTGGGGCAGGATCTCCTCCCCGATCTGGAGAGGGCACTCCATCCTTTTCCGGCTGAGAACCATGGCCTCGGACTTGGAGGTGCTGATTCTTATCCCGGCCGCTTCACACTCGAACCGATCCAGTGAGAGCTGGAGGTCACAGCCCTGAGGTCAGCAAACCGCACCCCCTCAACGCCCTGGCTTCGCCTAGAAATTCTGTCCATAAAAGTTATGAACAGAATCGGTGACAAAGGGCAGCCCAGGTGGAGTCCAACCCTCACCGGAAACGAGTTCGACTTACTCCGATAGTCTGATACCCCATACTCCCGGAGAGCCCCCCACAGGACTCCCCGAGGGACACTGTCAAATGCCTTCTCCAAGTCCACAAAGTACATGTGGGCTGGTTGGGCAAACTCCCATGAACCCTCAAGGACTGGCAAACTCCCATGAACCCTCAAGGACTGGGCCAAGGGTCCAGAGCTGGTCCACAGCTCCACAACCAGCACGAAAACACATTGCTCCTCCTGGATCTGAGCTTCGACTAATTGGCGGACCCTCCTCTCTAGTACCCCTGAATAGACCTTACCAGGGAGGCTGAGGAGTGTGATCCCTCTATAGTTGAAACACACCCTCCGGTCCCCTTTCTTAAAAAGAGGGACCACCAGCCCGGTCTGCCAGTCCAGAGGCACTGCCCCCGATGTCCACGCAATGCTGCAGAGACGTGTCAACCATGACAGCCCCACAACATCAAGGGCCTTAAGGAACTCTGGGTGGGTCTCATCCAACCCTGGGGCCCTGCCATCAAGGAGCTTTTTGACCAGAATTAGAAACTGTTGTTTTAAACAACCTCCATGGCCATTTGAGAATAGATGACTGAGTTTACAAGGTTCACTTGAATGCACCATGCTCAGCATCCAGTTCCACACGCTTTGCTGTACAAAGCAATTTAGATTTCAGAGTTTACAGGGTGCGCTTGAATACACCGTGAGTGTTAAACTTGTCATCTGAGACACAGACAGACAGCAGAGGACAGAAGTAACACGGTTGTAAATGACACCAAAACGTGCTGTAGAGTAGCAGCACAGTTTTTTTATTACGTGACTATTTTGGTACAAACATTTACCCGCCAGTGTGGCGGATAGGCACCTGAGATATACATGCCAAAAAAAAATCTACTCTAGTGGGTGTTGATTTCTGTCCCTGTAAGCAGCCATATCATGTTTGTTTCCAGTCTATTATTCTGGTTTTCAGAAGTAAAAAAAAAAAAAAAAAAAAAGCTTGCTTTGCTGGATAAAATGTATAAACCACTGTGACTCTCTGCAGAAAAGAGATTGCAAAGAGATGTCTCTTGCTTAATCTAAAGCCTATTTTACTACCTTCATTAATAGACTGAAGATGTACCAAAATGCTCCCTCTAATAAATAAGTTGTCTGAAGCACTACTGTTGATTTCTGTCTGCCTGCTTCTCAGCTGTAGTGAGACAGAGAAATAAGACACGCTAGTTATTGAAACCTCACCTCTTTTAGTCCAACGTCATTCACAAAAATGAAACTTGAAACCTAAAAGATATATATCCTCCCAGACTGAAAACCACTGCGTTAGCTGACACTTCTGTTTCCCTCTTCTTTTTTCAGGCCTATGAGCGCCGGTTCCCCACCTGTCACCTCATCCCCATGTTTGTGGCGAGCGACGTGGTGGAAGAGGAGACCAATGAGGACGGTTCCATCAACAGGGTGGAGCGACGCTGTGCCCTGGATGTCGACGCCCCGCGCCTGCTCAAAAGGGTATGTTTCATCACAGATGATCAGCTAATGTGTATCTGAAATTTGAAAAGGGTTCATATGATCATGAAAAACCTGGGAAGTCATGGAATTTGCAAATAGAAATTCCAAGCCTGGAAAAGTTTTGCAAAACTAAGGATACTCTGAAATTTTAGGAAAAGTAATGGAAATTTGTTTCACAAACCTGTAAAAATAATAAATGCTGTGTCCAAGGACCATTGGAAATATGAAAATCCATCAATAATTTCTGTCTTTACAGTTTCTGTTAGTCATAAATGGTGTGATTTTGGTGATTTCTAAAGAAAACATGTGTGGGTTTGGATGGTATGTTTTAAAGAAAAAAAATGGCTAAAATGTTTTGTTTAAAAATCACAAAAAAGCATTTTTTTCCCTCAAATATCACCCAAAATTTTTAAAAGAAAAATTTAAAAAATTCCAAAATATTTTCTTCAAAAACCTTCAAATATTAAAAACAAAAATCGCCAAAATGTTTTCTTTAAAAAATGCCAAAAAATGTAAAGAAAAAAAAACAAGCCGATTTGAAAGGCATGTTTTCTTTTAAGAAAAAAGTCTGTAAAATAACATAAATAACACTTGTTAACACTTGTCTTAGTTATATATACATATTCAGTATTAATCCTGTTCTGAATTTGGTACTTTTTAAAATGATATATATTTTAGAAAAATATTAATATAGTAATGAAAAATGATTAGTATGGATGTTGTTTTCAGAGAATGTATGGTCTCAAAGTCATGGAAAAATCATGGACATTTCTTGGTGAACTCATCACTGCTTGAGGGATTTAAATTGGTTTTCATTAGTTGGCAAGTTTGATTTATGTATAAACAGTTTAATAGTGTGTTTATTTTTTCAAGGCCTACGTTAAATACTTTATGAAGGTGTTTTGGTTACTCATGTCTGTTAATTTTCTTGTTACATGAGTTGTTGTTGTGTATGTGTGTGTGTGGTTTGCAGATTGCAGGTGTGGACTATGTCTATTTCATCCAGAAAAACACGCTGAACCGGAAGGAGAGGACACTTCACATCGAGTCCCATAATGAGACCTTCTCCAACAGGGTCATCATCCATGAGACCTGCTGCTATTCGGTCAGTGGCATACACACCACCATTTAGTGCAAACTGTCGTCCAAAAGCACCTCATAACACACTAGTGTGTGTATTCGCTTGTTCAGATTTACCCAGAGAGAGCAGTTTTTATGACATGCTCAACCCACTGAGTTATACAGAAGCACACGTGTATATCCCCACAGACAAATGAGCAAACACACACGCGCTGTGTAAAGCTGCTGTTCAGCTGCTGAAAGGCAAACTGCTGCCAGTGCACCAATGTTAATGTTTGTGTCTCCTCTAATCTCTTCCCTGCTTCTCTGCACAGAAAGCCATGTTTCGACTTGCACTAAGCATGTCGTTAGCTTTCTCAGCCTCTCTCTCTCTGTGAATTATTCAGTCCGCTCACATTCTCTCAAGTACTGATCTGAAACCAGCATGTCTTCCTTTTTCTCCCAGCTCCAGTTCTGTGTGCCTCATGCTTTACCCTGACCTCAGATCTGCCTTCTTCATGAATGAATGTACTCTGCGTTAATGAGGTCAAGCACATTGTATTAGCCCCCAACCAACTAATGTGCTAATTTTAGGTCCAAGGCAGCACCGAGGATCTTGTTGTGTGCTTTAGCACAGCGTGCTAACAGTAATTGGGATGGACAGCTCAATTAGACTGAGCTAATGGACCTGGCTAAAGCTGAAATATTTTGGTAGCCAAGGGTAATGAAGCTAATAGTATGGTGCCTTCAGAAGGCATAGCACTCTTACTTTCTTTCCAGTTTTAAGGATGTTGTCGCTTGAATCAAAAAGGATTTAAATCATTTGTTAAAAAATATTAAGTATGTCCCAATCAAGTTTTTTTTTTACCCAGATCAGAGCCATGTGATATTGGCCCAGGTTTTAGGGCTGTGCTATATGACGAAATACATTGTCAGACGATTAAAAAAAAGGTCTTTGGTTTCATATTATGCTATATCCTTTATTTTATTTATTTCGTCTAATAACGCTTCCATCTGCATGGCAGAGGGGGCGTCTACACAATGCACGGCACCAAAATAGACAAACATGGAGGACCTGGAAAGCGATACTGAACATGGAGATTCAACACAAGACACTGATATTGTTGTCGTTTTGCTAGCCAACGACCATGGAGCACTACTGAAATTAGCAAATATTATTAATATCTGAACTTGAGAGCTGTTCACCTTTAACAGTGCTGTGGTAACAGTCTAACTTAACGAGTGGTAGTGGTGGTAATGTGAGCAAGTGAGGCGTGTTTTTCTGTCTGCAGAGCTCCAATCACGACTGTTAAGTCACATTTTGCAACCAGGAGCAGCAGTGCGACGTGGAAATCTTTGCAGTCTATGAAGTGGAGAGCCGTTAGTTTGTTTCAGGCTCTCAGTGGATGAATCCTCACACTGTGGTTACCCTTTCCCTTTCTGCTGACATCCAACTGTTGACCAGAAGCTTCAAGTCCACAGCAAAAACATCAACCCTTCTGGCCTGAGATAAGCCAGGTCCTTCAAAATAAAAGCACCATGGGCTCTGCTCTAAGTTATTTAATTATCACAATACTTTACTGAACTTTACGAAGCCGTACTGTATTTAACTTTATACTTTACTGTATTTAACATTATAACAGTATTTTATTAAACTTTGTTATAACAGTACTTCATTTTATCACAGTAGCTACTTTATTTGTAACTGTAGTTCATTTGATAATTTTATATTTAAGTGTATTACAGTAGTTAAGAGGAGATTCCAAAGTATGGAAATATATTTTGTGTATCATGATATAGCCTAAAAATATTGTGATATTATTTTTATGCCATATATATATTTACCTAAAAGTCAATTAAATATGCATCACATCGAAACACATTGTGACCAAAATTCTCTCATCACCCCCAAAAAACAGAAAAGTTTGAGTAAACAAACACAATATGCGCTGCTTGTCCCCGTCCGACCTCTTCTGACATTTAATTTCATGTTGCCGTGCTGGGCACACAGTCTTTGCAAACATAATATTATGTTAGTCTTGTTTTCATATTGATTCTAACTAATGCAATACATGCTGGATTTAACTCTGTGAAGCCATTGGCACAGGTTGCTGATGTACTTTTTAATTTGCCAGAATGTCTCACAGTGATAATTCTGGTTCAGCCGGTTTGCATGAAACCAAACTGGTTTCAGCTCACTCATGGGACAGGACCAGCAAAACCAGAAATCGACCCAACTCTAGGATCTATAACAATATACCCGGATCAGCCAGATACCAGTCCTTTGGATCAGCCCGTGACATCCTCGTAGAATATACAAAGAGTATAAAAAAATTGAAATATTTCTAGATATGTCTTTCATCTCAAGCACCACCCCCATGGAGCTGCCTTGGCTATGCTAGATTTAGATGAAAAACAGATGGAAAATAATTGTGCTTTGTATCTGGTACTGACCAGCTACTGCTGATGATTCTTTTCAGTTTTGTCTAAAAGAGACTCTGTTCACAAACGTGTATGTTTGTACGGCTAATTTGACATGGAGGGACTGGCACACAAACGCCCACTCACAGTGCACAGTGTGAAAATTGCTTGCTATGTGCGTCATCATCGAGTGAAGCTGGGTGTGTGGTTACCATAGTAACCTGGTCATCTTGTTTCTTCATGGGTGTACAGTATAATATACAGTACGTGTTTGTGTGTGTTTGGTACAGGTTCATCCGGAGAATGAGGACTGGACGTGTTTTGAGCAGACGGCCAGCCTGGACATCAAGTCCTTCTTTGGCTTTGAGAGCACTGTGGAAAAGATCGCTATGAAGCAGTACGCCAGCAGTATCAAAAAGGTGTGTGTGTGTGTGTGTGTGTGTGTGTGTGTGTGTGTGTGTGTGTGTGTGTGTGTGTGTGTGTGTGTGTGTGTGTGTGTGTGTGTGTGTGTGTGTGTGTGTGTGTGTGTGTGTGTGTGTGTGTGTGTATTGTACCTAATCACTACATTCACATGTCTCCTGTGTACAGAAACCTGAGTTCCCAGTAGGTGAAGAGTTGCAGGATATCTATGTATGTTGTGTGGATTATGCAAACTGACATCAGTCTGTTGTTTGGTGTTTCTAGAGTTAGTCACTCTGTCTCATGCTGTAATTGCATAAATAAGCTTATATAATCTCTTTGAGTGGACAGGGGTCTTCTGCTTAGCACCCAGTGAGTCATCTGTTAGGATGGATGTGGGCAACGCTGAGCACATTCCCTATAACATCTCTCAGTTTCCATCGCACTTTAGATGGAAACACTGAATGAATAAAGTACATATGAAGATACAGTATCATGAATATTGTTGGTCTTTATGCCAGATTCCTCACATCAGTAGAATTTCTGGGATTTGACAGCCTCTTCTGCTGTTTTTATCCTCATTTCTTCATTTGTATTCCTCACAGGGAAAAGAAATCATAGAGTTCTACCTAAAGGAGCTCCAAGATGAAGGGATCACCCATGTGCCACGCTGGACTCCCTCCTCCCTTCCCCTGCCTCTTCCCAGACCAACCAGCCTCGCCACCAGCCCACCTGTTGACCCCAAACCCGCTGTCACGCCTGCCATTTTGATCCCGCTGCCCACTGATGCCAAGGACAGCACCTCTCAGGATGCCAAGCAGGACAGCAGCGTACTTCAGGCAGACAGCTTAACAGAGATCTTGGCAGGGACTCCTGAAGGTCTGTTCCTGCTGGTGATTAAAAAATGAGAGCCAGCTTTCTTTGCGTGTGTTCTGTGTAAAAGAGAAAAATACTAAGACAATGACTCTATAATAGGTCTTGCATTGACACAAGAATGACAGCATATTATGGGGTTTCATTACAGATGTGTACCACATGTCAAGGCAGATGTATACCAAGTGTCAAGTGTTTGACTAAATAATGTTGATCAGAGATGTTATTATTTCTTGTTTTAGATAAGTTGGATGCAGACTATATCAAGCGTTACCTCGGCGACCTGACCCCCCTGCAGGAGAGCTGCCTGATCCGACTTCGCAAATGGCTGCAGGAGACGCACAAGGGAAAGGTCATTTTTTGCATTCTTTGTAATTATGGAATCACACAGAATTGCCCTTTTTAGGTATGTTGCACTAAAACTGGGCATACACTGTACAATTTTAGAAAACTTCTGCAATGTCAAGCCAAAGCTCACGATTAATGTGCTCACATTATATGGTCCGATGTCAAGCCACAACCTGAGAGTATGTGTAAAAACTGCCCGTTGGCCTCTGCGGACGGTCCTGGCTATTGACAATTGTCAATACAGATGAGCTTAAAGTCTCTGAGGCAGCTAACATTCCTTGTTGTGCATTCTCCATCCAGCGGCATGTTGCCATGGCATTTTCAGATGCTCCGTTTGCCACTTCGCACAGGTGCAATGAGAAAAAAAGGCACTGATATTTGGGATTTGACTCGTGGCTCTGACATTTCAGACATTCATCTGACCATCTGATGGCTGTTCAGGAGTAAAAGATCAGTCCTCGCTCCCCCCGTACACTGCACGTCAAACCACGCCTGATGATGTCAAAATTTGGCCTAACTCTAAAATGAGTTGTGTGGCTCAAAAATCAGGTCAAAATTGTGCTAAAATTATAGTTTATACTAGGATCAAGAAGAGGTTTTTTTTCCCCACATCCAGATTTTAACAGGGACTTCTGATTTTAAATCATGTCTAAGTCTGAAAGCTACCACCTGCTTTTTACATGCTAACATGCTAACTGACTTAACTGTCTGCTGCAATAAAAATGGTCTATTTCAATCAGCCAGTTGACAGTGTCATTGGCAGCGTTGTTGCAGTTATGAAAGTTTTTTGTTCTTTTGTCATGTTTTATTTAATCTGTTCACAAATCGAGTACAGCTCAACGCTCTCCCCTTACAATCCAGATCCCCAAGGACGAGCACATACTGCGTTTCCTGCGTGCCAGGGACTTTAACATTGACAAGGCGCGGGAGATCCTTTGCCAGTCGCTGACCTGGAGGAAGCAGCACCAGGTTGACTACCTGCTGGAGACCTGGACCTCACCACAGGTCCTCCAGGACTACTACACTGGGGGCTGGCACCACCATGATAGAGGTAGGACCTGACAGATGGAATTAGAGTTTGCATTTTATTCAAGGAATTAACGGAAATGCTCCCACCTACAGCCATCCACAGTCATCAAAAGTGCACACCTATGGAAATTAAAGTGCGCTTGTGATTTCTGTTGGCCATTGTCAGAGTTGGCTATACTTGCAGATTAATGGAGGAAGATCTCCAGTTTGTTAAGCCCTGTTTGCACCTTGTGGTAACATGTGTCTTGGATGATCAGGTCACAAGTGGACTGGTGTAAACAACCACCAATACACATTGTCATCTGCTCACTGAAACCACTTGCTGAGGTGGTATTGTATGCGTCGGACCACAAATCTTCAGTAGTGTAAATGCTAATGCATACTGATGTGTCCGTGACAAGGACTGCGTCACCAGTGCAGGAGGTGATGGCTGTTTTGGTGACAGCACTTTCTACAGGGTTCCCACAGTCATGGAAAACCTTGAAATTCATGCTGTCATGATATTGGTAAAAAATCATTTAAAAAAAACTGCAAAAGTCATGGAATTTTGTTGTGTGTAATGAAATTGTTACAGTAATCTTCCCCAGAAAACCTTCCCTGTAATGTAACATACTGGCGAATTTATTTACTGTAGCTTTACATAACCTACCTTTAATATGCATCAACTCAGGGCTGCACAGTATATCGTTTTTAGCATCAAAATTGCGACATGTGATGTCACGTAAGGCGAATCAACTCAAATGCTGCTTGATACAAATGCAAAACTGGCACCATTTTTATTAACATGCCTATCACTGACCAAACTTTCCCCCTTTAAGACAGGTGATGTGTATTTGTGACCCAGTGTGGGCGGTGTTTGCTATGTGAAGTGTGCTTTCAGAAAAGAACCGTAACCAGGTTGACAATTGCTGCAGACACAGTGAAGTGCACTTTTTTCGGAAATGGAAATGCTATTATTTATCCTTAAAAAGTCATGGAAAAGTTTTTCCATGAGAATGTGTGGGAACCCTCTCTCTATAACTGGTCCATTTTACCATGTGTTAGACGTAGACAGTAATGAAATCTGAACACAAGCTGGAGAGGTGTTACAGATACAGGTGTGAAAGGCAATGTGTCTCATCGTAACACGTGTTGATACCAGGTGTAAACAGGCCCTTATAGACTCAAGTTACACACCACTTGCTCTAAAGTTACTCTTAGCAACCCACAGCCTTCAGCCATCCAAGTGAATTAAACATGAGGCCAACTTGTCGGCCCTTCTTGGTCACCCAGATAGTTTACACACACTCACACACACTCACATTCTTCATTTTGATGTATGCTGTGGGTTTCTTGTTGAGAACAGAGTGTGACTGTTTATAGTATAAATCAAATTAAAATGACTATTATTTTCTCATTCTCATCTTTCCACAACTATTTGTTTGGGATCCACGGAGACAAAACATGAAAGCATTACTGTGTGCGTAGTCACTTATTGTGTCCGGCAACAGGGGAACAGATCCTTCCATGTAACATGCAGCCATGTTGAATGTAAATTGTGTTATGGAACGTGTAAATATTTGGTTTACCCCTCTAGATGGTCGTCCTCTGTACATCCTGAGGCTGGGCCAGATGGACACCAAAGGGTTGGTCCGCGCCCTTGGAGAGGAGTCTCTGCTCAGACATGTATGTAATACACTTGAAGCTTGCGTGTATCAGTGTGTATCAATGCAGGTCGATAAGCTTACAGGTCAGGTTGGTGGTTTGGATTACAGATTAGAGAATTAATGTCCTCTGGCATGTCCTGACAGATGTATTAACACCAGGATGTATACAGCACAGGGAATATATAAATAGCCTGTGAATTAGTGATGTTGTGCTCACTGTCAGCTCAGGTTACAGGTGTGAGAGCACTGAGGTCATGTCTTGTCCTTTCAGGTGCTGTCCATTAATGAGGAGGGCCTGAGACGCTGTGAGGAGAACACCAAGGTGTTTGGCCGACCCATCAGGTAAACCTTCAGCACAGATCAGAGCTGAAAAAAATCAATGTGAAAGATCAATGGAAAAATTGATAATCAATTAAAGATGTAATTCATTTATCAAGGAAAATGCAAACAGTTTCTAGTTCTGGCTTCTCATATTTGTAGATTTGCATCTTTTCTTTATTAAGTATTGTTATAAAGTCAATATCTTTGATTTCTGGACTGTTAGTTGGAAAAACAAGTAATTTGGAGACACCTTGGGACCTGAAAATGAATGATGATTATGTTTTACTTTTTTGCCATGTTCAAAATGTAGAGTGACATCTTAGATTGCTATATACAGTAAAGAATACTACATTGAACTAAGAGGAAAAATTAGGTGTGGGAGAAAAAAATCAATACAGTGTAGTATTGTGATAGTATGAGTGGGAATATTGTACTGATACACGGGAACTAAGTACAGATTTTTAAAAAATTTTTATGAGTTATTAATATTGCTAATACAGGTTGAACTTTTTGTGTAATATTCAACTTATTTTGCAGTCTGTCCTGAAAATTACTCACAATTTAAAAAAAACTACTGTTAATGAAAATAATTTTTAGTTGCAGCCCTAGATCGATGCAAGTGTCTCAGTAAAATTGTTGCAAAAGCTTTAAATGTGGATTCAGATAAATAGAAATGCAGGGTTAGATTAATGGGAAAGATGAAAGACGTTTACTTTTTTGACTACCAAGCAGCATTTGAGTCAGTGGCATTCAGTGATGAGTGAGTCCGGAGGAGAATTATGTCCCCAAAAACGGAAAGTATGCAGGACGCTGTGTGAGTGCACTGATTCAGATGGCAGTGGAGAGAGTGAGAGGGAGGAAGCGGAGATGGAATCTGTCATTTGTCAGCCCTCTCAAACAGGAGGCAGGGATAAGAGCCACGCAGGAAGGCATGTGAGCCGTGAATGGCTGTCACGTCACAGCCCTCAGACACGATAGACAGAGGGAAAGGATGTCCAGAATTAGCAAGCTTTGCCTTCACTGCTGTAGCCTCACTTCAGGGTGACAGGTGCTAAGTGGTCGGAAAGAGGCTGTGGCCCAGTTTTGTGTGTGTGTGTGTGTGTGTGTGTGTGTGTGTGTGTGTGTGTGTGTGTGTGTGTGTGTGTGTGTGTGTGTGTGTGTGTGGGTGTGTGTGTGTGTGTGTGTGTGTGTGTGTGTGTGTGTGTGTGTGTGTGTGTGTGTGTGTGTGTGTGTTTATCCACAGTCTAATCCTCTCTCTTCCTCCTCTGTAGCTGCTGGACGTGTCTGGTTGATCTTGAGGGGCTGAACATGCGTCACCTGTGGCGACCAGGCGTCAAGGCGCTGCTGAGGATCATTGAGGTCGTGGAGGCCAACTATCCCGAGACTCTGGGACGGCTGCTTATCTTGAGAGCTCCCAGGGTTTTCCCGGTCCTCTGGACACTGGTAAGATCCAGGAGGGGATCATCACTGGCTCTTACAGTCTTCTCACAGAAAAAAAACTTTATATGGATTTGAAAGATGTTTCCAGTGTGTGGTCCACCCTCATTTTTATACATTAAGACATCATAAATATCAGTGTATCCCAGCGCACTACCAACCCAGTTCAGACCCAAGATGAGTTGAAGCATGCACCAGCTGCTGGTGGTTTGACCAGCTGAGCTCCAGGAGACACCATCAGCTGGTCTGAGCCAAGCTGAGACCAGCCAGTTCACTCCACTGCAACTTTTCTCTGCAGCGTTCTAAAACAGTTTCATTTTGTCACCAATCTGTGGTCTGAGTTGGACTTTAACAGCACCTTTAAAACCACATAATAGACTGAAAATGCCCCTGTTCACAAACCCAAGCTTAACAAACTGATAACTCAGACTATAACCACAACAAACAGTAGTTTCTGCTTGTTATTTTTGTAAATTCATACATTTTTGCCATGGAAAGACTAGGATACAGCTAATTTGGTATGCCATAAAACATACCCACATCTGTCTCTGCTCTTTAGGTGAGTCCATTCATTGATGAAAACACCCGCAAGAAGTTCCTCATATATGCAGGCAATGACTACCAGGGTCCTGGGGGGCTGGTGGACTACATAGATAAGGAGATCATCCCTGACTTCCTGGCAGGAGAGTGTATGGTGAGTGACCACTTACACTCTTAGATTATCATTATGAATATCATTTAATTCTGAATCTGAACATTTTGGAGACGTGACTGCACCCACATTGAGATCTCTGCTGACCCAATTCTGTGTGTTTTTGTGTGTGTGCGCATGTTCTGCAGTGTGAGGTGCCAGAGGGCGGCCTGGTTCCCAAGTCGATGTACCGCACAGCCGAGGAGCTGGAGAACGAAGATGTCCGCTTGTGGACCGAGACCATCTACCAAAGCGCCAGCATCTTCAAGGGAGCTCCACACGAGGTAAGGCTCAGCATGAGAGCACGAGAGTGAGAAGAAAAGATGGAAGTCTGCAGTGATGTTTGAAATGAATATGTAGGGCAGCACATCATCGAGCTCCTGTCAAGTTCTGTTGTCAGGTCTGCCATCTAGTGGCTGTATGTGGTAGATGACTTCTAAATGGTTTTTCAATTCAGATGGGGAACAAATTTGGCATGGCTATGAAGCATAATCTGTCTGCAGTGACATAGCGTTAATAACGTTACATCATTTATACCAGCGGGAGAAATGCATCGTCATACATAATCATCCCTCTGGAAATGGGTTTTATTTCAAGTTGATGAGCTCACAAACTCACAAACAGATGCTCAGTTTTCTCTCACTGCTCGCTGTCACTTAAATTGTTTTTATTTGGCCACATTTAGCTTGTGGGCAATAAAAGCTTGTGCTTGTGTTTAAATCACCACAAACCTACAGACTTCTGATGTATCAAAAATTGGGCCTACAGTGCATCAAAAGGTTTGACTGTGAACATATACTTGCAAATTTATGCTAAACAAATCTTCATGAAAAAATTGACAAAATTTTGCTGTCATGGTAGATTAAGAGTGTAACATTCCAGGATTTTATCTCAAAAACTGATTTTTTGACAGCATTTTGAATTCTGTCCTCATGTAAACTATTGCAGTCTATGGGAAAATCGCACCTTTAAACATCAGTTTTTACTGATGGAGCAAATCAATCTTTGTTAAAATAAAAAAAGGTTGACATCTCTTTGCTGTCAGGATTGAGATTCTTAGCATTTTGTCTTGATAACTGAATTTTTGATAGCAGTTTGAAATCTGCCTGTCCATGCACAGACAGCTGATATCCTGCCTCCTTGTCAGTCATAGTGTGAAGATCTGTTTTCTCACTTTACTTGCCATGAAGCTCACTGGGATAGTGACTTGCCCCTTGGAGTCTGAGGTTATGAGTTCAAGCCTCATGTAATGCAGAATGTACATTCTAGTGTGTACTCATTCATTGTCTCCCAATTTGTCTGCTGTTTGCTGCTAAAAATGCCTGGCCCCGACCCACTGCTGTGCAGCAGCTATAATTTCTTGTTTCTCTTCTGAAACATCTGTCAATTTCTGTCCAGTCTTCTCATGTTCGTCTTCCCTCCCTCCCTCCCTCTCTCCCCCAACCAGCTTCTGATCGAGATCATCGATGCCTCCTCTGTCATCACCTGGGACTTTGACATGTGCAAAGGCGATGTGGTTTTCAACATCTACCACTCCAAGCGGGCCCCCCAGCCTCCGCGCAAAGACCCACTGGGAGCCCATGGCATCACCTCCCCAGTAGGCAACAACGTCCAGCTTATTGACAAATCATGGACGCTGGGGCAAGATTACAGCATGGTGGAGTCCCCGCTCATCTGCAAGGAGGGCGAGAGTGTGCAGGTGAGCTTACACCATTGTGAACCGATGCACAATAGTCCTGTTGTTTTTGTGCCTCCACATCGACAATAGCTGTGGTCAAAGGCATTGTGTTTTTTGGTTATCCGTCTGTCCATCAGTGTGTCATATTCACGTGAACCTGATATCTCAAGAACACCTTGAGGAATATTCTAAAAATTTGGCACAAACATCTGCTCGGACTCATTGAAGAACTGATTAGAATTTTTTGGTCAAAAGTTGAGGTCACTATGAGCTTGCATCCATCCTGTTCCTGTGAATGCAATGTCTTAAGAACGCCTTGAGGAAATGTCTTGAAAGTTATTTAGTTCCATATGTCAGGATCTTACTTATTCAGTCAGATACTGAAATGGTGATCTTGGGTGTCCACCTTGAAACTGTATTGACTGTAGAGATCATCTGTGCTGCCAGAGGAGAAAAAAAGTGTTTTCACAGACATGGATGTAAACTGTAAGAGAAACTTGGCATTTAACCACAAAGCTGTAAATCTAGTTGAAATGTATTTTATGTCTTGGTTTTCAGTCATTGATGTTGTCTTTCCTATTAATGTGTCCTCTCCTCAGGGCTCACATATCACGCGGTGGCCAGGTTTCTACATCCTCCAGTGGAAGTTCCACAACATGCCAGCCTGCTCTGCCACCAACCTGCCCCGAGTGGACGACGTGCTGGCCACTCTGCAGGTCTCCTCGCACAAGTGCAAAGTCATGTACTACACTGAGGTTCTGGGCTCTGAGGACTTCAGGTTAGTAACTGAGAGTGTGTGTGTGTGTGTGTGTGAGAGTGTGAGTGAAAGACATACATTTGTGTCCATGCTATATACATGAAGTGTTTGTGTCCATATTTTTTGCAGTTTGAAGGTGTTTTACCATGTTGTTGTGATAGTTTTAATTTCCAACATTATTCCTTTATGACTGCTCATTTTTACTCCTTCCTTCTTTCAGTTTCCCCCCTCTACAACCTACCACGTAGTGCCACGTATGACATTTAAGATTTGAATGAATAGAATCTGTCATGTTGTTAAAATGACACTGATAAGACTTAAGAGCACCATGAGTTTTCTAGGCCCTGAATTTTGAAATGAGGATGCTTCCCTCCTTCAGAGACTCCTTTAATTCAGCTTTTTTTCTGTCCAATCCACTCCTGTTCTATCGCTCACAACCCTCTCCTCCTCCTGCTCTGTCTTCTTCCTGTGAAGAACGGCTTGCTGTGATGTGCAGAGTCTGTAAGTGGCTCAGTGTTTGCCCCTTTTTCTTTGGCTCTAGCTCATTTTCATTGCTGCTATTTCGAATGCCACCCCCCCTCCCCTCCATGGCAGTCACGCTTCTGATGCAGCAAAGAGATGCTTGTGTGCATCTGTTCCCGCTCATGGCTGTAGCTAGCATTTGCTAACAGGATGTTCCTGCTTTGTTCACTCTGAAGAAAGAAACCTTGCACTGAGATGACAGTCTGACTATCCCCCTGCTGGCCTCAGTCCCCTGCCTGCATGACTAACAGTATCAGGAATCCTAGGCTGGGTTAAGTTCAGCACACTTGTGCTCGACTGCTGTTTATCCAAGTGTGCAACTACGCAGCAGACATTTACACATGCACTTATACAGCACTTCCACAGATATTTCCTTTCATTTCTACTTGTTTTTCTTCACTCATCCATTTGTACTACCAGCTTACTGAATCTCACTTTGCTTTTAATGCACCTGCTGTTTTTACTTTAACATCTGAGACTGACCTGAGATCACCATCTAACTCATCGTAATTGAATTTCACAGGATGTCTTGCTAATGCTTGACGCATCTGTTTGAGTCTGAAATATCTTCATATTTGAAACATCAGCCTGAATTAAGACTGTGGAATGTAGGTAACCCTTTCGTTTGCCATGTCTGTAATGTACCTGCAAAACAACCCATAAGCACATGCCAAGCATTCAGAATGCAATAGCACAGTGGTGTTACAGAGTGATGCTTTTAGACCCTGAGCTCAGGCTAAGAGTCGGTCATGGCCCTGTCTAAATACATATCACACTATAGAGCCACTACCAAGTCTTGTCTTCACGTCGCTTTGCGTTTGTTTTTTACACAGAACCAAACAACGGCATCATGCTGCTCCAGTGTGTGATTTTAAATAACATCTAGAATCGCAGAATCAAAAGGTTATGGCGTTTAGGACAACAGGGTCGGCCTCTGGTGTGACATAAAACATGCAGCACTTTATAAACAATAACAAAGGCATAACCTGTCAATCACAGTCATTTAGCATCTCTGTCATATGGCGGCTGATCTTCCTCTGCTCAGAGTAAGGAGCTCCTGAATTTCATTGTTTCCTCAATTTGCTGACATTTACAGCTGCTGTTATGACCCCCATTGGCCGCTTAAAGGCAAGACATCTCTGCCCCCCTACTCCGCCATCATATCTTACATACAGAATGGCGAGGCAGCATAATGTGCTTAAGTGTAATGTTAGTTACCGTTAACAACAGCAGATTTGTTTGTTTGTTTTTCTAAAATAAAAGATGATCATAAGCACCTTCTAAACTGTAAAAGCTACATGTCATATTTGACCTTCTAAAATATCACAGTTATATTTGTATGTCCTTTTAAGCTTGATTCAAAAACATTGTAATGTATTTTCGTGTTTTGTCATGAATTATATAGTGTGTGTGTGTGTAGGATACATTACAGACATGGGCATCAGAGAGAGTATTGCTAAAATGTTCATGTTGTTTTTTTATCCAAACATCAAGCAGCCAACATTCTACATAAATAAAAAACAGACTTCCTTTTACTTGTTTTTCAGTTATTATTAGTCATTATTTTAGTTCTAAAATGAATGTAGACACAAAAAGAGCAGAATGCATCATGCTTTGCCACAGGCAGGAAGTGACAATGTTTGTGATACAGAGTGGATCTGCCTCTGCTCTCAACAACACACTCTGAATTCCCACCACAGTAAAATACTTCACTCAAACAAGTAAAGAATTTTACATTCTGAGATCCTCTCACACATAAGCATTTATACATAGACGCTGCGTTGACTGTGTTGGCTGTATGACAGCGCGTCTGCCATATTGGATGTGACAGATCTGTTCTGTGAACAAACACAAGTAGATGTAAAAACTGTGGGGTTTTGTGAGTAAAAAGCACTAAATCATTGTCATTATTATTACTTAAATGGATATAAATCATTGAATAAAAAAACAATTCACTGAAGTCAGTTAAATGTAAGCGTTAATGCTTTTTATTCAGAAAACCCACAGTTTTTACTTGTATTTGTTTACAGGGCAGATCTCTCATGTCCAGTATAGTGGACGTGCTGACTTATCTCACCAGCGGGCCAACACGGTCGATGCTGCGTCTACGTATATATGTCTATGCTCACACACTTCAGCCTGTCCACCTGATCCACTGTTGGCTGTTGCAGTTGATGGCAGAGTCTGAGCGTAGTGTTCCACGCAGTGAGTTAACCTCCCCCCTGTAGGTTTGTTGTGGCTGCATGGTTGTGCATCATGAGTGCGAGTCGTGCACACAGAATGCGTTCAGTCAGTGAGCGGCAGACTGCAGCAGCACATGTGCAGTGAACAGTGTGTGCGTAATGTGCGCTCACATGTTCTCTGTCTTTTACATCAGGGGTTCAATGACCAGCCTGGAGTCCAGCCACAGCGGCTTCTCTCAGCTCAGCGCCGCCACCACCTCCTCAAGCCAATCACAGTCCAGCTCCATGATCTCCAGGTAGAAACCAGGAGCTGAGGACCCCCCCCCCCCTTCCACTGCCCTTACCATCTACACAGAAGCCAACTGTCCTCCTGCCCCTATTGGTCATCTTTGGACTCTGTTCCTCTTGCACAGCCAGTCTCTGTGGAACTGAAGCATGCTTGCACAAACAGAAGACAAAGAATTTAAAAAAAAAAATCTGAGGCAAAAAGAAAAAAACAGACTGTGTACACAATTTAAAGGGCTGATTTTTGCACAAAGGTCATATATTTTTTTGTGCCTGACATCTGTGCCGGGCAGCAGTTTGAATCAGAACATAAGCGAATGTTTGTTTGTGTGGAGAGGTCAAAGGTCGGGAGGTGAATTGTGGTGCCTTTGTGGTACCAGAAGCTGCAAGAAGCAATATTCTCATCCTTGGAGCGATGGGGACGTAATGAAGACACTGGAGGCACTGTTACATATATGCATTCACATCTCCTCCTACATTTACAGCACTGAGACGATGCATACCTCATTCATGTGCACTCTCTGAAAAACTGGATGTGCTGTTACATACAAACACACACACAAGCAGAAACACACACGTCTGATGACATGCAAAAATTGACAGTGTTTGCCATATTACCAGAGGATTGTTCAATCTGGTGAATTGTTTATAGGTCAAGCGTGGGTGGGCGGGGTAAACCATGAACTGGACCTGGGTCAAAGACTTTTTTGTTTTTGTTTTTAAATCAGCATGGAGTTACGGAGTGGGTGGAGCTTACCAAATCAAAACAATGCGGATGATGTCAGCAAAGTTGCCCGTTGACAGGAAAATGTGTCGATATTTTCCCGTGGCCGTGTGAGCTTTCTGTCATTTCATTTTATTGTCTCATGTGGCGAGGCCCCACCCCTCCGTCTCACGAGGGCTTTATCACAAGCATTTGAACCTTTGACCCGGAGTCTGACTCTTAGCGAAGTAACTCCTCTAGCAGCAATAACACGAATTTAACTTTCTACTGTGTGAAATATTTCTATTTATCATCAAGATGTTTGTGGATGATCATGGGTGCTGATTGCAGGTTTCTGTTGTGTACCGGCAGACATGGACAAACTGAGCCAGTAAACAAAGTTTCGTGGCGCCACTTCTTGTCTCTGTTACCACCCTGTCAGGAGAGAAACAAAAATAACTTGCCAGATTTTCTCTCCTGAGCACTTTTTAAAATTTTATTCAGAATGATCACAGTTAGCTTTATTCCAGCGTCTGCACGATTGAGGAACTCGGCTCAAAATCAAGCCATGCCTTGTTACTGAGTTGTGAATGTGCTACTGATTGGCTAGTGCTCGCCAGCCAATGAAATGCCTGAATTTGGAGGGTTGTGATGTAACTGGGGCATCATTCATGAGTTACTTTTCAGAGTGATGTAGATTTCAGTGTGCATTATGGATGAATGTTTGTGATTATCATTTGACAGCGCGCCAGTAGATGACATATTGATACTGTACATGTGCTAGTTGGAGTGTGTTACTGTCTTTTGGAGATGAGTACTTGACGGGGTGATGCGGTGTGGTGTGTTGCTGCATGCTCACGTGGTGATTGGGTTTACAGATATTATTATTTAAAGATTTAAGATATAGCCATTTTAAGAGTCATGTGTCAATAAATACCATTTTAGCCTTTGTAAAGCATCACTTAGAAACGTACCTGCTTTTTTCAAGGTCACCACTGTAACAGATTGTGAATTTAGTGAACATTTCTTCATGCAACAGTTTTATTTGGATGAGTAGCGATGAGTACGTTTACATGCACAGTTTTTCCCCTTATTCTGAAAAGACAACACTCCTACTGAGCTGTTTACATGACTAATAAGAATGAATATTCCACTAACACTCCTGTTTACATGCAGCCGTGCATACTCCAATTAACGTCATTTATCACATCAAAAAATGGATAAGTAGAACAGCTGGAGACACTTCTCTTTTTTGTTTTTTTTTTTTGCATCAAAATAGTTTTTTTACTGCAATATTTGCGCATGGGGCTGGGCGGTATGGCCATATATATATGTATCTCACAATATTTTTGATTTCCTCAAAAGCTTCATAAATGGTGGACTGGGCAACAAAATCAAATGTCACAATATGACAAAATACCTAGATATTGATACTGTGACAATATTTTAGGGATGACTGTTTGTACTTGGACACAATATTAACCCAGTGAGATTTTTGATTATCATCAGTAATGTGGATTTAATGACTTGAGTGGGGGAAAACAAGTATTACAACAAATGTAACAGTCTGGTAAGTTTAGAAAATGACATCACTTTACTGCAGCCTTTAACATCAGGAAAAGACAACACAACATATCATGATGTGACGATATCCAGACTCTTAGACGGTATGTGGTCTCATATCACGGTAACAGTGTGTCGTGTATAGTGCCCAGCCCTGTTTGCGCATATCTGAGAACCGATTGAAATCCAAGTATGTCAAAATCTCTAAAAGCAGGTGTGTTTCTCCTTCTGATCAGAAATGAGGGCTTTTGGGCAGCCATCTCTAACCCACAGCTTTGCAAACTGGTGGCGAGATGGTTTGTGTGCAATGTATCTGTGCACTTTGGAGATGCAATGCTGCATTTTAAAGAAAATCTGTGTGAGACTGTGTGTCGCAAACTGCAGTGAAACCCACAACTGAGGCGCATATTTGGAATTGGCTGCATACATGCCCAAATAATGCTCTGAAGACCCAACTATACCAGCACATGAATGATTGGGAAATGCTATATTCGAAAAAACAGCCTAATTTGGAATATTCAAACGGATTATGCTGTTTATATGACCTGTCTGAAATGCAGAATATTCAGAATTATAGGGGGAACACTGGTGTGCATGTAGCCGTAGCCATTGACAGCTTCCTGTAGATGTGAGTCCCTGTAGGGGACAGATATTATCACCATTGCCAAGAGTCATTCTTGTGCTGTTGCCATCTTTACCAAGTGCAGCTGACAGCAAAAGAAGAAACAAACACATGAGACGGTTTTTCTCCCAACACGAGAATTAGACTCCTTTCTTTTGATACATGAAACTGCTTGGTTTTTTTAATTATTGTGAAAGGTCAAGGGTTAACTTTATGTGTTGTTAACTGCAATAACATGGAATGCTTTACTGAGAAAAAGGACCTCCTCAGATTTGGGGTTATAAAAAGTGTGTATGATGGTGTGTAAGAGTGAATGGAAAATGGTGGGGATAAAAGCCTGTAAAAATGTGTGTTGACACTCTTCTTTTCTTCACCTGGTTCTTCCCTCGGGAGGCTTGGGTTTTCCATTTCTTCTCTGGTTCGACTGATGATGAATCATCGGACCAAACTTCTCTTATAGTTGCTTTTGTATCTTTCTCGCTATCATTTCTGTACACTCCAATTTTGCTATTTTCATTTTTCATATATCTCAGAAAGCAGACTGGACCTTGATTGAAGCCAAAGGCATTTAGAGGAAGTGGACTCAGATCAGATGTTTCATTTCCGTCTCAGTTCAGTGGAACCAGAAAACTCCCCGTGGTCTTCTGTCTCCTGCCTCTCTGACTTCAGCTCTGACCACGTGCACACATTTCATCAAGATCTCATCGATGAATGAGGGCTATAACTGTTTGTCTCAACTGTTCAACACATTTCTCTTTCTCTCTGCTTCCTTCTCTGACGTCGTTGCATATCTTCTCTCTTTACCTTGATGTGAGGAATTGTGTAAAAAGTACATGTTTGGATTAATGAGAATATGGCGCCTTTACATTTTTTGAAAACATTAAACTTGAATTATGAGAAAATACACCTGCTTTTGTCACATTCTTTTTTTCTTTTTTTTTCCCCGCACAATTAACTTTGACTAATCCCTTGAAACCGAAGCAAATTTGCCTGATTTCTGTCATGAACATGAGAAGAAGCCACTGTGAAATGACCCCCAAATTATCAAGAAATTATTAAAAGAACTAGAAATTTAGTATAAAATTTGTAAAAAAAAAAAAATAAAATAAAAAAAATAGATAAATAAATAAATAATAATAATAAAATAATGAAATAACAGGACAAACAAGACTTTAAAACAAGTGCTCACAAAATATAATAATTCTGTGACCTTAATTTAAAATATGTAATTAGGATAATTATAGTTTTTCCCTAGCTTTTTCATACTTTTCCCGAGACATTTTCCCTAGCTTTTATTTTTTATTTTTTAAAGTCTAAATCCACTGGTTTTTATTTTTTTGCAATTTGTTGAACATTTCTTAACAAGTGGCTCTTTACCTTTACCTTAAACTGTTTTTGCTGGTGCCTTGAAAAACACCACCAATGTCCAATCGCACCAATTTGCACAAGGTTCAAAAGTTAAAATACTTGTGAAAGGCGCCTGAAAGCAGCACAGGAACAGTGATGTCGCTCCAGGTTTCAAAGGGTTAACTGAGACTGTAACTCTTAAACTGCATCTTTTGCCAAACTGTTTTGTTGTCCACATTGTTAATAGATTGAAATTGCCGAAACTGAGTCGTTGTGTTTCCCTACATTTTATAATCTCAGTATTTGCTTTTCATCACTTGTTAACCCTTTGAAACCGCGCTGCGTTCAGGTACCTTCACAAGTATTTTAACATATAAAATCTGAGCAATTTGGTTTACTTTCTTTTGAAACATGGGAAAAAAGCCAATAAGCATCTTGGCAAGAACTGTTCCTCAAATTGCAAGAAATTAGCAGCTAATTTTCGAAAAAGATCAAGAAAAATGTTCAAAAAAACTAGATTTATAATTCTGTAAGTCATTTTAGAGAATTAATGTTATTATAAACACTTTTTTTGGTAATTTTGGTAATAGGTGTTTTATAGTGTTTTAGTTATTTTTTTCCTTTTCTTGTTATTTTTTGGGGGGTCATTTCTTCTTAAGTTGCTCATAGCCCTTTTCCCATGTATTAAAAAACAAATTTAAAAAATACAAATTAAGCCAATTTGCTCAGGTTTCAAAGAATTATTAATGAGAATTCTAAAAATGGGTTTCATGTTTGCTGCATCACCGACTTTAATGATCAGAAAGATCATCTGTTCCCACTGACCTGAATCTCCTTTTTCCAAACTGCAGTTTTTCATGCTCATTTTTCCCGCTAACGTACGCTCAGTCCTGCCGTCAGTGCGACTGTATGTAGGTGGAAGAAAGTGGTGCTGTTGACTTTCTGAGATTAGGATCAAAAGGATGAGAGAAGGATCAAAAGTAACGCTGAGAATCTTGGCAGTCGAACACCATGAGATCACACAGTTTTGAAGAAACACTATTAAATCATGCCTGTGGAGCAGCACCACAGGCAGCATTTTCCCTCTTTTCAGAATATAGAAAATAAACAGCTGCCATGCTAGGCTCTGATTTCGCAATCGTGGTGTCATTGTCTGCACATGCACATAGAGCGGTGTATCATCTGTGTGGCAGCAGAAATTCATTCTGTGATTTTTGTATAATTTATATAATTTAGAGGAGGAAAAAAGAAGAGCAGAGGACCAAAACAACAACAAAATGAGGCGAAACCAGCACATGAGCTGCGTTCATGTGATGTTGGAAGGTCCTAGTTTCCGAGTTGGTAATTCGTTCTTCTGACTTCTTTGTGTTCATGAGCTTTGATGTTGTAAAGTGGGAACAACATGGAAGCTAAAAAGAGGATGGGCTGCATATTAATGCTAAGAGCATTTAAAGAAGAGGATGATAGCTGTTTCCAGTTAATTTATATTTGGATATATTATTTTATATTTTATATATTGTAAATAAACATGGACAGCAGTTAACATTAATACCACATTGCACTTTAGATGTGATCAAAAATCAATATTTGATACATGAATTCATTAAAAAGGTTCTTTGACCAAACTTTTGGCTGGCATGTTTATGCATTTATGATGTCAAGTCAGCAACTCGTGTTATAAAATAACGTTATCAGTGTTAGTGTACTCACCTGGCATGTTTTATGGTTAAAAATTTGCTTGCCTGCTGCAGCTAATAGATGCATATGTTGCAATGTGCAATTACTAAAAGTAAATGATAGCTATGAGAAACAAAATAATGAAATATATATATTTTTTACCGTCAATTGTTGACGGTGTCTCCATGTTTTCTGCTATTTCTGCTGCCCTGAAACTTCACTCAAACGTCACCAATCAGTAACTCTGGTATCATTGAAATTTCCCAATTTCCCCTCATAATTACGATATTCAAGGGATGTTCATGTGCTTATCACTCATAAATACAGAAAATATGATATATGATATGGAGCACGTGCAGGCAGAATTAGTCTGTGTGTCTTGCTTGTGCATAAGAAGTGGTTGGGCCTTTTACGTGTCTGTGCCCTGGGGCCCACTGTCTCATAATCTGCCCTTGAGTGTCTGTAATATCAGAAAACCCTGCTAAAATAATACAAAACACAAAAGGCAGCTAAAAAAACAGCCCATGCCATGGTAGCTGGTTCCAGTTAGTTATAGCTGGTAGAAGATGGTCTGAGATGGTCCTGACCCAGTTCTTGCTGGCCTTGCTGGTGGTTTGACATGCTGGAGTGAGCAGCCTGTCAAGCTGGGCACATTTATCTTTATGCACGATACATGACAGAAGGCTGAACTGATTTATGCCTTTTGCTTTTCATACTTCCCCCTCATGACACTGTTATGTCTCCAAACTCATGCACATTGTTTGGTTTCTGTTTTACAGGAACTTTATTGGAAAAAGCAGCTAGAGTGACCATCACAAGCTGATTTGAGCAGCTAAACCATCAAAAATGATGCAAAAACATACTTTAAGCTGGTCAAGCTGTTTTTATTTTTTAGCAGGGAAATGAAATGCATGCATAAAGATGTTGGGAATAAAGTTGATTTTTTTTACAGTGTAATTCATACTTTTGACCACAAAATGGCAGGATTGACCCGCTGAACACCACAGTGACATCAGCTGCAGGCCCCGCCCCCTTAGTGACGCCAGTACACGGAAGCAAAATAGGAACTCTCGCTCAGCCGGTGGTGTCCCGTCAGCAGGCTGTCCCAGATGTCCTCTCCTCCTGCAGAAGAGCTGGTCAGAGAGTGGGAGAGGTCAGAGAGCTCTGCTAACCTTTCTTCATCTTCACAGATTCACAGCACAACTGGTATCACTGACACACTGACACAAGTGCAGGCACTGTTTATCACAAACAACCTCGAGTATTAACTTGGTAAAAAACAACAACGAAGTAACGACAGAGTGTTTGACAGGCTGATGATGGATGTTTGTCCTCCTCTGTGTCTCTGTGTTGTTGTAACTCTGCTGTCAGCGCTGTGGGTTCGTGCCTCCTCTTAGTTTGGAAAGACAAGGCCAAGATAACACTGTGATTCTGTATGTGCTTATGCTGCCTGCCACCTCCAGCTCTAATGTGTGTGTGTGTGTGTGTGTGTGAGACTGTGGCTGCAAGTCCCAACACGTAAGTCCACAGCTCCTTTTCTCAGACAGAGCAGCAGAACTTCTGTGCAGATCACTTTGTGCAAATTGAGAAAAAGGAAAAAATGTTTTTAATTCCCTTTAATTTCCCATTGAATTAATCTGGAATTATTTCAGCTTTTTTTTTTTTGGAAAGATAAAATGCCCTTTAACATGTTGCGCCTTTGCAGCATTTTCATGTCACCAATCTTGAAGTCATATGCTTTTTGCAGGGGTATATGTTTACTTCGAAGGTTAAAGTAAGTGCACTTAGTTTTTGCAATGTGTTTTATTTCATTTTGTTCTAAGCCCTCATGTTGTTGACATTTTGTGAATTAAAATTAAATATATGGTAATTTTTCTTACAAACTCTGGACCCTGTGCCTGGACTATATGGGAACCATTGTTACCATATAGACCAAACAATTCATAGGGAACACTCCATAACACTTGAAGAATTTTGCAGAATCACACCCTGTGTTTATTCCTTCAACATATCGTATTGCTCTACAGTATGATGTGTTGCCGGGGATATTTTAGTATTTATAATCATAAAATGTAAACTCTCAAAACATCTGCGTTTAATGTGTTTCTCAACTACTCATAACTAAAAATAATTTTTTAATTATTACTATTATGAACAAATTATATTATAAATCTTTATTCAACCCTTAGGGGCTGTTTGGCACATTTTATGTCATTTTAATTCTTCATTTTTTAAATAATTTTGGCTATGTTCTTGCATATGGCATATACTTTTTCAAGATTGTGTATTTATGTTTAATCTGTGAATTTCCAGCTCAGCTCCTACAATTGACTTAGGTTACAGTCAGAACGTTAAGGTCAAAAAATGGGCCATTGAAACCCATTCAAACGGACATTTTTGACCCCACAGCCATCAAAGTGTAAAAACACTGTATTGCACTGTATTGCACTATGCACTGTATTATTTCTGGGTGTCATTCTGGGCTTTTGCCTTGAAATTTTTCATTTTTTAAATTTTTACTATTTTTCACCTTATATTTTAGCATATGGAGAAAATACATGCTATATCCACAAGGTGCACTGTCACAAACAGTGTTGCTGCAAATCATTGACATATCCCAGACTGTGATCATCAAAAAAAATCAAAAATAATAATTTACATTGCATGTAGGCAAGTATATTGAAAATAATTATTTTTTGTCTTTTTTTCCCCCATCTGAAAGCATAGAGAGGCATCATGAAAAAAAGGCATTTAAACGGTTAAAATACTGAAAATTAATGAATATTTGACACTTATGTTTAGGACTGATGTCGGTTAAAAAAAATTAACTCAATGAAAGCAGAAAATAGAATTATATTATAATATATTTTTAGCCTGATTTTGAAAATGGCGCAGAGTGATACGAGTGTGTGGAATATCATAGCGGGCTATAACAGGTTAATCAGTCCCACTGAGATCGAGATGTCAAATGTAAGAGAGACATGAGTGCATAAATAAAGACATAAAACAAACATTTTAAATTGTACAATATCAATCGTTGTAAATAAAATAATGTAAAATAATTTTAATAAATCATAAAAAAACAGTAAAGCAATATAATACAATAATAAGTCCGTTAAAAACGGTCAGAGTAAAATCAGCCATGGCTTTCAGCAGTGTCCTTAAACTCTGAGAAGTTGCTGTAAAGTTGTCCATGTGATAAAACACAGATCTTGTGTTGAGATTTGTTATTTGTGTCAGTCTGAATGTCCCTGTGTGTGTCCTGTGACTGCACTGTAAGACTAACTGTGGCCTGTGTGTGTCCTGTTGTGTGTGTCCTGTGTGCAGCGAGCAGGCTCGTCTCCGGCTGCAGCTGGTGGAGGAGGACACTGAGGACTGGCAGAGAAGTCCAGACTTCTCTGGCCTGGACAGAGTCGGAGGGGTGGACCTGTCCTTCATTAAAGGGGACGATGTGAACGCCTGCGCTCAGCTGGTGGTGCTCAGCTTCCCCGACCTGCAGGTAACCTGTCCCCTCACATTAATCACTGCACACAGTGTTTCCACAGGAACTGACTACGAGCTCTGTCGGCCTCTGGTGGTCACAGCTGGACACAGCAGCAGTAGCTCTCACAGAACAGATTAACCCTTTGAACCCTGTAGTGACATCTTCTGATGCCACTCTCACCCTCTTTCACAAGTATTTGAACCTGAAGCAAACTGTTCAAATCATGAGAAAAAAGACAAAGAGCAACATGGTTAAGACATATTCTATAAAGTGCAAGAAATATGTAAATTCATTAAAAAATCAAGAAAAAATGTCGACGGGGAAAAAAAAATTAACAATTGGGAAAATAACTATTTGTAATCATCATAATTCCATATTTAAAATTATGTTACAGAATTATTATATATATGTTTTAAGTGTTTTAAATGTTTTTTATCAGGTCTCATTTACCTTGTTTTTTGTGTGTTTGTGTTTTACTTTTTTGTCTTTTTTATTTTCTTTTGTTTTGTTTTGTTTTACTAATTTTTTAGGTGATTTTCCTGTAGTATTTTACTAATTTCTTGTCAGTTTTTGGGGGATTTCTTCTGTCATTACAATGCCTTCTTGCCATGTTTTTGAAAGAAATCAAGACAATTTGTGTCGATTTGAAAGAGTTAAAACTTGTGTCTTTAGTCAAAGTCAAAGGACCTTGTTGATTTATGTTGTAGAATTGCCTCATAATCACTCTCATTGGTTTGATAAATTGTAATATTTGTAACCCAAAAAGTGTGTAGATGTCTAACGTCTTCCCACAGTCAGCCTCAGCCTTTGAAGCATAGAAAGCAACATTAATACACAGCAGAGCTCAGCTTTAATGCACCCAGCAGCTCAAGGTGGAATCTTATTGTTAAAGTGACTGTGGCAATCCCAATTATCATTTCATTTTTCATACAGCCTTTCACACACACTCGTCCTCACTGGTGTTTATGTGTGCATTAATTTGAGCTACTGCCACCATCTCATTATAGAAGCCGTTATCATTAATGTCACTGTATGTTAATGCTACGTGGACCAAAGCAGCCTAACCAAATGCTGTCCAGTAGTCGGATCATTTTCCCTGCTTTCATGCCACTCACCTGAGGCAGCACAGGATCAACGTGTGTGTGTGTGTGTGTGTGTGTGTGTGTGTGTGTGTGTGTGTGTGTGTGTGTGTGTGTGTGTGTGTGTCATAGTCCTGAGGGCTATTGCACAAAACCTGGATAGTGGATCAAGCTGGGATTTTCCAGGTATCCGGGCTGAATTTAGACGTGACTCAGTTGCATGAAAGCAGAGGCACATCAGTTACCATGGAGATTTATTCTGTGCAGCTGGCCTGCTCCTGACCTGACCAGGCTAACAGCCAGGCTTGTTTTATCCTGGAGCCTGACTGGTTCAGTCAGCTGTCACAGAAATAAATATGTTTTTATAATTTTTCCATGGTCTTCCCGGCCTATGTATTTTTTTATTTATTTCTATTAGCCTGCATTAAAACAGGCTTCCAACCTGTGATTCAGTGAAACAGACCTGTTGTTTTGTTGTTGTTTTTATTGTAAAGTTAAAGTGAGATTCAAACCTGGGCCAATCAGTTAAAAGTCAGCACACCATCCATAACACCATCTCCTCTCCTGTTCATGTCACCCTCAAAAGGTCAGTCAATATGTAGCAAATACCGGTAGGTGATTATTACAGTTGTTGAGCTGATTAAAAACGACTGTCGCAGTGGAAGTTGCAAAGGTTATTTCAGTGAAATCAGTGATGAGGTCAACAACCTGCCTTTAAAAACTCAGACTGTTTAACAAGTTTGGTTTTAAATTTAGAGAAAACCATCTATTGACTCAACATCTGCATGTACATAATGCACTGATACGCAGACAGACAACAGTGCTGCAGTCACGTTGCGCTGAGTCAGACTCGAGCCATGAATGTGATGACATCAGACTCGTCTCGATAAAATCAATAAGCGTTTAAAATTAAGACTGTTACTCCAATGACTCAGGACTTCACTGGACTTTTGACTCAGAGTGTGCAACCAATCAACTTTTTAATCTCCTGACAGAGTTTGATCTAATTTGATCTAATTATCCAGCAGCCAATCACAGCCTGCTGACAAGCAGACAGATGATAGCCGACGTACAAAACACTCAGCGGAGAAGATTGGAGATGTGTCACACATTTTTTTCTTTCTTTCTTTTTTTTTTTTTTTTTACATCTTCATCTCACAAAACAACCACATTTGGGGGCTGAAAAGTTAAAAGAAAAACAGTCACCCACATTTTGGGGGCTTGAAAAAGAGACTTGAAAAAAAGTTGTTTGAAAACAGCAACAGGTTGCTAAAAATGCCCACGTATAATGCCTAAAAAGTTGTTGGAAAAACAGTGACAGTTCCCTGAAAACACCCAGGCCTGGTGCCTAAAAAGCTGCTACAACCACAATTATGGGTGGCAACAAAACAAGCAGAATTATGCTGGAAAAACAGCTAAAGGTGGCTAAAAATTACACGTTTGTTGCCTATAAAGCCACAGGAAGGACAACTTTAGGTCAGCACAAACAGCCACATTTGGGGACTGAAAAGTTGCTTAAAAAAACAGCCACAGGTTGTTAAAAAACGCAGATGTTTGATGCTTCAAAAGACAACAACCATTTTCGGTCTGTAGCTTGTCGACTGCCTCGCCTCGGTGTCAGGCCATCCATCATCCCCTCCACCTCCAGAAGACTATGTTAGCTCATATACTACGCCACTTTAAAAATGTTGATATGATACCTATGAAACCTGTAAATGAAACATATTCCTGTTTTGCAGAAATGTGCAGTGCCAACATTTTATTCTTGGCTGATGCTGTAGCGCACAAAGTATATTACAGCATATAATGCTGTCCATTTGTGAGCAGGAAACTTAAACACAGTAGCTTTGGTGATGTTCAGAACATGTTCACAGCCTTAAATCAATAAGTAACAGGTGTTTCTTTTGTGCCAGATGGGGGTGTTAGTGGTTCTGTTGCACAGCTTGTGTGTGTGATTATACATTGATACATTGATAGATTGAAGCATGCAGCTCCTGAACCCTGGCAGTGCCGCTGTCTGAGCTGCAGGACCATGGAAGCATGTATCCAAGCTCAGGGCTGATATTGCAGTAAACTAACACCGTGTCACACTGTGTGTCACACTGAGCGAGCATGGAGGGGATCAGTACGCTGCTCAGGTCACTGGACATAAATGTCTGTGGATGGACTGCGGGGAAAGATTAACCAGTGTTTCTGTCTCCTTGTCTCCTCCCAGCTGCTGCATGAGGACAGTCAGATGGTGACCCTGACGGCCCCCTACGTAGCTGGCTTCCTGGCTTTTAGAGAGACCCCCTTCCTCCTGGAGGCCCTGCAGCGGCTGGAGAGGAACCAGCCCCAACTAATGCCTCAGGTCAGCTTCTTCTCACACACACACACACACACACACACACACACACACACACACACACACACACACACACACACACACACACACACACACACACACACACACTAATGGGGTCATGTTCAGTATTATTTTATGAATGAATGTCTTTAACCTGTTTGAGGACTTATTGTTGTAACTGTAGTTAGGACATTACATGTAATTGGAAGAGGAATGCCTTAGATAATCCGTCCCACTACAAAATTACTACAGACAGTCAAAAAGACTACAGAGACTCAAAACAACCACAAAGAGACTCAAAATGATCCCAAAGAGACACAAAACAACTACAAAGAGACTTAAAAGGACCACAGACACAAAAAGACTACAAAAGACTCCAAACAACTACAAAGAGACACAAAATGACTACAAAGAGAATCAAAATCAGGGCAGTACCCAAAGCAGAATTATGCCAGTTGAATCGGTTTTGGGCTTCAGTTAGATATTTGATGACTGGCTTTGTTGTCCATACAAAGTTTTAAAGTCTGATGCTCAGTGTGACAGTGACATTTATGTAATATTGTAAACAATAGACATCAACAAAAGCCAGAGACTGTTTTTTATTAATTTGCCGTTACCTGTAAATTTACCAAATCTTCACCTTACGGTGTAGTCTCTCTCTCCCTCCATGCTGCTGACTGAGTGACATTTGAGTCAAGGCTATCAGTCGTGCACTTGTTTTTCTCCGGAGGGGTCTCCGACTGATGATTTTAGCCTTCGACTTTCAAGGGATAGCCCCACTCAAAATGAATATTAAGGGTGTAAAATGACCACAGAGATACATAATGACTAAGAAGAGACACAAGGGAATTGAAGGGACACAACATGACTTCAGAGGGACACAAAATGACTAATGAAATGCACAATTACTTCAATTATTTCTATGAAATAGTAAAAAAAAAAAAATAGTTTAGTTTAAGTATAGTATAAAATTTTGGGGTGAACTACCTCTTAAAGTCCAGAGGAAGCTGCTGTTTTGCTGATTCCTTTTTGGGGAATCCAGGATGAACTGAAGTTAACAAAAATGATTTTAACATGAGTTTTGAGTCACTGACAGACCCAATAACACTGACAGCTCACTGACACTATGGGCTCATGTAAATGGTCAAATCTTCCCAAACGTCCTGCACATTAACACACAGACAGAGTTGCAACTAACAAGCTCCACTGTTCTCTGTCACTGTTCCTCAGAAAGTCGCCCTTAATTCATCCTCACCCACTCACTTCTGTTTGTCTCAGCCCACACGCCTCCCACACTTCCTCCCCCATACACACACACACACACACACACACACACACACACACACACACACGCACACACGCACACACACTCACACTCACAGAGTTTTTCTTCTCCTGACATTTAGCCCTGGACAGACACAGTCACCGCTCCCTTTATCTGCAACCTTTGAAGTGAGTGTTTCGTGGTGACTCATGATTCAGCGCTGAAATATGTCCGCAGAGTCACCTTTGGCTCTGAGAATTCAGCGGTGTGGTGGGGCTGGAGGAGTTAGAGTATCAGTGTGAGGATCTTTTCTCTTACTAACTTTGCCTTTTGGAGCTCGAGATAAAGACTTTCTGCTATCTCACTCTGCGTCTGACACCAGGCAGCAGCGCACGCGGCTGGGGTCACACGCTGTAGATCAGAAGAACATTTCACTGCAGACATTTGAACTCATCATATCAGGAAAAACCAAGGTGAACAGATAATAGGTCTCAAATTGCACGAAATTGAAATTGCAAATATAAAATATGCAAAAAAGTTTTTACACTCGCATGAGGTGGTATTTCAGGCGATTTTGAAAAAGCCATGCAATGGAAACGCTCCCACGTATAAGGGGCTCATCTTTCCATTATAGCTCCATAACTCGCCTACGTGGCCTTGGATTGTAAATAATGACGGCGAGTGAGGTAGCTACAATAGAAATAAAGTTACTAATGTTTTGAACATCCATCACCATGCTTCTTGGAATGTTATCACCAGAGGAGAAGTTGAAGAACATCACTCAGTGGAAATACAGTCATCTTGCAATTGTGTTCTATCAACATTTTAAAAATATCGCTTAAGTTTTTTGCAAATCTGTAATGGAAACTTGCCTGGTGCCTTGGCTCCACTGTGTCTCAGCAGCTATGATTAACAATAATAATCACACCTGTACTTTTCCTGTTGTGACGCATCAAAAGAGGTTCGTTCAAGAGGTGATCGGGAGCCCACTTTTCCAGCAGCCTTCAGTCTGTACAGGAATTCACAGAAACACACACATCCTGTTCAGTTTGATTCCTGTTCATTAAAATCTTATCATACACGTATATCAGTGTATTCTGTCTCAAATCATTGTCATCATGACTCAGCAACCTGATAAAGGCGATCTGAAGCTTCTGTTCATGGCTCGGCCTTCATTTCACATGAATTCTCAAGTAGATCAGCATCACATCAATTTGCTTTTGTATAGAAATCATCTGATATGCAGAATAAGTGTCCGCCTCAGACTACATTAATAAATTAAAATGATTAGCCCAAATAATCAAAGAACAGCTTTCAGTCCAGATCAGTCAGACAGCCAGCAGCTTCACATCTGTACACATTATTTAAATAATCCTCACATCCCACTCAGGCTGCTGACCACAGTATTGGTGTTGTTAAATAGTCCTACTTACAATAATTAAACTACTAACAAAATCAAACTACTTACAATAATTAAACGAGTCCAGTGTTAATATAACAGAGTGCGTACAGTCAGTTTATGATGAATGTATTTAGTCTCTCTGATGGCTAAACTTCACCATCAGCCACAACATGTATTATGTCATCAGAATAAAATAAAAAGTTTACGTGAAACATCATATTGTTGAGCCAGCATTTAAACCAATCAGCTACTCAATCAGCTGAGAGCCAGGCGTTTCCCATCATGCCCCGGGTCTTGCTGATGGGTGGAGAACAGCTGCAGCTCCTGGCTCTAACATGTGCAGCCACCTTCATCTCTCGACATAATCGGCGTCCACTTTTGCATGATGTCAGAACAAGTTGGGATGAAGTCGGACATTGTGTGGCGATCGCTGGTGATGGACTCTGCACATGACTGGCTCAGCTCAAACAGGATGAAATGAACAGCTCAGTTTTGATTTGTGTCACAGGTGAATTAATGTCAGTCGTGTCCTCTCCACAGGTGGTGTTTGTGGATGGGAATGGAGTCTTCCACTACAGAGGTAAGTCCAGCTGCTCCACACTGATCTACTCTGCAAAATTCACTGTCAATAATCTGCTCAAAATTCATCCAAATCTCTCATTCTACACAAACTGTAGTTATTGCATTCACCTTTTGGATTAATTGTACAGTTTATCAGTTGATGTGTTTTCGGTTTCCATTGAATATTATATCACATGTCCATAAAATAAATCATGTAGTTGGGGACGGTTAGTTTACACAAAGATAGTAAAGGAGGTTCTTTAAGGAAAAAAGGTTGAGAACTGCTGCTCTAAACGGCATGACATGAATGTGGCGTGTGAGGGATGAAGCTGGCAGGCATCAGGCGGATTTTCAAAAGTAAGGTTTTATTTACCTGAAAATGAAACGTGCTTATCTGACTGAGACAAGTCAAGATGGCCATGAGAAAGACCCATTGCTGTCAAATCCTTAGAACCACTGATGGCACGAGTTGCATTCATATTTTGTTAATAACCCCAAATTATTTAAAAAATAAATGTAAAGTGATGTAGAAAACAATCCTCCTGGAGGGAATATATTGAGATTTGACATATTTTGTTAAAATGTTTTTTGCTTTCTTCCTGAGAGTGAGAGGAGAAGAGCTGGAGTCAGGCCGTGGTTACTGAGCCACAGAGTTCCAGCAGGTTTTTATTTTTTACCCCAAAAAAGAAAGAGACATTATAAACCAATTTTTGAACAACTAGACCTATAAACAGTGTATCTATTCTCAAGATGACAGCTAAACCTAACCCTTCAGACACTTTTCACAAGTGTTTAAACCTTGGAGACCCTCAGCAGATTAGTTTGCTTTCTTTTGAAAACATGGCGAAAAGGGCAATAAGCAACTTGGCTAGAAGTGCTCCACAAATTGCTGGAAATGATGAGTTTTAGAAAATTATTTTTTAAAAGACGGGGAAATTTCCTGAAAAACTATATTTTCAATTATCATAATTATTATTTAAAATAATTTTACAGATTTATTATTATTTTAAGCACTTTTCAGGTCATTTCATTTTTTGTTTTGCTTTTTTTTTCTAATTAACTTTTTTCCCCCATATTTTTAGGTAATTATTTTTGTTTTTACAAGTTTTTACATTTTTTGTTGGGATTATTTTTGCACATTTTTAGGCCATTGCTTGAAAAATCAAGGCAATTTGCTCCAGTTTTTTAAAGGGTGAATAAACAAACTAACCTGTCACTCTTGAGGGGTCATGGGAACGTGGGTCATGTAAACATCATATTCCGTGTAAATATTCTGAATTAGGCTGTCTTCTGAGTTCAGCATTTTCTGAGGAAGAGGTGGGATATACTGGTATTATTTAGTTTTAAGGAGCATTATTTGGACATGTATAGAGCAAATTTGGAATACTGTGTAGGTAGCTTGATTTTGAAAAGCGCATTTTGTTTGCAGAGTGATATGTGTGTGTGTGTGTGTGTGTGTGTGTGTGTGTGTGTGTGTAATATTAAAGTGGGCCCTAAAGGTAACTCATGCCCAGACATGAGATTATTATCAATCTCCTCATCTCACTTTGGGTTAAAAAGCAAATAAATTATATTTTTCTAAGTGTTACAAATATTCTTTTGAGCAATTTTATGAGACAGGGAGGGAGAACAAGATGAAGTACTGCGTGCTTAAATGCAGCCCACAGGAGGCGCCGTACAGACACTGAGGTCAACTTATTAAATCACATATTTAGATTTGGATCCACTTGAGCTCATTTAAAAGCACCGGTTAAGAGTTGAAGGTGAGCGCAGCAGGCTGTGGAGGTCAGCTGGATACATTTCTCAAGCTGACTTACCTCGCTCTAAAAAACAGCCTCGGCAGTGGTTTGTCTTATGTGCATCATTGTTACGGTCTATAACAAAACTAACAAAAGGCTCAACAAAGACCACAGCATATGAAGGACGCCAGACAGTTGAATACCGAATTAAGACAAGACTTTATTCAATACTGGTAAATTACCTTGTTTAAACCCCCTTTGTGATTGCTCTGCTGGTAACCCCCAACCCAAACTAACATAACAAACTAAAACAACAAAACACGGCAATCTAGACATGCCGGGGTGAAAGGAAAGAAACAAAAACCTAGGGAGAGAACCCCCACAAACCTGGCTGCCGTGCTGCCTCCTCCTCGTGCGGCACACGTCTCAGAGAGCAAGCCTCCCACTCTGCACCCCCTTACCTGCCCTCCTGAATGAAGGAATTAGCAACAGGTGCTCAGGAAGGAGGGCGGAGGGAGCGCACAGGAAGAGGAGGAGGACAGCAACCGCAGCAACCGCAACAACACAGTACATAATTTACGTACACAACCGGGCAGCACGCAACATCATCATGCAAGTATTATACATGATTAAATCACACTCTCTCTTGCCTATTGTCAGCTGAAATAGGCTCCAGTCCCCTGTGACCCTGAACAGGTTATAAGCAGTTATGGATAATAAAAGATTGAATATCACACTAAGTCACTGCTGTTGTGTGAGGAGCAGCTCTTGTTGCTCTGGCTTCAGATTTGACGTGCTCTCTATTTGGATTTGCAGAGTTTGGCCTGGCGTGTCATCTGGGAGTGCTGTCGGGTCTGCCGTGTGTGGGCGTGGCCAAAAACCTGCTGCAGGTGCAGGGCGTAAACAACAGTGAGGAGCACCAGTCACAGGTGAGACTTCCTGTTCTCATGTCTGCAACGGCGATACAAGTGGCAGGAGGTATTGTTTTTTTTCAGTTGTAAGTCCATCCCATTCTTGTGAATGGGATGTCTCAGGAACGCATCAAGTGATTTTTTTAAAATTTGGCACCCTCTCGACATCCTGACATCCTCTCGGACTCAAGAATGTACTGGTTAAATTTTAGTCGTCATAGGTCAAAGGTCAAGATCACTCTGTGACTCTGTATGTCTCATTCTTGTGTATCTGATATCTAAAAACACTGAGGAATATTTTTTTAATTTGGCACAAACTTTCAAGGGAAGGTCAAGGAAAGATATGAAGGAGAACTGATAAGGACTTAGGAAAAGACAATCACGGTGTTTAGAGAATCTGACTGTACTCCTCCTCACTCTGTGAGGATGCGACAGCGTATGTTATTGACGTTGGTCTGCTGTGATTAAACTACGATGTTCATATGATGGACTACAAAAAGCACATCCTCTTATGCAGCTAAAAGTTTTTTTTTGTAATTGTTTTATTTGTGTTTTAACTTTATTTGCTGCCTTCTTCAAGCCCTTTGTAATGTGAATCTGAAAAAGTGCGCCATAGACTCTGAGTATTAATATTATGACTTTAATTATTATTATTACTGATATATTTATTGTTATCATTATTATCTTAATCAGGCCTACTTCGCTCTGTGCGTACTCGCCACATTGTTTAATGCACGTTATAAAGGCTAATTGAGGACAACCCGATGAAAAATATTACATCATTACCAAGGTGAGAATGAAAGACAAACAGGAATAAAGGCTGCCAGTCATGGAGGTGACATGTAACATTGTCACACAAGTTGGTTGCTCACAATCACCCTCCTTTCCCTCATATTTATCGTCACAAATCCTTATGTGATTTTGTAAAAATAGCCTAATAAATATAGAAATTTGTATGATGTGTTAGATCCACTACTGTACATATGATCATTCTAACATTTCAAATGTGATGAATTGGAAACATCAGTTGTCTTAAAACATCCCCTCGTGTTAATTTGCTGATTCTGATCTTATAGGCTACGGATACAAGCTCTATTAGAAACAACAGTCAATAGTTAATATTAAATAAACACAAAACATGATAAAATACAATAACAAAATGAGAATATACATAGGATGTATGTATATAACAAATAATATATTATTTGATAATAAATGTATTTTTTCATAAATATAGGCCAGATTATGATTAAGATCTGATTATGAGCCTGTGTCTACAACAGCTTAAGAAGCAGCACACAACTGTGTAAATAGCTCTATGTTGACGTGATCGTGTTTTAAAGTTGTTTCGGCTCATACAGACTGTGGATCTGTGATGTCATGAAACAGCTGATTCCCCAAATAGCGGCTGATGTCGCGCGTCACTTTAAAAGATGTCACTGCAAAGAATTGTGGGGCGGATTCTCTGTTTTCCTTTGGTAAAGGATGGTCTGGTGTATACTATGCTAAAGCCCTGACGCAACTTTCCTTGATATTAGGAGAATTCAAACAGCTCTTATCATGGCAGCCATTCAGGTACTTCAGGTTCATCTCACTCAGTTAGGAACCTTCTTAAGCAAAAAGAGGTATTTCGACTGCAGCCTTGGACTCAAGGATGATGTGATTAGATTTTGGTGGTCAAAGGTTCAAGGGCTGGGTGACCTTGAGTCCATCACATTCTGTGCGTGTGATATCTTAACCCTCATGGTACGCATTATGACGCCAGCTGGTAAAAAAAAATGTAATGTTTTTTGTTTTGTTTGGGTTTTTGTCATAAAATAGCCTAAGTGAACATAATTTTCTAAATTTTTTCAAAAAATCACTTCAGGGTACACTTTTGGGTATGTTACCCTAAAGCAACACCGTACCATAATGGTTAAAAAAAATGAAAAAAATAGGGTGATTTTTTTAAACATTTTGATCAAATTTTGCACAGATCTCATTGAAAATATTCAATGACCATGAGTTTAAAAGACATGCCATTCAAAATAGAAAAAAATTAAAAATGAACAATTTTCTTAAGTTTGTTTGTTCGATCATAACTCTCCGTTAACCAGGATTGTACCACGGTAGAACAGCCCAGACAAATGAATGTGCTAATGAGTTTAAGCATATTTCAGCAAACTTTACATAAACAGTTTATCACAACCAATAGATCATAACCCTCCTTTAATTAAGACAGAGTTATATTTCAATGTGTGAGTATTTGTCGATGCCTGTTGTCAGTTTCCTGACAACACACAGTCTGACAGACTGTATGTTGATGCCATTTGTTGAGTTGCTGCTCTGTTTCTAACAGCTTCTAATTTCTGATTTATCTAATAGTTTTACCCTCCTCCCCTTAGAAAAGTCACAAAGTAATATTGCAGTCATGCTGTAAATGGAAGTAAAATGTGTGTAAAATAGAAGTATACAGTCTGCTCTGGAGCCAGGACTGACAAAGTACAGTGTCATAGCCTCAACTTTAATGTAAATAATACTGTTAATGCCGAGTTATCTAGTTTAATATTTAGAATTAAAAAGAAAATTATGATGACTTTCATGCATTTGAATAGTATATAAAGTTAAATACACAATACTAACGAGATTGGTCATATTCCATAACTGTACGATGTTGCGTCAAGGCAACATTTGCATTTGAGCAATTTTATATTAATTATTATCAAATTAAGTGCTATAAACAATAAAAAATAGCAAGAAATAAAAGGTGCAAGAAAATTACCTTAAAATTAGTAAAAATTAATTAATAAATAAAAAAAAAAGTTAAAAGAAGCAAAAACTACCCTCCACAAAGTTCTCAAAAATTATAAGAATTTTAAATATGTTATCTTAGCTTTTTTACAAATAGTGTTCTAGTTCTAAACATTTTTTTGATATTTGTGGAACATTTCGTACCAAGCTACTCATTACCTTTTTCCCGTGTTTTTGAAAGTAATGGCACCATTTTGCCCAAAGGTTTTAATATTTGTGAAAAGGTGTCTGAAAGCAGCACAAAAAAGTACTGTCCCTACAGGTTTCAAAGGGTTAATAGATACATTATTTAAGTTAAGTTATCAAGGTGTTATCACTTTTTTCTGTTGTGTTGTGTCTGCTTTCTAAAATAAGCAAAATAAATGTCAGAGGGACGAAGCAAAGGACAGAATCCTCAATTACTTTTGGTTGTGCATGAGAACTAACGCTTTCATGTGTGTTTGTGCGTGCATGTGAATATGTGCGTGTATTAGTGTGTGTGCTGTTTTGACAGGGTGACTTTTATTGCAAGCCAAGGCCTTCCTGTGTAGCTCATGCACAGCGAGTCCTGTGACTTTTGGAATACAAATCAAGCTGGAACACATAGCTGTTGGTCAAAGTAAACCTGTGGGACAGCAAGAAGTGGGTTTCATTAATATGCAAATGTTCATTTTGTTTCAGCCTAGAGCCTCAGTGACCTGTTAAGGAAAGAATCAAATGCCTAATGTGCAGATGTCTGTACTATGCTGGTTCAACATAGCCAGAACATCTTCAGGTTATCTGGCTTTATTAACCCTAATGTTGGCTGTCTGAGTAACCAGTGACATGAAGCAGGTTATTAGTGATGTCAGTCAGCTGTGGTTTTCCTCTCCAGCTAGGAGTACGTTCATGTGAAAGTTGTTAAAATGCAAGCAACACCATTAGAATCATGAAGTACTTCATATGAAGATGTAGTGATGTCACCAAAACCAATACTTCAGTACCAACATTCTGAAAATGTGACGGTGCTTGTCTCTCTGCAGTAGCGTAGTCACTGTCATTCACATAACAGTTAAAGTTCTCAGTCACTATGACAGATGTTTGTCATTTAAGGTTCATTTTAAGGCCATTTTTTAAATTTAAGGCCATTTTAAGGCCATTTTTTTAATTTGTGTGAAACTGAGGACAAAAAAGACCCCATCACAACAAGTAACAAGGTCACTGATGCTCTGTAGATGAGAACCAGCAATGTTCTGGGCAGTTTTAATCATCTGCTGTAGAGCTGTCCTGTCCTGGGCCATGCACAAACCATGCTAGTTGGTGATGTTTCCATTCAGTATGTTTTCTCTTGCTCCTCTGAAGAAGTTAACCAGGATCTTAAGATAGGTTCTCTGGGGGGGCTCCGGTGTTAAGCACTAATGTAGAGGAGGTGTGACTGCTAATTCGAACTCTCTGTGCTCTGCATGTGAGGAAGTCCAGTATCCAATTGCAGAGTGTTGTACTAATGCCTGTGTTAAGTTTTCAAATCACCTTCATGGGAGAGATTGTGTTGAATGCTGAGCTGAAGTCGACAAGCAGCATTCTGATGTAGTTGTTCTTACTCTCCAGGTGAGTGAAAACTGAGTGAAGAGCAGTAGATATGGCATCCTCTGTGGATCTGTTGGTTCAGAAAGCATACTGGTGAGGGTCCAGGCTGACAGGGATGTTGTCATTGATGTGCTGGAGAACCAGTTTGTTAAAGCACTTCGTGAGGGTGGGGGTAAGAGCCACAGGGCGGTAGTCATTAAGACTAAACGCTGCAGACTTTTCAGGTATAGGGACGATGCTGGCTGTCTTGAGGTAGGAGGCAACAGTCTCTTGTGAGAGTGAGATGTTAAAAATGTCAGTTATAACATTAACTAGCTGATCAGCACAAGTTTTTAGTATGCGTCCAGGAATGTTGCCTGGGCAGGTGGACTTGTTTATATTCCCTCTCAGCAGGAGTTTTTTCACATCATAATCACATCAGTAGGGATAAAACAAAGATAAGTCTATAAAAACAGATGAATAAGAGATAGATGAACAAGTAAATACATTCAAAACATGAAAAGGTGTTAAGAACAGGACATCAGAAGGATAAAGAATAGATAGATAAAGAACAGCAAAAAATAATAAATGAATAAATAAGTAAAGGTGACTTCACATAAAAGCAAGTCTGTAAAATTGAGTTTTAAGAAGTTATTTAAAATATGTCACTGATAATGACTTTATTCTTATATAACTTTTCAGAGATCATATCTCAGAGATATGTTAAATATATTTTGAATGTGCAGACAGTTGATATCTTGAAATATGAGCAGGAAAGTTACTAAAACACACATGGGCTAAAGTCCAAACTTTATGTATTATTGCTCTTTATTTTATTATTATTTTTTTTCCACCGTGATATTAAATTTGGTATTGGTACCAACTACTAAATTTTCCCAAATTTCCCAAAAAAGATGAGTCAATTATACTGTCAAAAAGTCATATTATCAGACTGGAATGTATAAAAATATGTGTAGGTATTATTATATATGACTTAAGTAGAGAGTGAGTATTTTTTGCTATGAGGTTGGATGAAGACAAGCAACTTTAAAGTGATGCCAGACTCTTTCTGCTCCTGAAGTTAAGGGCTGATGCGTAGTTACCGACTGTGTTACTTTGAGCTGCAGTGATGGAATCAGACTATGAAATCAGCCACACGGTCGGCTCTCACTGCGGGGATAAAATAAACTTTATGTCATTAAAATGCAGCTGAAATCAGCCGTGTGTGTTGAGTGTTGCAAATTATCTCTCACTATGATAGAAGCTCTGTTTTAAAACCAGAGTGGAAAGCCTGGAACAATAATATAACTATGTGGCATATGAAAAATGAAGTCCTCTCTTTTAACAGTAACTCACTTTCATGCCTCCGCCCCTGTGATAGCTGTGGTCAGAGGCATTATGTTTACGGGTTGTCTGTTCGTCTCATTCTTATGAAGGGATTCTTTAAATTTGGCACAAACGTCCATAAACTGGTAAGATTTTGGTGGTCAAAGTCACTGTAACCTGGCTGCATCCCATTCTTCTAAACACAATTTGTTAATAAAGCCCTGATGGAATTTCTTAAAATTTGTCACTAATGTTAATAATAGTAATAATGATGATGATAATAATAAGCGGCCCATAATAATACTAATACTAATACTAATACTAATACTAATAATAATAATAATAATAATAATAATAATAATGATAACAATAGTAGTATTTGTATTGCACCTTTGATACATAAAATGTGTTCTAAAGTATTTTACACGAAAGAGTGCTGAAATTTAAAACCTATCAATATATAGAAATATATTCATAAATAAATAGATAAATGAAATAAAATCATTACACAGCACAAGGAAACCATAACTGGAAATCAGTTGCAGACAGGCCAGAGGCCAAATGTCCACTTGGACTCAAGAATGAACTGATTAGATTTTGGTTGCCAAAGGTCTTCCTAAGAGCATCTTAAGAAGCTGCTTAAGAAGAAATTATGCAAACACAAATAGCACAAAATCAAAAACAAGTACAAGGCCTGAAAGTTATCAAAAAACAACAAACAAGTTAAAAAAAAGCCAAGAAAAGTACATGAACATTAACAAAAATAAAAGGAAAGTTAAAAAAGCCAAGGAAATGACCCTAAAAAAGTATCAAATACATAATTATAATAATTATAAATATAGTAAAATGGAAATTTTCCTCAAGCTTTTTTAAAATTATATAAAATCTTATATATTTTTATATTGTAAAAAATTCTACTATCTACTAATTTCTTTCAATGTACAGGACATTTTTTGCCAAGTTCCCACCTTTTTCCTATGTTTTCAAAAGATTTAATACCATTTGCTTCATGTTGAAAGATTTAAATACTAAATTTAAGCAGCTGAATGCAGCACAAGAAAATTGATATTGATCCAGGTTTCAAAGGGTTATTATTATTATTATATTCATATAAAAGCTTATTGACTCAGGCTGAGGAGCGTGTGACCGCATAGGTCTGCTTTACATTTAGGGACGACAGGTAACTGAGACAAGTTGCACAATGAAAAAAAAAAACAAAACAAAGAATCACCAAGACAACTACTATTTAAACTGTTGCATTTTTTGTTTGTTTTTTTAATAATATTTTAATGATGAATTATATTGTATCTATTATATTATATTATATTTTTTTATTAGAGCCATGCAGCCATTGCAACAGAACCTACAGCTGTGATAGAGAGTGCATGTCCATGTGGCAGTTATAGTCTACATTTTTTGGACACTTTGTAGCAGTTTTATGCAAAAGCAAAACAACAGGATGAGTCATATTTAAATCAAGAAGACAAGAATACTACCTTAAAGAAAAAGACAGTTAATAAATAACAGCTATTAAAATAATACCCAACTCAGCCACTCCCTTGAAAAAAAAAACCCAAACAAGCAAACAAAAAATGACATAACGGCAACAGTATCAGTACTTTTCTTCAGCTATATTTTGAAGCATTAGAAAGTAGAAGGTAATTTTTTATCATTAAAATGAAATTACATTTGTCCTCAATCCTGCATCATCATCAACATCTTTGGAGTTGAAGGATGAGTTGATAAAATCAGCAGCTAATATGACAATTCCATCTGGCTGCTTGGGCATGTTGCTGGTGATGGCTAATTCCTGCAGTGCGTTTTTTAAATTTGCATCAGAGTCTTGTGTCCTGTCTGATTTACTGTTGCTGAGTGAGCCTCAGTCACATCTCATCCACTTTATTCTCCTGCGATTAGACATTAGCTAGAAGAAGAGTTGGTAGAGGAACAGCTCTCGGTCGGAGTCGGGTCAGCCTTGCCCTGATGCCAGCTCTCCTCCCTCTCTTTGTCTGGAGCTTTCGGTTTTGTTTCTTTCCTCTGGTCTGACTGGCCACTCAGCGTATGCTGTTGGTGAGGATCCACCCTTTGTCTGCTGCATTCAGTCCAAACCCCACACCACTTTTCCCATTGTTGATGAGTGCTTCTCTATCTCTATCAAGAAAAGGCAGCCAGCCTTCAGCAGAAGGGGCCATGAAGTCGAAGAAATTGAAAAATAAAGCAAAAAAGTACCAAGGATTTGAGGAGCTACAGGCCTCTGCGTCTACACGAACTGTTGTAGATTGATGGCAGAAGTGATTAATATGTAGCTGTAGATCCTTAGATAACAGTCAGACTATGATGTTATAGCAATTCTCCAACTCAGATCAATTTCCTCTGCTGCACCGCCAGTCCATGTTGACTCAAACTGACACTAATGTGAGATTTAATTCGTAGCCTCCGCTCACATGCATTTTGATAAATGCCGAGCTTTGCGTGGAAATAACTGTATGCCCAGTTTTCTGTTGTATGTTCATTTCTTAAATGAGGGTCAGTGTGTTGTTAATGCATCTGTCGTCCCTCTTGAGCTCCAGTGTTTTGGGTGCGTAACGCTCAGCAAACTGACACCAACATCGTGAAAGAAGCTCCTCATATAAAGAGGCTGATTCTCTTGTCAAGTGCTGTACCTGAAGAAAATATCTTTGTAGATTTTTAGAATAGCACTCATTTCTTGCACTGATGATGACAAATGCTATTGAAAAGTTTCAAAGAGGACCAGCATCATCTCATCCTCTGCTAACTCAGTTAGCAGGCAAAGAGACTCTGCTCGTAACCCCGGTGCTCTCCATGCAGCAGTGTGACATACTAATTCAATTTCGCTGTAGGAGTGTATCCATCTCCCGCAATTACTGTTAGTGGCTTTGGCGTCAGAAAATGTTGCCTTGTCGCCACCAAAGGGAAGAATCTGATCTCTTTGTTTCTGCAGATCATGATCACCTCAGAGGATACAGTTGCACATCTGCTGATACTTATCCCGCTGGCTCTGTTATGTTCATTTTAGATATCAGGTAGCATCGGCACTGCACGTCCATGTTGCACCTTTGGGCTCAAGCTATCAGATTTAGATCAGTATGTGTGCATGAAATTTTAGAATTCCCTCCCCATCCATACTTATGTAATAGTCACTCTGGGGCTCAGTCTAATTTTTCTCAGGGCTCGGCACAGAATTGTGACACCTCAGGTCGCCATTGGCATTGGTGTTCAAGCACTTTTGTAGGAAATAAACTATGAAGTAATCTATGAAACACAAGCTGTATTAGCCTCCTTACCAAAATTGCAGAGAATTAGCCAAGAAGAAATAAGATTAGCCATGACATGATCTACACGTATACTGCAACGCCCCGCGGACTAGTAGTGCGCTGCCATACTCACTTAGATGTCAGAAAAAGTTTTCAAAAACACTACCAGCTTTCAAAAAACAATCTGCAGTCTGATTCTGAAGGTTACAGAGAACTTCCTCTCAGTCGATGTAATTAAATGTGCGAGTCTCGAGAGGAAAAGTGTGTGTGTGTGTGTGTGTGTGTGTGTGTGTGTGTGTGCGTGTGTGTGTGTGTGTGTGTGTGTGTGTGTGTGTGTGAAAGAGAGCACAGAAGATATTAAAGTGAAGATAAAACACTTTGAAGCATAGGTATCGTGTGAGTGCATGCACACATACTGGGTTAAAGACATAGTCCTCGTCTCAGACACCTTTCACAAGCTATTTGATTTTTTTGAAACCCGAGCAAATTGGTCTGATTCTTTCAAAAACATGGGGGGAAAAAACAATGATAAACTTTGCAAGAAATGCCCCGCAAATTGCAAGAAATTATTAAAATGCGACAATAAAATTACCTAAAAATTAGTTTTCAAAAAGAGGGGTGGAATAATAACAATAATAATAATAATAATAATAATAATAATAATAATAATAATAAAAACTTTATTTATATAGCGCCTTTTAAAAACACAGCTTACCATTGCTTTGACAAACAAAGCAAAGCCACGGCAGTAAAACCCCACAGATAATAAAACAATTGAGGTTAGTCAGTAAGAAGGGGCAGACTAAGGCAGAGTTAAGGCAGAATTAAATAGGAGATTGAAGGCAGAAACATATTAGAAAATACAGTAACAAAATACAGGCAGTAGACACAGAATATTGATGATAATGATAATAATAATAATAATAATAATAATAATAATAATAATATGATAATAATAATAATAATAAGCGGGATCAGGGTAGAATAGAAAGTCAGTGACAAGATAAGTTAAAAGCTAATATTAAAAGACAAAATAAAATACTAAAAGCTAAGTTAAAAGACAAATTAAAGGACAAGTTAAAAGATGACATCACATAAAGGTGAGTCTATAAAAATGGTTTTTAATACGTGATTTAAAAGAAGACACTGATTATGCCATCCATTTAGGAATATCCGAAAATGATCCAAAAATAGGGAAAAGAGTCCGGAAAACATAAAAATATGATGAAATATTTAAAATAAAAACTTTAAAAAGAAAATCAGAACTTTTTCGATCATTTTTTGTCTGTTTGTTTTTTTTAATTTAGGTAATTTTCTTGTAACTTCATTGTTTTTGTTGCTAATTTTTGGGCCATGTCTTGTTAAGTTGCTTGTTACCTCCTGTCAATGTTTTTGAAAGACATCAAATCAATTTGTTCAGGTTTCAAAGGATTAACTTTTGAGAAGATCTATATCACTCATGTGTATTAACGTGGAGCTGCAGCCAGTAGATCAACATTTAATTTTGATTTGATTTATTTTGAACAAGTAAAAAAGAAAATAGAGAAATTATTATAGAAACAAACAGACAATTTACAGACAATGAAAAACATAAAGCAAAAGATATGATGACTTGTTTTATTTATTTATTTATTTGAAAAGGAGTGAGAAGAAGTACAAACTTATTTCATCACACCACCTCCCCAAGTCATTAAATTTTAATTAACCGGTGTCCTTAATAATTTAAACCTATACTCTGATCAATTAAACATATATGCTTGCAACCACATAATCAAAATCACATACTGTGCAGCCATTTTGAAACATTCTGTAGATGTTTTTACTAATTTGCAGACTGACATGAACATTTATTGCTGTTTGGACAATAACATAAATACAGCAAATACAGCCACATTAAAAATTCTTGAAAATTAAATAAAAATTAAAAACAACTGTAGATTGGGGAAAATTCAGTTGTTCCAGTGCAGGATAATTACAAAGTAACTCTTGAAACAAGTCAGATGAAAAATTTCTTTTTCCTTCAGCAGTAAACAGTGGACCAAGTAACTCGTTAAGATGAAATATGCACAGTCCCCTGAACAGCTAATGTGTCCATTAAAGGTTGCTCTGAAGTGTCCTTGAACAAAACAGCATGTCTCCACCTGCCCGCTCACTGTACGTTTCCTGCAGCTGAATGCCCAGCAGATGTAAATGTAATGTGTCTGTGCTTGAATAGAAGCAGAGTGTATTCTCATCTGTGCAGTCTGAGACAAAACAAAAAAGATAAAACTGTAGAAAAAAAAACATCTTCTTTGTTCCTCTTTGTCCTCCATACACTTTGGGAAAATGACATCCTTGTTGTTGAAGTTCATGCTGCTCAGCGTTCTTCAGATCTCTTGTCCTCTGTATTTGTCTCTCTTCCTCTCTCTCTCCTTTGTCACCTTCAGTGTCCTCACCCACCCCCCATCCCCTGTCTCCCTCTCAATTTCTTTTTCTCCCATCTCTCCTCTTTTACTTTCATCCCTCTGCGTATCTCTCTCTCTCTCACTGATCGCCTGGCTCTAACTCAAACTACCGTGTTATTGATGACTTGCTCTGTCTTTCTGACTTCTGCTGTTCTGGCTTCAGTCCTACTCTTGCCTCGCAGGAGCCAAACTTCCCTCTCTCACAGGCACACACACACTGTTGGCCTCATCCCAGCCGGGATCGGAGGCCCCGTGCAGCCCCTCCTGTCTCCCTGCTGGCTGCTTGCTGTAATCAGTCATAGTAGAGCGGACACCCCATCCATCATGGAGGCTAAGCTCCCTTCATCACGGTGGCCCATAACCCACAGCAGCCCTGTCAACAGCGGCCCACATCACCACATCTGACTTTGCACCATCTCTTCAACTATGAGACCAAAACTTTAGTTCCTGTAGACAAAAATATTTTTTAAATGCAGTTTGAGTTCATCATCCACTAAGAAATATGAAGAATCCTAAAGAGTTATAATCTCTTTTTATTACATAACAAATAGTACCTAGTCAGTGTCATCAAGTCCGATTTATTTATTTATTTAAGTTTTTATGAGTGTTTCAATACAAGACTAATCTCTGGACTCATATCATCAGCAATCAGTATATTTACATGCACAGTTAAGTCGAGCTACGATTACAGCTCGATTAGGCCGTTTAATTAGACCGCTGTCCTTGTTCCAGTATACAAGCAGCAGGGGAGAATCCATTTATTGACAGAAGTTTTTCCGACTGCCACAGTAGGTGGAAATCTGCCCCCTTTCAGCTAAATGCAAAAAAAAAAAAAAAATCTATATTATTTATACAGTCTATGATTTACATTGAATCACCATCATAAGTGTTTATTTGCAATAACTTCAAGCTGCCGCGTCACGCACATACAATCAAACCACACTGGGTAAACTCTGCCTTCGGGGATTAGTTTTTAAAAAAAATCAATATCCATCAAAGTGTATTCAACGCTATATTTTTTAGAATATTTTCAGCGCTTTACCTTGTTGTAAGACAGCTCTTACAGACGAGGATTTTAAGCTGTTCTATCAAAAACAGAACACTTAATCCAGTTAAAGTCAGACTGAGGTGTGCACACGGCAGAGAAAATCCACTTCCGACCAAAACTTTATTGGCTTTTTAAACAATTATAACATTAAACCAACAAAACAACCATAAAGAAACTACAAGGATACATAAAAAAATAAAATAAAAAAAAAAATATATATATATATATATATATATATATATACACATATATATACACACATACATACATATACATACATATATGTACATACATGCACATACACACACATATAATACACATTAATACATAGACATATACATATATATACATGCACACATACACATAGTTAATATAAATAAAGTTAATTAAATTAAATTAAGTTAACAGAAAAATAAATAAAAGATCAAAATATCAGCATAGAAGTGCAGGGCTAAAGCAGAATATAGCATATTCAGTGTGTATCAAGATACAAAGGAATTACTACAAAAAGGGGCTACTGCCTGATCATGAGATGTAGCCAAGGTACTTGTTCCATTTCAATTCATACCTATCCACCTGGTTGTTAATCCTAAAGGACAGTTTCTCCAGTGCTGCCACCGTTCCAAGCTGTGAAAACCATACATGTACCGGAGGAAGATCAAGCTGATTTCCATTCTTTAACAATTATCTTCCCTACCCAACATAATTGCTGTGTGTATCCAGTCGGCTAGAGGTGCAGGGAGGGTGCTTAGCGGGGATTGGTCCCCCAGAACATACAGACTAGGTGTGTAAGGTATATCTTGACCTGTAATCTGCTTTATATTTTCATGTATAGCACCCACAAAGTCTGCACCTTGGGACATTCCCACAAAAAATGGATGAGTGTACCATGATCATTCTCACATCTCCAGCAAGTTGGACTATCTCTAAGTTTAACTCGGTACAGTCTTGATGGTGTCCAGTATACTCTGTTAATTATTTTAAATTGTACTAGTCTAGTTCTGAGTTCCCGTGACATCTTTTGAATTGAATTGGGGATTATTTTCCATTCTGTATCATTAAAATTTTGCTTCAAATTCGACCTCCCAGGACTTCTTAAGATTAGAGGCTGGTCCTTGCTGTACCAGTAATATTGAGTAGTATTTTGGCGCTTCATGACCAGCTCAAAGATGGTAACTATTACTTTAAGGAGGTCAAACTCTAATAACAGATTGAGGTTGGGCCTAAAATTGTCAATAATAAATGTCTGATTTGAAGATACTTCCAGAAATTGTTATGTGGAAGGTTGTATTGCTCTTTGAGCTTTGCAAAACTTTTTCACTGTAGACCCCTCATACATATCTTTTAGTGCCAGGATGCCTTTTCTCTTACAATTTCCAGAAAAATGTTTTTTACCCGATAAGGAGTCTCAGTTTAGCCAGATGCTGGAAGATGGGTTAAGATAAAATTAAATTTGAAAATAGAAGACAACCTCTTCCAAATCCATCTTAGATGGAGAAATATGGGATGATCACTAACAGTCTCTGGTAGTTGAGCAGTGGTAAAATATATCAGAGGAAGACTGTCACAGATATAGTTCTCTATTTGGAACCACGGTGGTGCCGTTTTCAAGAGTAGGGTCCAGTGGGCGAGGTGTCTCATACTGAAAGCGTAATGATAAAGCAATAAATTTGGAATACCCAATCCGCCCTGATCCACTGGCCTTTGCAATTTTTTCAGGCCAAGTCTAGGACGTTTGTTGCTCCACAAAAATTGATTACATAGTCTGTCAAATTGTTTGAAATATTTAAGTGGGATCTTAACCGGGAGGGCTTGTATAAGATAGTTAAATTTAGGTGCACAATTCATCTTGAGAACATTAGCCTTCCCCCACAGAGATAAGAATAGGGGTTCCATCTTTCTATATCATTCTTAAACCTATCCAAGAGAGGACTATATTAACACTAACCAAATCTTTAATAAGGGGGGGGAATGTTATACCTAAATAGGTAATTCCCTTTTTAGGCCACTGTAACTTGTCCACCTGAAACAATGTTTTAGGGCAGTAAGTTGTCAAGGAAGAGCTTCAGATTTTGCCCAGTTAACCTTATAGCCAGAGAGTCTTGAGAATGATTCCATAATATCAAAAGGGCGGTGGTGACTTTTCAGGCTCTTGAGACAAAAATCAAAATATCATCCGCATACAGCATTATTTTATGAGCTGTCTCTCAATTTGTATCCCTGGAAAATTTCCAGCATTACAGGATGGCTTAATGGCCAGAGGTTCAAGTGCCAGAGCAAAAAGGATGGGGGACAAGGGATCTCCCTGTGCAGTGCCTCTACCAAGTTCAAAGTTTGGGGAAATGATACCATTGGTCAGAACTGATGCTTTGGGATTGGCATATAGAAGCTGAATCCATCTAATACATTTTTGGCTAAATCCATATTGTTCAAGAGTAAGAAATAAATAGGGCCACTCCACTCTATCAAACGCCTTCTCCGCGTCCAAAGAAATTGTTGCCATAGGACCACTCTCACCCCGAGAGAACCACATAATGTTGAGAAGGCGTCTGATGTTGTCTGCAAAACTTCTTGAACGAATAAAACCGACTTGATCGGGATGAATCAAACTTGTCATAATTTTATCAATTCGATTAGCCAAAATTTTTGAAAAGATCTTCCGGTCTTGTCCCAGAAGAGAAATGGGTCTATAATTTTTACAATCAGAAGCCGGTTTACCCTTTTTAAGAATCAAAGGTAATTAGAGCCTCGTTCAGAGAAGGTGGCAAGGTGCCTTTCTCCATTGCTTCCTCATACATACTTAGCAGTAGTACTGAGGCGATTTCATCCACGTAGATCTTATAAAACTTCGGCCGTGTAATCCAATCCTGGCGCCGCCCTCCATGAATTTTTTAATGGTCTCTTTCAGTTCTTCTATCGTAATGGGCCTATCTAACAACTCCCGCTGCTCTTCAGACAGGGAGGGGATTGTCAGACTACTCAGAAATGAAGAAATCTCCTGAGTATCTGCCTGCAGTTCTGATTTGTATAATTTTTTATAGTAGTTTCTGAATATCTCATTAATTGAGGTGGAACTAGTCTGTAGAGTGCCGCTCTCATCTGTGACGCCTAGTATAATACTTGCATTTTCCTGCTGTCTGATGTACCTAGATAACATCCTACCTGCCTTATCCCCTTCCTCAAAATGTTTTATGCCTTGCTCTAAAGAGGGGCAAACTCTGTTCTCTGGGTCAATATGGAATTGAATTCATACTTCAGGCAGGTAAGGACCATGAGATTAGATGAGGACATATCCTGTTTGAAAGTTCTCTCTGCTGTCTGAATCTGCTCTTCAAGCTCCAAATATTTGGTCATACTGGCCTTTTTTTTAAAGGAGGCATACTGAATAATATGACCTCTTATAAACGCTTTAAGGGCTTCCCAAGCCACTCCAGCAGATGGTGTGGATGGTAAATTTGTTTCCATATATAAATTGATTTGGTCACACAGAGCTTTATTAAAATCAACATCCAAGAGCAAACTAGAGTTAAGCCTCCACCTAGGTGTCCTATTTTTTTTTGCAAATGGGAAGGTGACCAAAATAACAGGTGCGTGGTCTGAGATATGTATACTGCCTATAGTACATGATACTGTGGAAGAGACAACTGCATTTGTAACAAAAAAGTAATCAATCCTGGATAAAAAGTATTATGAGGGAGAAAAGAATGTAAAATCACTGGCTGACGGGTTATGGAAGCGCCAAACATCAAGCAATCCCCAAATCCTCACACATGGCCTTCAGTATATTTGTTGAGCAGCGAGGATGAGGGAGAAGGTGGTTTCACAGTCAAGGAAAGGGTCCATAACCTGATTAAAGTCACCCCTAAAATAATAGGAAAATCCCCATTTCTCAACCCTTCTCTCAATTTCCCCAAAAAAGCTTGGATCATGTATGTTCGGTGCATAAGCATTAGCCAGAATCAATGTGAACCCCTGTATTTCTACTAAAATCAATATAAGTCTCCCTGATTCATCTCTATTTTCCTTTATGCATTTAAAATGCAGGCCTTTTCACAAATTGCTACTCCCTCTGCTTTTTGTTGAGCCACTAGAAGTATGAATGTACTTACCCAGCCGACACCCAACTTTTTAATCTCTGCAACTGCTAGATGTGTTTCTTGCAGAAATGCCACATCACAATTTTTAGATCTAAGGAATGATAAACATTTTTTCCTTTTGGCCGGATTATTTAATCCCTTAACATTCCATGAAATCAGGCAAAGCCCCCTATGACTGTCAGTAGACATCATGAAAAGTATAAGCCCAGAGTCCTCTTGCTGGTAGATATAGCCGCCACAGCAACCGTGTGAGCAATAAGTAAAGAAAAAGAACAAAACAACAGTAAAAGTCCAAAGAAAATAAAAAGGGATGAAGGAAAAAGATCATCCCACTACTCCTCCCTCATCATGAGGGTGTAAAAACAAAAAAAGTCATACTGGTCCATAACACGCAGAGAACAGCTGCCATCCAACCCACCTCCACTAAGTAAGAACAAATTAAGAACCAAGAGAAACAATTAACGTGTTCACAGTGTTTAACCAACACCCCCTACCCCAAAACCTGGCTTTCCCCTTTAATGGGCACTATTGTGAAATGACTGGGATTATGTAAGCATATTACTCAAAACAAAGTTAGCAGCTAGTATGAAAGAAAAGAAAAGAAGAACCAAAAATATTACATTGTATGGTTTACTGATAAACCAATGGCAGAATAATGCAATGTGTGCACAGACTAACACCAGGTCTCAGTTAATGTCTCCAGAAAATAGGTGCATCATGCTGCTGCTTTTAACTCGGTTATAAATTAATTTAACTTGACTTTTTACCTGAGGTCTCTGTGAAGAAGGAGAATCATAGTCCAGAACAAGCCATGAATGGGGGGCAACGTGGGTTGCTCTTCGTGAGTAAGATGAATTCACCCAGTAAAGGTCGCAAACAGCAGCGTAAATCACCAGGGAAGTCCGTCAATTAATGTCGAGCGGGTGGGGGGCGGTAGTATCAGAAGGCTCCGTCTACAGTGTGTTTATGAAAGAGAGAGAGAGCTTGTTTGGGGTTATCAAACGTCTTCTGTCCGTCTTTCGTCTTGAACACCAGGGTAGCGGGGAATTTCAGGGCGAACTTAATGTGGCGCTCATGAAGCAGACGTTTGCACTGATTAAACTGACGTCGCTTTTCATCCACAATCTGAGAATAGTCCGGAGAAAAGCATAATCGATGGCCTTGGTGACATTCTCCCGTTCACGAAATGACTCTCAGGATCCGTTCTTTGTCTTGGTATCGCAAGAATCTCACCATAAAAGTGTCGGTGGTTTCCCGTCCGGTCGGTCGATTGGCCGAAGATCAGTGAGCCGGTCAGGATTCGAGCCCTCTTGGGAACTCCAAGCCCAGAATTTCAGGGAGAGAGGCCTGTAGGAAAGAGAGGGGTCCCCTTCTGCATAGAACTGGAAGCCCACGATCCGTGATTATTCGCCTCCCGCGGTTATCGAGCTCATCCACTTTTTGGCGTAATGCATCCAAATCAGCCATGCTAGCTGGCGGGTTGGCTTTCAGAGCTCTGTCGGCATCCTCCAGAAAGTCCAGGCGGCCCTCGATGTCATTGATGCGGCTAGTCAGCTCGGTTAGCTTACCATCCATGGAATCCGTGGCTCTCTTGATATCATTCAGTTTAGTTTCTTGCTGCTCGGATGTCTTCTGGAGAAGTTCATAAATTCTTGCAATATCCCTCGCCATGACGCTCTCGTTGCCAGCAGTGTTAGTATCGTCCTTTATACGGTCGGTGGTAGCATCCGAAGCAGCACCAGCGGCTACATTAGCATAGCTGACACCACGATGCTCTCCCGTGCTAGCAGGTGTAGAGCTTACATTAGCAGCTTTTCTCCCCTTTCTGTCCACTTTTTCATTTACTGGAGCCATGTGAACACTGTTAAATCTCTTAATACAGTATCTTGTCTCTCATTGGTAACTTTAAACGTGGAATGTTGAAGAGGTGGCAAGAGCGAAGTTTTCAAGCAGCCATTCTCCGACAGGCGTCACGTGACTCCTTGAGAAAATCCACTTCCAATCGAATTACGTGGGTTTGTTAGTCCGACTTAGATAAATTTGGTTTAGTCTGATTTCAGTCGGACTAACATGTTTACATGTATTTAAAAGTCCAGTTTTAGTGGGACTAACACAATAACTCGACTTAACTGAATGATAAAGCATGAGGCATGTTGAAATAATTGATGTAGACTTATGCACATCTTATTTTTCAGGAGCTATTGATCTGAATATTGAAGTCCTCCTGATTCAGAACTATTTAGTTTAAATCACTGATATGATATGAGAATTCTCACTCCTTAATCTCCTTAAACTGAGGTGATGCAAACTGCCAGAGAGAAGAGGTATCACTCTGTTGCAAAGCTGGAACACTTGCAGCTATATAAGGTTCTTCTCTCACAAAAGATCTTTGATTTCAAATGATCAGCATGAATTTTTTTTACTAATTTTTCTTTTTCTCTCATCATCAACAGCATCTAAAATAATAAAGAGGATTAAATAAAGAGGATTTTTATAAGTATTTAAACAATTGTTTGGAAGAAATTTCATATTTGTTGGGGCTCCCAGCAGCTCACCTGGTAGAGCAGGCACCCCATGTTCAGAGGCTGTGTACTTGCTGCAGCGCACATGGGTTCTGCTCCAACCTGTGGCCCTCTGTTACACGTCATCCCCTCGCTCTCCCCTTTTATGCTTGGCTGTCCTGTCAGTAAATGGCAAAAAGCCCCAAAATAAAATCTGAATAAAGAAAAATTCACATTTCTTGACAAGTTGTCATTTCCAAAGACAAACATTTTGTCACCAATAGTTGTCTTTTTTTTCAACAATGTTCCTGAAAAAAGGTTTTTTATATATTTTATTATTATTATTATTAAATATAATAAAACACACATACCTGGACCCCTCTGCTCTATCCAACTTCAGACCAATCTCTAAATCTCCCCTTGTCTGAAGTGCTGGAAAAAGTTATTTTTACACACTTGCAATAATTTTTTTAGTACAGAATGATATCGCTGAAAAGTTTCAGTTGGGTTTTAGGCCTTGCCACAGTACAGAAACTGCTATTTTGCAAGTTTTTAATTTTTTAAAAATTATTATAACTGTTGATTCAGGATGCGCTGCTATTTTAGTGACCTTAGATCTAACCGCTGCTTTTGATACTGTTGATCCCGCCTAGAGCACTGTGTAGGTATTAAAGGCTCTGCCCTCATGTTGCTCCAGTCTTACCTGACTGACAGGGGTTTTGCTGTCCACTTAGAGGATTTCTCCTCAAATGTGGCCCCTCTTACATGTGGTGTCCCACAAGGATCCTCTTGGGTCCTTTATTGTATTCTTTTTACATGCTGCCCCTGGGTTCAATCCTCCGTTAGCATAATGTGTCTTTTCATTGTTTTGCAGATGATGTTTGTTTTTACTTGTGCATTTTATACTGCATTTTATGTCTTTTATTGATTATTTATTTTGTGTAGTACTTTTGTACAGCACTTTGGTCAACCGTGTTTGTTTTTTAAATGTACTACATAAAAAAAAATGATCTTGACCTTAAACCTGTTTTCCACAGTATTAAAAAATATATTTTTTGAATATTTTCTGACAAATGCTTTGCAAAAAAAAAAACAAAAAACAAACAAACATTTTAACACTTCTACAAACACTTTTTCAGACACTATATACAATATAGAAAGTATATTACCTACAGCAGGCAAAAGAACTGGTTGTTATAATTGATGAAATCTCTTGCTATAGTTTCCCTGCTGCACTAAATGCCTTTGATCAGTACTACATTTCTCCTGAATAAAAAAAATGAACTCAGTCCAAACTAGAGGATGTCGCTACATAAAATTTTTCCCGGTAGAAAAAAATACTGTTTTCTTTACTTTCCTTTTTCTTAGAGTCCTAAAGCTTCACCTTGATAAAACACACATACTGGGGTTTTTTGGGGTTTTTTTGCATATTAATGCAGTATGTATTATGATCAGACGCGTAGCGGATGTGGGGTACGTGTGGGACATGTCACACTTGCCGTATCTGTGCCTTCTGTCCCCTGCATTTAAAAAAATTTTTTTTTGCTATCGCTCAATTCATTTGTAGCATGTCGTACCCATGGTCGTACCTCATTTTTCCAAGCGGTCTTGAAATGCACCGTGCATAGAGGTGCAAAGATAAAAACGTGATTTAAAATGATTTAAAATCTTGTTTAAAAAAGTCTGTAGTCATTATCGGGTGGAGTAGGCAGTGAAAAAAGTATTTAGCTTTGACTTAAAAGCAGCTCACAGCAGTCAGGACAGAGAACAGGCTGCAGCACTGACCATCAGCCTGAGGCTTCACAGGTGAGGACAGATTAAAACTGGCTAAGGACATGTCTGTAGGATAACAGAGACTCTGGGATTAATTTCCAAAGCTATTGCTGAACTTGTCATGTTCAGCGTTGTCACTTAGCCTTAATTATCTGGCTTCTTACTCTGTAGATGCTTGAGGGCCATTCTGTGTTAACTCAACCAGAGCTTGGCAGCTCAAACTTTTGAATTTTGATAGTATTTGATTTTGATCATTTTCAAAGAACTTGAAAGAGTTGGTCCCTCGAGTGCCATGCTGTGGCTGTTTGTGGTTATCTGGTTCTTTAGCCACTAAAGAGAGACACAATAGAATGTGAGAGGATGATAAGTCACTCAATAAAAGTCAGCTTATTCCTGAACAGTCCGTCCCCCTCACTTATGAAATGATGGCTATGCCCCTAATTATGAAGTCTTTCACTGATGTCGTTAAAGTTGACACATTAAAAACAGGGTCACACTGACAACATTTTTTTTTTTTCTGGTGCAGCATTGTCATTAGATTGTCGACACTTTAACGTCATTCTTGGTTTTAGTGGCAATGTGACACTATTTGTATTTTGTCAGTAAAGAACTTCATTTGCCATCCTTTGAAAACAAAAAAGAAGCTACAGTTAGTTATTAGTTTGGAGCTTAAAAACATATCACAGCTCCAAATGTGTGGCCATGAAAGTGAGGTCACACAGAGGTTAAAGAATAAGAAGAGAGTGTGAAGCCTCCACTGCAGGTTAATGGTTAGTTTTGGTTGGCTGCTGTTTGTATTGGCATGCTGTACATCTTTTTTTGACTTTGATTTTTGTGCCTTTGCCTCCGCAGATAGCTGCTCTGCAGAAAGGAGGAGACAGCTTCCCACTCACAGCCGCCTCGGGCAAAGTGCTTGGAAAGGTATGGCAAAGGACAGACACACGAAAAATAGAAGCAAATCCGTTAACAAACAGTTTGTTTTGTTGCAGCTGACTTCAAAGGACAGCCATCCTGCTAAAAGTCAAACTGCAAAATGTGTATCACAACCACAAAGAGGGAGACATGTCAAGACAGTTTTTGTGTTTGTTTGTTTGTCTGTGTGTGTGTGTGTGTGCGTGCGTGCGTGCGTGCGTGTGTGTCCAGGCACTGCGAAGCTCCGACGAGAGCTCTAAGCCGGTCTACGTGTCTGTTGGCCACAAGATAAGTGTGGACACAGCTGTACGCCTCACACACTCCTGCTGCCGTTACCGGGTCCCAGAGCCCATCAGACAGGTACACACACACACACTTGCACACACACACAAAGCACAAAGCAAGAAGCAAAAAGAATCAGTGATGAGACCAAAGTAGAACTCGTCAGCTGTAAGACATAGTGAGCAGTGCTTGTCACTTGTGTAACAGCGTCCTGCTGTGGAGGGAGGAGGTGTGAGCGTCACGCTGTGTGTTTCTGCAGCAGGGCCTGGGAGGCTTGGAACAATACAGGGAACAATGCATGCAGCCAAATTAGGGATGCTCCAAATTTTAACTATTATAATGATTTTTATATTGCAGTATCAATGCATGTTTCAGATAATAACACAAGGCTTATTGTCAGGGACTGTTCCTACAAAGATACAGCAACAGTGATTATTATTTTTGCTTTAAACCAGACAATCATTTTTCTGCCTTGCAGCATATTGCCAATGCTGTCACTATTATCCCAAAAATATTTTGCTCTGACATCATCCGGTGTGTTGACAGCATTGAGTGGATGGTAGGGTATCATGAAATACTCTGAAGCACTTATTCTCCTGATGCTCTGCACACTTACTGAGGACATGTTGTTTATCAAAACTCATGGAATTCCACTCTCACATTTTCCAGGCTTGGGAAAGTCATGGAATTGGGAAAATCCTTGAAAGCTTTGGAACAGTCATGGGATTTTTTGTAATCAGGGTTTCCACAGTTTAAGGCAAGTTAGATTTAAGACTTTTTCAGACTTTTTAATGCTTCTCTGAATTAAATTTAAGACCAATTCTTACAAGTGCCAAAGTCTGCTGCTGACCCTGGTGCTGGCATCAGGCGTGGCAGAGACAAGAGTACAACAGAACTGGGAAACACCTGGAGTTTGTTGGCAAATTTTCTCAGCAATTTTGTGTAATCAATCTTCATGGAATTTGCACTTTGCCATGTCGCCCAGAATACTAGAGCAAATACTGATTTTATAGTGGAAAAATTCACTGATTACCGATATGACGACCGATATAGTGAATTTTTGAGCTGGAATGAAAATAGATCATTTCTATGTGGATTGTGCACTGACTTTGCACCAATATGACTATGCAAAAGCACACTCAAGGCTGCTTTCTTATACAAACAACTTTTATTTAACAATTTACTTATTGAACATTACACCCAAACAAAAATCTAGAATAGATAAAAATGAAATACACATCAGTTCTGCATGGTCTTTGCTGACCATTTAAGTAAAGAATAAATACAAAAAATAAATAGTTAAAGAAACATCAGTACTGGTCAGAATCAGTCAGTTGCTGACCATTCCTAAACCACCCAAACATAATTTTTTGCATTATATGGTCTGTAAAAAGACCATATAATGTTTTCTTATCCGTGCATAATGGAAAAAATATATGCCGATGTCGATATGCTCCGATGTGCTCTGATGTCTGTGAAAGGCCCATATGGGTCGATAACAGCAGTTGACCGATAATATTGGACTATTGGACTCTGCTCTGAGTATCCCGACTAGAAACAAAATAGAGTCGCTGTTGGTGTTGCTGTTCGTAATCTGTGTCACGTTGATGCAGGAGGCATTCGGTTATTGATTTAAAAAAGAAATCTGTTACCAATGATGTTGATATTTTACAAATTAAGAGTTTTAAAGGTTGATTTAGAACAACTTAATTGTAACTAATGCCTTATTTTTAAATTCATTAATTCAGTGCCTTTCTTCCGTGGATAGTCTTGTCATGTCATGTCTATTTCATTTAACATAGCAGCAAATTTGCTCTCAGTAGCTGTTGAAGAGTTTCCTAACTCCAATATGTGTCGATGGGTGATGTTTTGTCTACCATCACATACTTTTTTTTTAATCATTTTCTGAACTTCATTCTATCAAACTATCATTCTGACTGAACTATCCCTCTCTGGGAGCACTTCTGCTCTGTGTCCATGAAACGCCTATAATATAATTCATATTTAAAGTGTACTACACAGTGCTGCTGGTCTTGTGAATAGTCATGGAATTTCTTATTATGGGTCCTTGATAAGTCATGGAAAACTTTTGACATTTTGTCCACTTTTTTGTGGTACCTTGTGTATCCGGTTCTTTGATGCAAGGTAATGTCAGCCAGTGCAACATTTTCAGTTCTATATTTGCTTTGAATGTTGATTGGTAGATCGTCGGCATCGTTGTTTCGGCTCATCTCTCAGCCAAGTCCTGGAGAAGAGATGCTGCAGGATAACAGACACCTTGTGTTGATGAGACGATTCATTTTTAAGCAGGACAATGATAGCAAGCAAACAGCCAACTCTTGAATTACCAACAAGATGAAAGTCCTTGATGTTTACAGCCACATCTCAGATACCGAGGGACAAATGAAAAAAAAAAAAATAAAATAGAGAGTGGAGTAACATAACAAATGCAGAAGCGTCCATACTGAATAGTTTGAAGAAAATTATGTGAATCATATACTGTGGCCTTCACAGTCTCCGTGTGAGACATCACTCCTGACCCCATCATCAAAAAAACATATGAGGAAATGTCATTAGAGAGAATGCTGCTCATTTCTCGTATAGAGTTTCAGAGACTCAGGGAATCTGAGTGGGCTTGTGGTGGCCGAACACATAACAGTACTACAACACTTTGTGAATCCCACTGAAAATCTGTCGAATAATTTGAAAATTACAGAACTTTTTACAGGTTTTAATGGGTGTCTGTAAAATATTGATTCCATAAAACCTCTGAGAACCAAAATCACCAAAAGCTTTATTCATATGTAATTTAGGGTCTTCCATGCATAATAAAAAGCATAAAAAATGATCAGACATTACCCTCAATTTGAAATATTGTCATTTTAGTTGTTTCCTGAAGCTGGGTTGATTTGGGTGAGGTCTTCGATCCATATCACATAATATGAATAAAGCCACTCAAAAACTCAAAGTCAGCTGTCAGTTGATACTAATTTAACATGCCAAACTGAAATCCCTCAAAGCTCCTTTTTAATAGGTTGCGTTTTGAAACACTCACTGTGAGTGCCGGAGCCACTCTGGCTCAAACTGGATCGTTGGTAAATTTGAAGCACTGTTGGAATTTACCATTCAGTAATTCAGAGCAGTGCACTCTGGGAGTGTCAGAGTGACTCTGGGCACTCTGACACTCCCAGGAGCAGCAAAGTGCTGAACGGAGTGAATGCATGATGACCTTAACTGTTTGTTAATTCAGAAAAAATTCAGAGAAACAGAACGCTCTCTGACTTTGAACAACAGCTCTCTCATTTTAGTGTAGAGCGTCAGACTGGATTTAGGAATGCAGTCAGAGTCAGAGGGCTGGAACAGATAGAGCTGTACCACGCCAACTCTGCTTTGCTCCATGGTTGTCATCGTGGAGATAAGAGACAGCTGACAAAGGAGGGATCCAATGAGGTGTCAATCAAAATGATCTGCCACGCCCACGCAGTCTGGAGAAATGCTGTTATCCTCAAAATGAAATGTTTTCAACTCGCTTTTCTAATAGTTGTGAACATTTCACTCAGATTTTTGTAGATACTTAATGAGACACTCAACTATAATATGTGCTTTCTTACTATTTCAAGCCACATTTCCAGAGGCTAGAATTCTTATCTGACGTGACAGCTCCAACAGCTTTGTCCTCTCTGGACAAACAGCAGCACAGGGTCTCTCTGACCATCCTTTGTTGCACAAGACAGTGTAAGATCACCTACATTATAAATGATTGTATTCTATTATCACCTGTCGTTGGTTGTCTGCCATTTAAATCATGGAAGACTTGCAAGACATTTTTATGGCTCCGTGCTGGCGACAGCCGTGGCTGGAGGCATTATGTTTTTGGGTTGCCCGTCCTGTATGTCAAGAATGCCTTGAAGGAATTTCCTCAAATTTGGAAATTTTTTATTTGCAAATGTTTACTTCGACTGAAAGGTCACTGTGACCTCACAGAACACATTTTTGGCCATAACTCAAGAACTCATATGCTAATTATGACAAAATTTCACACAAACGTCTAAGAGATTAGTATTGTGAAGTAATGGAACAATAAAATGATTCTGTGACCTATAAAAATAAAACTTTCACCTTTAGCCTGTCACTCACTCACTTTTTATGCCTCCACGCTTGTGATAGCTGTGGCCGGAAGTATTATGTTTTGGGATTGTCTGTCTATCCCGTTCTTGTCAATGCTATATTTCAAGAACACACAAACACACACAAATGTTCACTTGGACTTAACAATGAATTATTCAACTCGAAGGTCACTGTGACCTCACAAAATGTTTTTTTGCCCATAACTAAAGGAAATATGCTAATTATGATGATTGTCTAATAGGACAAAATGATGACTTGCTGACATTTTATATCCAAAAGGTCAAAGTTCAGCTTCACTGTAACATCATAATGTTCAGCAAAAACACTTTTCTGGTTGTTATCGGTGCCATAAAAGAAGGGAGACAATTGGTCAGATACTGAATTATTGATAAGAGATCTCTTGTGCTGTGGTTTTGCTGAAAAACTACACTTAATGCCTTTTCATTAAATGCCTTCAAAGTCTTTATTACATATGAATCTGGAAAGACATGGGTGTAAACCACAGCATGACTGGTTGGTGGAGGCATATAAAGTTGAGGTGATAATTCTAGTTTGGGATATAACTTTATGTCAAATTGTTCTTTCTCTTTTCCGGTGAGGTACGGCTCCGTGGTGACAGCTGTAGTTCTTTCTTCTTTATTTGTTTGGCTCCCCTGTTATACTTCTGACACTAGATTGTGTTTCGATTGCTGATTTCAAATGACACACTGTGTAGTTCTTATTTTTACCTGTGGGTGACATTTCTGTTAGTGAGTGTTTTGGAAAGACTGCTGTATTTGCCGTCTATAGCGTAACATCTCCAGCCTATCCAGTGCAGTGCTAAGACACTCAGCAGGATAAGTGGGTACAGAAAATTAGTGGCAGTTTTACAGGTTTCACAGCTCCTTGTGTTTTATTTTAGCCAAAAATTGGTCTCATTTAAGGTCGTTCATGGAGTGGTTTGAACTGATCTCGCCTTGGGCTCTTTGTCTTTCTGCCACTAGGCTGTGCTGTGCTTCTGCTGTTCAGTGTGCTCTAACTTCTACTGCACGAAAAACACACATTCACACACACTGACACACATGCACACACACACACACACACACACACACACACACACACACACACACACACACACACACACACACATCTCAAATCAGTTTCTTTTTGTTTTTTTTTTTACCAGGGGAGCTGCAGTAGCAGCGGCTAACTCATCTCCTCCTGTGTGTGTGTGTGTTTATTTCATCAAAGTATAAGAGTGATGTGTTTAGCTGGTGGGAGGAGCAGGAGGAGAAGGGGGCGGAGGAGGAGGGGGAGGAGACAGCTACAGGGACAGAATGTGGACATCAGAGAGAAATAGGGACACTCACCTTCCTCTGTCCAATCACTGGCCTCTCTGTCTTCATTTTTCTCTCCGTCAAACTGTCTTCCTGTCTCTCCACAACTTCCAAATTCCCTTTTTCTCTCCCGTGTTTGTCCCATGGTCTCTCCCTCGCTCTCTCCCACAGATATTTTCTATTCTCTTTACTGCTGACATCACAGAAGCAACCCCTCACAGATCCACTTCTGTGAGTGTCACATTTGGAGCTGAACTCTGAGTTTGCTTCACTGTTTCGTGGGCAGAGCTAGATTCACATCCCTCAGGCCTGAGAAACCTCAGACGCAACTTGTGAAGAAGAAATCAAAAAAAGCTGTCAGTCCGACAGGAAGACTCTCAGAGTTACATAACAGTTGTCTTTTTGAAGTTTGCAGATAATAGAAGGCGAGCTGCAGTATTCTGTCCCCCTGTCCAGACACTCATTAAGGCTGGCTGAAGGCAAACAATACACACACGCACACACGTGCAGACCTACTTACCAACATAAAGTCAAGTGCATATACATAATGATATGTAAATCTACCAAGTGGATATTTGCACTTATTAGCATGCACTTGGTCAGACTCAGCAGCTGAAGGTTGCCACGGTCTCTGTGGCCGACAGTGTTGTGGTTTGTGTCTGGTTGTAATTCACCCCTGACACACACACACACACACACACACAAACTGAGGAGCGGTCACATAAGGGCACGGTAAATGTTTATGTGTTCTGGAGAGAATCATTGTGAGAGCTTAATGGCACTGACTTTGCCTGCTCTGGAGGAGCAGGATGTGTGGCAGATAATGTGGCCTGATATGTGGATAGACTGAGAAATCTATGGAGAGTAAAACCAGCCTGTTCTCTCCGTGGACTTGTCAAATTATGCCGTTCTGTCAGTGCCTTTGGTGCATGAGCGTGATGCCAAAGCCACCTTCCGCGTCCAACCGGAATGTGGCTGGATGGCGTCAGATGAGAACCACCTTGTACAGAACTGGTGTTGTTTTTTTTAATGGTGGGGGCCAGAGGGCACTGGGTACATCCACATGCAACATGTCCAGGTAGCATCACCGTCCCAAATAACTCACTTTCACACGGGAGTCTGGAGTTCACTTCTCATGTCGATGTATATGTTTAATTCTACATCTTACCATGTGCCTCTTTTGCCTGAACCTAACCATCTGTGACTTTGTTGCCTAATCCTAACCATCATGACGGTCTACACTGTTGTGTAAACATAAGGACTGTGCTGCTTTACAGTAACGTGCTGCGTCATCCCAGGCTGATTGCTGATGATCAACTGTTGCTGCCTTTCTAAAGCAGGGCTAAAGGACCGTCTCCGTGAACTTCTCTCCTTCTGCTCTCTGCGTGTCTCTGCCTGAGCTTACACAGCAAACATTGGACACCGTGCCATTAAACAGCCCCAATAATCTAACAGCAAAATGGCTCAACTCTGTCATTAAAATCATTGATAAAAGTTGGGTAAGGTTAGCTGTGTGATACCAACAGTTATTCCTTTCAGAGTGTATGTGACTCTGTCACAAGTGCAGTAGTAGTTTCATGATAAACAGAAAGAGAGATTGGGGAAAGTAGGGGCTGAGTGAATCAATATGCTGTCCACAGCTCTACAATGAAATGAGATTTTAACATTACCTGTTTTAAAAAGTCAAATGCAGTGAAGCTGCAGTGATTTGATAAAATTTCAACACTGTGCAAAAGCCACAGGGATTGGCTGACTTCATGTGAATTGCTGCGATTGCAACATCTTGAAATCCTGGAGGGACTGTCGAATGATAGTGTACTGTAAAGAAGGGCTGCCCCCTGAAAGTTGGAGATTCAAATGATCAGTCAGAGACCTCTCAGTCAACAGAGATTGCTTAAAATTGAGTTTTTGCTAGTCACTGTGCTGTGCACTGTACTTCTGTAGACTTTTGGAGCGGAGTGAGCAATCTTGACTTTCATAATACTCTTTGATACAGGCTGCTGCGTAGATGCGATGCAGCAGCACAGAGAAAGCAAGATTCTGCACCATAAAGCCCTGAGACAACATCACCCTCTCTCTTTTGCTAGAGGAAGTTAATTTAAAGCCTACAGTAACATAATATAACACAGTGTCTGGTTTATCTGTGATTTGTAGTGTTGGCAAAAAATGTTGTTGCACACTACCTATCTGCTGTTAGCTTTTGTACTTTATTACATGAATGTCACTGTCACACCGAACATCCCACTGATGGTGGGATTTGGTTCAGAGTTAGGAACAGCCCTACTATAATAGTTAATTTTAGCCAGAATTTCCCAAATCTGACACTTTGGACCCCCACCTCAGTCAGCTGCCCATCCAGACACCATCTGCCCTACTTACTATCACTTCATTATGGCGACTTCAAGTATTTTAACTGCCCCCCTGAGTTGTGTATCCCAGCTGTTACTGCAGTATGCATTCGTGAATGGGCCAAATCAGCAGCCAAACCACAGAAACTTTTGCCCCCCTTGAAAATGAGATTCATTTCAAGAGGTTTATCCTAATGGCTCAACTTGTATAACAACAACAGCAGACTTTTAGTTGCTGTCAGAACACTGGCATGCTCCTGTGCTTTTCATCTTATCAGTGTCTTTGCTTCACATACTGTATCTCCCTTCACACCTTTCAACTGTCCCTGCCTGCAGCTCCAGCGTACCTGCTCCTGTTCAGTTCTGCTCATCACACAGCAATAGATAGCATTAGCCTTCAGCTTGACTACATTATCAAACAGCTAATAATGTGTTGGCAATGTTAAATAGACCTTGTTCTCGATTGCCAGCTCTGACAAGTTGGTGTGAAAGAGAAACTTAAAGCTTGCAAAATATAGCTAGTCCCATTACACCTTGTTTTACCATAACATTGACAGGATTGGTTCCAAATACCCCAAAGACTCAGTTAGTATCTGCTGTGACATCATTTGCCACATGCAGTATGGCACAGTGTATTCACATAGAATTGATCATATTGTTGATTGTGGCCTGTGGAGTGTTGGCCCTCTCCTCTTCAGTAGCTGTTGCTGGATATTGGCAGGAACTGAAACAAGCTGTTGTACATGCCGATCCAGAGCATCCCAAACATGCTTAATGGGTGACATGTCTGATAAGTTTGCAGACTGACCAAGAACTGGGAAGTGTTCAGCTTATAGGAATTTTAGAAGGAGAAGAAGGTAGTCAGTGTATGCAGAAATTCTTCAGTTGTGCAAACCAGTTGTTGCATCAGCCTTTCAGTTGGCAGCTGTCTGGCAATCATGCAGGTGAAAATGCTGGATGAGGTGCTGAAGTGGTGTGGTTACACATGATCTGTGGTTGTGAGGCTGGTTGGATGTACTGCCAAATTCAAAGAAACAACATTGGAGACATCTTTAGGCTAATTCATACTCCCTTTGCGTACAAAAATGGATATCCGTTTCAAAAGTTGTGAATGTTACTATCCTCATACTTCCTTGCGTCCTTTATGTTGGCATATATACTGCTAATAGATGGCACTAGACGGCAGAGTTAAGAGTTTCACACAACAAACACAGTGATGTTGGAGGAGGTGATAATATTTTACCTTCTCATGGAGGCAGTGTTGTAGACGCTGGAGATCGGAGAATTTTTTTTTTTTACTAATATAACTATACATTATACTATATTCATGCAGTTTTAATATTTTTTATATTTCCAATTCACCATTCCACCATTATTTAAATTTATGCACCCCCTCCCACAGTCTTATCTTGCTTGAGCCACTGTACACTGCCTGCGGTGTACTGCTCCATTTCGTCCGTATCAGTAAGCTCCCAAAAAACATGCACAAATACAAAAAAGCTGAGCATAAATGAGCCCTTATGGTAGTGAAATGAACATTCATTTCATGGGCAATAGCTCTGGTGGACCATCCTGCAGTCAGCATGCTTATGGCACACTTCCCCAAAGCTTTTAACTGTATCTGTGTAGTTGTGTTGTGTAATCAGACTACACATGTTAGTGTCCTTTTTATTGTGACCATCCCAAGACACACCTGTGTAGTGATGATGCTATTTAATCAGCATCTTGATATGTCACACCTGTCGGCTGGATGGATTATATCGGAAAATGACAAGTGCTCATTAACATGGATTTTAACAGATAAGTGACCAAAACTTAAGAGAAATTCATAAATATTAAATATTTAAATATTAATAATGTATAAAAAGTGAAAACAAAAAACAAAAAAGAAAACAAAAGTTTTTATATTTTATGAAAATTCTGGCAAATTTCTGACTGGAAAAAAACCCAACAAAAAACAGAACAGAAACACTTACTTCACTTGATTAGTAATGTTTTGTTTTCAGACTGTCATAAGATATTTCATGTGCTGTTGCTGTATGGTGCCTGTGCTGTGAAGACAAAATGTCTTTAACCCTGTGAAACCCTAGCATATTGGCTTGGTTTCTCATGAAAACATAGAAAAAGGCAAATTAGCAAGAAATTCTAAAGAAAAAAACAGGAAATGACCTGAAAAAAAGTTTTATTATTAAAAAAAGTTAATGATAAAATTAATGATTATAGTAATAAAAATGATAATGATAATACATTTTCTGTGATGTAGTATGTAATTAAGTATGTAATTATAATCAATATAAATATAGTTTTCTTGATATTTTTCCTGAGTTTTTTAAAATCTTTCTAATGACTCTCTTTCTTTTTCAAAGCTAATTGTCAGGTCATTTTCTTGTCACCTTTCATACATTTTTTAACAAATTGCGGGATGTTTCATGCCAAGTTTCTGTCTCTTATGTTTTGCTCACATTTCAAAGGTTTAAATGCTTGTGAAAGGTGTCTGAAGGCAGCACAAGAAAAGTTTGAGCCAAGTTTCAAAGGGATTTTTTTCTTTGTGTTTAATTTTAAAAAATAGAAGAAAGCAGCAAAAGTTTTGAGAAACTGAAGGAAACGAATATGAAAAACTATAAACATCATCAATTCTCAACATTTAAAAATCTGTTGATTAATTGTTTAGGCACCACTTCTCTCTAGAAAAAAAGGGCATCTTAACATTATTAGAATACTTTATTTTTTATTACATTTCAGCAGAATGGATTTGGGGTAAGGTAGAAATTATGTTTTGCAATAGAGCAGGAAGTCAGTTGCTTCCTAAAGTTTTAATACTCAGTAATCAGACCTGGAGATGTAAAGTTATCTACTGCTTCACATTGTCATAGCAGCTGGATGTTCTTTTCCTGAAACGCCAAGTACAAATTAACCCTTTACTCTTCAGCTTCCTGTCTTCACCAGCCCTCTCTTCTCTATCTAATAACATCCTCTCACTTTACATCCTGACTGAAAGAAACCCCTCCTTTCACAGTCAGAGATTCACAGAGAGAGAGATGAAAGGAAAAGATGACATCATGGTTGGATTCTGCAGTGAAGGCTCATGTGTGGAAGCACTGCAGCAGAATCTCTTATACCACAGTGGAAAGGGAAAACACACACACACACACACACACACACACACACACACACACACACACACACACACACACACACACACACACACACACAGACACAGGAGAGAGCTCAGACTAATTCACGCCCAATCTCAGCCATGCTCCCAAACACCATTAAATTCTCACACTTCTTCTGTATCTGTCGCTTCACCTGCATGCAAGAGGAAGTGGAGGGCGAGCTGACACCTGCCTCCATTCATCCTCTGCCTTTTTTTCTCTGCCATCACTGTGACAGCCAGAGAGTGACAAGCAGAGGTCAGAGACAGGAAGCTTACACATCAGAGGGATGTTGTATTAGTGGCCACTCCGTCCCTGTAAAGGCACACTGTGGGTTGTGTGGTTCATTGTCTGTGGTTGTAGACACTAATGTCTCGTAGTTGTCTTGTGTTTTTACTGCCATCATCTGAAGTGGAACTGACTATGGTGTCCATGTGTTCTTGCAGATTAGCAGAGCAGTCCTCAGTATTATGATACATTACTTCATATTTGGAGATTTAATCACAAGCCCAAAAATGATAAAAGCAGCAGGAAAGTGGATAAAACTGTGCTCATGTTGCAGAAATAAACACCTAGAATACATGCACTCTTATATCTGTCAAGGGGATAAGTTTTTTCATCTTATTCTGCGTAATGGTAATGGTAACGCTGATTTTGCAAGTCCATATTCTAAATAATTCCTGATAAGGCTTCTTGGAAAGAACAATGTAATTTGGCACCAACTATAGAGACAGTGTTCAATAAGCACACTTCCAATACATTCATTTGGTTACACTTTCTGTGACGACCACATCTTTAATGCATTATGAAAGCATTCATGGTGAATTATAATGCATTCATAATGCTTTATGACTACACTCATAAACACACATAATGCTTACTGATGCACTATATCTACAGTCATAAAACATTATAGAAGTGGCTTAGAATGAATTATAATTGTCAAGTGTCTTATGGATGCTCTTGACTAGTTGTAAACTAGAGGCTGAATGATGTGTTTGTGAGTGTAGTCATAAATAATTATGAATGCATTATAATTCGCTGTGAATGCGCTTATAATGCATTATAGATGTAGTCTTCATTAACAGTACTGTGTTACCATTAATTTCAATTAATTTGAATTTACCACCAAGATGCATTGTAATCTGATCATTCAAACCACTTGCCGAGATGGTTTGGGATTCATTTTAAGACACATCTTTTGTAGTGTAAACTAATAAACCCTGATACGCCCCCGACAATGAGTATGTCATCAGTACATGACATGGTGGTTGTTATGGTACCAGTGTGCAAATTTTACCATTACTTACCTGTTTTTATGTCGTTAGACAGTTTAGAATTGTAGGGTTCTGGAATGTTATGATGTAATTGTAGAATGTTACAAATCTAGACTGGTATGATGCAAGTGTAGAGTGATATAGTTCTAGACTGGTATGATGGAGTTGTAGAATTATACAGTTCTAGAATATTACAGGTCTAGAATGTTATAGTTCTTGAATGTTTTGAGGTTATTGTAGAGTGACAGTTCTAGCATTTAAAATTTCTGGAATGTTACTTTTCTACAATGTTTTCTACAAATTTTGTTGTCAATGCAGAAAGACTTAGTTGTAGAATTTAAGAGTTCTGGAATGTTATTCTTCTAAAATGTTTTGTAGAATGTTATAGTTCTAGAATGTTTTAAGGTAATTTAAAAATAGCCCAGTTCTAGACGGGTATGATGGAATTGTAGAATGATACAGTTTTAGAATAGACTAGACTAGAAGTCTAGAATGTTATAGTTCTAGAATGTTATGATGTAATTTCAGAATGACTCAGTTCTGGAATTTAAGAGTTCTGGAATGTTTTTTTTTTACTAATAATTGTGGAATGTTACAGTTTTAGAATGTTTTGAGGTACCTGTAAAATAGCACTGTTCTAGAATGTGATGATGTAATTGTAGAATGATGCAGTTCTGGAATATTACAGGTCTAGAATGTTTTTGTTCTAGAATGTTTTGGGGGAAATTTTGGTAGTATCTATTCAAACTATTTTTTTTGCAGTTTGTTTAATATTTTTTGCCTAGTTGCTCATTATGCTTTTCTAGTGTTTTTGAAAGAAATCAAACCACTTTTCTCAGGTTTCATAGGTTTAAATGCTAGAGAGAGAAGACTGAATGCGGCACAGGAAAACTGCTGTAGATTCGGGTGTGAAGGGATTAATTGTTTTGTTCTTTGTTTAGTTTAGGCAGTTGTTTTGATATTGATAAGTCTTTTAAACCACTTATCAAAGAAAAATGCAGAATATTTGCTGGCTTCAGCTTCTCCAATGCAAAGATTTGATAATTACCCCGTTGGTTGGACAAAAAACGAGACATTTGAAGACGGCACGCTGAGCTTTGTGAAACTATGATAGACACTCATCACTCTTTTCTCACATTTTGGGGAACTTCTCCTTTAATTAGTGTCAAATTACATACCTTTCCCAAGAAACCTAACGAAAACATTAGTAAATAACACTGGTAAAATAACACCAAGAGAGTAGCTTTTCCCTCCTACATGTCCAACTGTGAAACATGCAGCCCTGCAGTCACAAGCTCACTCTGCTGACCTCTCTGCTCACAACACATGTGTATACACAGTGCACCCACAGACACACATAAAAGCCTGTACACATACCCACAAGCACATACACTACACTACACTACACACACACACACACACACACACACACACAGAGAGAGAGGCTCATCTCCTGTTCCTTCCTTCCTCTCCTTGGGCAGTCAGTTAAAAGCTCTAATGGACAGCAGTACAAGTGAAACCTAATTCTCTCTCAGCTAATGTTCCCTGACAAACATACTGCTGCTCTGTCAGTAGGGCTCACTTGGAATTAGTAGGCCTGTCTGTTGTCTCTTTAGGAAACAGATACAGAAAATAATTTTAAAAAAAGGAACGGTTGTAATGGATTGTGGATGAAAGCCCTATAACTCTACCAGCTCCAGGTACCGCCTCCTTTCTGACAGGTTTCTCACTCATAGCAACAAGTATGATATTTCCTTTTAGTCAACAGCAAGGAAAAAAGATATTTTTGACAAATGTGTATGTGTGTGTGTGTGTATATGTATGTGGATATGTTATTAAAAACTAAACATAGGATGTATTCTGAATTGCATACTTTTTTTGTTTAACTTTTAGTAGGTAGTGGCTGCCCTTGCAAAGTATGCTGTGTTGCATGCAGTATGCACATGATCAGGGGTTCTTTGATAAACTTTAACCTCTTTCTCATATATCCGTTACCATGGAGATACAACAGAGACAGAGATCAACCTGGAGAGCTCTGCAGTTGTTACTTTGCAGTTTTTAACTTGTAAATAGTGTATTTTAGCATTTTATACACATTAAATTAGCCTACATGTGAATTTCTCCTGTCATTATTTTCTAACCCCCTTTTTTTGGGTTTTCTTTGGTTTTGTCATATATATATAGTATGGGTATGGTGTGGGTATTGGAATGTACAGATGACCTCAATATTTACTCACCAGTTCCAAGCTGTTGTCAGTTGTTAATGGTTTTCTGTACCATGCATATTTTGTGTCATGCAAAGGCTCAGAGGAGATGAACTCATATGTGATCATTTGTTTCATATTTTTTCTATTAGCTGCTACTTAGGATAAGTTGGGTTGATCTCATTACTTTTGATTTGCACTTCCATCATTTTTTAATTAATATATCAGACTGGGCTGTTGTCTCATCATAAAATTAACTCTGCTCTGTGCACTTTTCTTACTTACCATGAGTGGCATCATTACTTTAAATAAAAAAACAAAACATAAATTTCCTTTTACAAATCAAAAAGGATGGATTTAAAAGTAGGGCTGCCTCCTGAAAGTCGGACAATGAAATCAACAGTTGGAGAGCCAGAGTCAAGTTACAGAGTAAGCGCTCCTCACACCCCTCTTTGGTACAGGTGGCTGTGGGCCCGCAGGCAGCTTCAGTCAGACTGCTCTCATTCCCAACTCATCAAATACCACTGCTCGGTCGGTGATTTCAGCGTCAGACATTGACACAAAAAATCACCTTTCATTGCTGTATGATACATCCAACAAACCCCCAAATTTTACTGGGAGCCTGCTGATCACTTAGTTAGTTAGTTAGTTAGTTGGTAAGTAAGTTTTTTTATTTCGGTGTCATGCCATTTCTGGCCCATCTCACATAAGATTGCATGACGCCATCACAATACAAAGCATGTGTCATCTTCCGGTTTTACAGATATCAGCAAAAAAGGAAAAAGTAGGTACATGAAATAAATTAAGTAACAAAATAATATATGACCAATATTCTTGCAAAAAATGAATTGTACAATGAAACATACATTTTACAAATTTTACAAATCTACAGTTTATCTTGATAAAGAGCTTGTTTTCTCATCTCCCATGCTTTCTCCAAATAACGAGCTAATCAAAATGTTTCACATGTAAATAACCAACTTTATCTTTGTGCATCATCCAGATGTACTAAATCAATATCTGTTTTTATGCTACTAAAAAAAAGTTGCACAGTTCCACATAAAAAGGGCAGTAAAAACAAAATGTGAGCCAGTTTTATTTTATTTTATTTTATTAGCACACAAGATTACGTAAAAGCAAGTATGTAATAAACGTAACAAAAATTGTGCAGGAGAGGTTTAGAAACCTGAATAGCCTCGTAGTAAAAACCTCCCCTCTAGAATTTACAATCTATTCATATACCAATGGTAATTTTCTCCTTGACATGACAGTATAACAAACATGTATTTATAATAAACATAGATGGAGCAGACGCATGCACAGTACACATCAGCACAGTTAATACATTAACTACAGCCCAGATTTTTTTTCAAGTTAGATTTAAATGAGAATAATGATAGACCAGTTTTAATAAACTGAGGAGTGGTATTCCACAGTAATGGTCCTCTTTATTTCCAAACCTAACCATGTGCTTTTGTTGACTAAACTTAACCACATGCTGGTGTTGCACAAGGAAATAAACATAAACAGGTGTTTTACAGATTTAAGTTTATTCTAAAAAAGACATCTTACAAAGAGTAACTGTACATTTCCTGTGAAAATGGAAGTGTTAACAGGCATAATTTGGCACAGGAAGGTCCCAGCGCATCGCATGTAGACTTGAATGACGCTGATGAAGTAGTCGGGATGACAATGTGTTGACCTGGAGGAGGAGAGGCTTTGCCCCGTCAGGCTTTGAGTTTTCTTCTACCTTCTAGAACCTACCTCTAGTGTGTTGTATAGTTCTTCTATTAAGAACTATACAACACACTCTTACTTAATTCTCCCAGTCTGATAGCGATTGTTAGCAAACTTTATGATAGATATTGCTGTGTGGCTCTTCACTTGTGCAACTCTTACACTGTCTTAGTGTGTCACAGATAAACATTTCAGTGTGTTTTATCTCAGAAGTCAAACAAAAAGTAAACACAGCATATCTCACCAGGGTTTTTTGTTTCCTGTTTGTGGTCTCTTCACATTGCTTAATAAAGTCTTTAAATTATCATAGAAAACAGACTGACCCACTTTAAACACCCACCGTGTTTTCACAACGTCCCCATCTTGTTGCCTTCTGCTCATCACATCCAAACATACACATGGATGAGTGATAATCTTCAACAGGTTAGCTTATGTTGCTGTGTCATGTGTGGAGTTGTGGGCTACATCTGGTCCATCAGTCAACATCTCCAGGATCAAATCTATTACTCCCAGTCTCCTCCTCCTCCTCCACACACAGTAATGGGAAGACATTCAGTAATGGGACTCTCAGGAGCTGCATGAGTCGTACAGTAACAGCCTGTTTCCAGACCTCTCCTCTCTGTCTGAGTGCTTGGCACGGAGCGGAAGTCACTAATTATGTTTCTTCTATAGATTGTGCAACAGAAGAGGACGCAGCCTTCAGGTCTGAAAGTGAAGCAGATGTGAAAGTGCCTTAAATCGGCATGTTTTTTTCTTCTAATGGCCAGCAGGGGGTGACTCCACTGGTGTTTTTTAAAATTCAGTAAAATTCAAGTTTTATTTATCCCAGAGGGCAATTTTGGTTCAACAGTCTAGAGACCATACAAACATTTAGAAATAAACAGCAGATAACAGTAAGGAGTATATCCGAGACAATAATTAAACCAATCAATATGTTGACAAGCATAATGGCGCCCTCGTGTGTCCCCTTAAGTAGTGAAAAACACACGAGAGAAGGGCAAGGACTATAAAAAGAATTCAGATGGAAAGTTCTCAATCTGAACCCCAGCTACAAGTGGGCCCAGTGGGTCTCGAAAAGCCAGAGGGTTTGGGCTGAAAAGGTGTGTTAATTGGCTGGTTCAGAGAGATAGAGAGAAAGAGAGAGAGGGAGGGAGACAGAGAGAGAAAAAAGAGAGAGAGAAAGAGAGAGAGAGAGGGTCGGGCTCGATCAGGCTCAGGTTTATTATTTTTAGATGATTTCAGACGGGCTGGGTTCAGGCTTAAACTCGATTTGGATTAAAAGTTTTTCGGCCTGTTAAGACCTTTAGTCAAATTGTATAAAATGACTTCACTTGGTTTGTTACCTCAGTAAACTCTTAACGAGTGCATGGTCTCAGTCACCAGTCTTCTCTGTTACAGCATGATGTTAATTTTTGTGAATTAGGGTCCAATTTAATGTAAAATAGGTAATAAAGCAAGGTTTGGTTTAGGGTGTCTATCCTGTCAGATCCAGCTCTCACTCCTTCACAGCTCCACCCTTTGCTCTAAATATGGCTCCAATAAACCAAGATAGTGACGGCCAAAATGCCAAACTTAAGGCTTCAAAACACATGTGCTCAAGCCAGTGATGTCCTGGTGGCTACATCCACTTCTTAAATACAGTCTACAGAGGTTTATACAGAGGTGGCGCTATAGAGCCACTCCAAAGTCCCTTTTTTATGCTGCTCTTGCAACTCCATGGTGTGATTATAGACAGCATGCCAGCATTACTTCAAAAGAGGCGGGACGGGCATGATGTTTTACACAACAGCTTCTGCCTCTTCTGTGACATACAATATATGTTATGGCAGCTCTTCATGAAGAATAACATGGCATAACATGTCACTCACAGTTATTTACTGTCTCTGTTACATGGCTGATCTCTGCCTTTGCCCAGAGGGAAAGGAGCTCCTGAATTTAATTGTTTTCCCAATTTGCAGACATTTATGGCTGCTGTTCTTCTTTGAGTTAGATGCTAACTGCTACTAACTGTGAACAGCACCGGTTTTGCATGAAACGTTGAACTTTTGTTGTGGTTTGGCTTTTCATTCTCATGACAACAGCGTTTTGGGGGCCTGAACACGCAAACTTTTAAAACCTTTGAAAACGCCACCCCTACTATTGCTGTGTAAACTAGCAATGCACTGACTCTGTGAGAACGGTGATGTCACGCCCGAGCTTTGCACATGTGCATTCGAATACAGACAAACAGCCATGCATGAGAAAGAGGACAACAGTAACAACAATGGTGTACTACTAAGCTGTGTTTGTGCTGGCCAACAGTACGACTTCATTGTCTGTCTTGACAAAGCTCTCAGTTCTCATGTGTGCCTTCGCCATCGTCTTCTTCTTTGTTTGCACTCGCTACTCTGTAGAAGAACGCCTTTATGCGTAGGTGTTCTATGTTGTGTCATTACAAAGTTACACAGCCATGACATGCATACTACAGCATTTTCAGTTGGTTTTGCGGATCCGTCTACACGAGGATCATTTTCACAATGTTATCATGTGAACGCCTATTTTTTTTAAAACACAGATGAACCACTTTTCTGAATTTAGTTGGGCAGTTCTCGTCTAAATGGGGCCGAAATCCCCTGCTGTGGGTCGCACGCATAACATCAAAATGTCTCATCTGTCCCACACATGATCCCATCCTACTGACTGTCCCTTTTACACAGACCTCAGTTCAGCACTGTTACTACCTCTGTTGGCGGCTTAAAGGCGAGACAACTCTGCCCCCCCCATTCCATGATCATACCTTGTATATAGAACTGCAAGACGACACAACAGCATTATATTCCTGCCTTGAACATCCAGTCTAAAAAGGACTTATGGTTCTCTCTCCTTCTGCTGCAGTCACATTTACACTGTACATATGAGGCATATAAAGTTGGTCTTGTCTTGCACACAGTTTCCTGGAACTATCAGAGGGTTTTGACTGGTATTTCTGTGCGGCTGAAGTTTATCCACGGCAGCACTGAAACAATCTCCCTGCAGAGCCGCCCTTGCTAACAGCAGCTTCCCTCACATGGCTGGAAGCTGTGTACAGTTTGCCCACTAAAAGACAATAAATGTGGCATGGCGATCCTCTATCTGTTTTGGGTTTCCATATATCCCTCACCCCCCGCTACCCCCCACCCCCCAGCCTCTGTGCTGAGCAGGAAGACAGGGAATGTGAAAGCTCCACAGCTGCACTCCCAGATTGCAAAAACAGATGGAATTTCGATGTGAGTGATAGGTGATGGGGAGCTGCATGCATAGAATAAAAGAGATTGAGGGATGCACTTTGTGTGTGGCTATAAGGGGGAAAAAAAGGAGGAGGAGACAAGTGTTTGTGTGTGTGTGTGTGTGTGTGTGTGCGCGTGTGTGTGTGTGTGTGCGTGCGCGTGCATGTGTGTGCTTTAGAGAAATATTGCTGATGTGTGTTTTTTGTGCGCAGATATTGAAGAGCAGGATATATTTGTGTGTGAGAAGCAAAGATTTCTGGTTTTATTATTTTTTTGTTTGTTTGTTTGTTTTAGAACTGAAGTCTGCAGATGCAACAATTCATAGCGCTCCCCAGCATGCCATAACAAAATGTATGTTTTTCTGTGTGTGTGTTCTCTCTTATTTCCCCACCACCTGCGTGTGTCAGGTGTGTGTGGCTTGCTTTTCATGACTCCTCACTTTTTCAACTTTCTCTCACCTCCTTGTTCTCACCGACTTTGTCCGTCCTCGCTGCACTGTTCCTCTATTCTGTCGCCACCGTCTCTCATTCATCCATCTATCTCCACCCCCACCCCCTGCTGCTCCTGAATAATTCAGCCCTGCACAGCAAGTGTATTTTTGGTTGTTGTCACCTCTGCAGTAACACAAACACAGCCTATATGAGCGAGCATGCACACAAATACACTTATACATGCAGCCAACATGCACACGCGCGCGCACACACACACACACACACACACACACACACACACACACAAAAGAGGCGTCCAAAAGCAGCAAAAAAGTACTTGGTGAGACAGTTGAGACACGCTAACTACCAAGAATTACAGGGATTTCCAGCCCGTCTCAGCTCTGCTGTCCCAACAATGAATAATAATTTGTCTCACTTTTCTGTGTCTTCTACAGTTACACAAAGTTTGACAGTAAAGTAGCAAGTTAGGAAAGACATAACTTGGAAAGTCGAAGCTTCCACTACCCAGTTTTTTGTTCAGGCAGTCAATGGGAATAAATTTGGAGGTCATCGTTCAGCAATTTAAAGAAAGCAGCTGCATTCATTGATTTTTTTGCTTTTTAGGGAGAACCAAAAAAATCTGAAAATGCAAACCAAACACCAACATCACCTCACAAAGTAAGCAAATGTGTGAGCATGCAATTGCCTATTTAACCCTAATACACACTCATATTGTTCTGAGCACAAAATGGGCTTTTCAAAATCAAGCTATAATATTCATTAATATTCAGAATTTCAACCCATTAAATGCCCGGTCTTTTTTATGATGCCACTGTTTTTAGATGAAAAAGAAACAAAAAAAACATTGAATTATCACAGCCTGGGATATGTCGATGATTAGCAGCAACATTGATTTTTATACATTATTATTTTTTGTGCAGTGTCAAATCCTCAAACTCATACCGTTCTGCACATAAAATTGGCTTTTCAAAATCAGACTATAAAAAAATATTATACAGTCATATGATTTTCTATGTTCTACTGCTACAGTTCTCTTCCAACAATTTTAATATGTAAAGTTGTATTGCTCTTAAGCTCAGCCTTGGCCTTGACCATTTTCACATAGTCAAACATCTACCAACAAAGCTTGCACCTGGCATTTTACAAGTTTTACAATCCTCATGCAAGTCACAATAGATGAACACATTTTCTCTCATTTTTGCCCATATCTGGGATTTGTTCTTATTTTGTTAGTACTCAATGATTTCTGGGATTCAACAATGTTTTCTTATTTTTGCTCAGTAAGTTAAAATTTTATGAGTGATCGAGAGCACAAAATCTTGTTTTCACAGACCACTGATTGTTGTCCAGTGCAGGGAAAAATATGTTTTATATTTGAGCAACATTTAAAAAATGAATATAATGAATATATAATTTCATCAATTTAGATCATGTTTGACTGTAATCCTAATGACTGGATTATTCAATGTCAGGGCTGAAGAGATATTACTATACTTGGTGCATTGATCCCAATTACTCTGATTTCAGTTACTGTGCATCCCTTTGCTTATCAGAGCTGGAATGTAACTAAGCACATGTAGTCAAGTACTGTACTTAATAATAATAATAATAATAATAGATAAGACTTATGTAGCGCTTTTCTAGGTACTCAAAGACTTAAGTAGATATCTGAGCAACTTTCACACTACCTAAGTATTTTTATCTCATGCCACATTTCACTTCTTTTTTTTTTTTAGATTTTTTTTTGGCATTTTTGCCTCTATTGGACAGGACAGAGTGACAGTGTGAATGAGGGTGGGGGGAGAAGGGACGACATGCAGTAAAGGGCTGTGAGCTGGAGTCGAACCCCAACCGCTGCAGCAAGGACATTGCCTTCATACATAGGGCGCCTGCTCTATCCACTGAGCCACTGAATGCCCCAGAATTTCACTTCTACTCCATTACAGTTCAGTGGAAAGTACTGTACTCCACTACAACAATTAGATAACTACTTTACAAATTAAGAATTTTGCCCACAAACCAAAATTATGAAAATATGCAAGTGCAGCTGAAATGATTGGTTGATTAGTCAGAAAATTAATTGGCAACTATTTTTTATCATTGTCAATATTTATGGAAAAAAATTAATGGTTCCAACTTCTCATGTATGCTTTTTGAATGAGTACTTTTACTTCTAATACTAAAGTACATTTCCCTGAAATCATATTTACTTTTCTTAAGTTAATGAAACAGTACGTCAGTATTACTTCTGCAGAAGTTCTTCTTTTAGCCTTTTTGGTGTCATCTCTTCAGTCTTTGCACACAGCACCTCACCTGCCCTTATGCAGTCTTCGGGGGGCATACCTGTGCTAACAGGTGACTTATGATCAGCACTAAGCACACCTGGTCAGAGCAGATTTGGATGGTTAAGAGCATTTGGTTCATCTGGAGCTGACTTCTCTTATATTTTCTCTTACTAGAAATTTTTAGAGAAATTTAAGTGAATGTTGCTGCATGAAGCCCATGGAGAGTAGGGCAATATTTGTGCATTACATTGCCATGTCAGTTTTAGTTGGATTGATCATTCAGCCCTAATCAGCACTGAACACGAAGTACAGCTGAGACTGTTGTTATTTTTGCAGGTATTTGGTTATAAACCAAAGTACCAGACAAACAGAAATGGCGAGCTGCAGGGAGCACTAGCAGAGAGGTCTGGAGATCACCACAGTCATTAGCTTTCATTTTCTGGGGTCTGCATTTGATGGCAATGCATTCAATATTTATGGAAATATTTTTGTCTGGTGGGCTGACTGTCTGACCAACATTGCTCTAAAATATGAGGATTTACTACTTTTATCTTTTTATATATATATTTGTGTGAATTGAACATCTTTGGGTTTGGACTGTCAGTCAAACTAAAAAGGCAATCTAGAGTTGTCACTTTGGGATCTGGGAAACTGTGATGGGTGTTTTTCCACTGCTGTCTGATTTTTTATTGAACATTTTATAGACAACTGATCAAAAAATGCATCTGATTAATCAGTATTGAAAATAACTGACCAAAAAAAAATAGCCTGCTTGTTGCTTGAAAACCTCTTTGGGGGCAGCTAGGACATCACCAAAAAAAAGAGAGGTGGACAAGCTTGTATAGCTATGAAACGATCACGTCGGACAGCTGACGGGGTAAAACATCCGTGCAGATTGACAGCGGTGCTGCGCTGGTGCCAGCTGTACCAGTCGGAACTTTTCTGAACATGCAGAGAGGATGTGACTGATTTCAACCACAGCTCCCCTTCGGGCCCCAAGGCTGTCTAAATGTTAATATATGGCTGTCTGACATTCTGGTGCTTCAGCCACTGGTCTCTGGACCTCCGCAGAGAGACTGGAGGAGGGCTGGAGAGAGACCACAGAGCTGCAGGGGGGCTGCGAGAGGGGGACATCGAGATCTAGAGGAAAAAGTTTAACGATTGGAGCGATAAAAAGGATTTGGTGTGAAAACAGTTGGTGGATTCCAGGGAGAAGAGGAATTATAAAACTGATTTGGAAAAGGAAGGAGGGATATGAGAAGGTGAGCAGACTGGCATCGCTTCAGGGCTTGAGGGGCTTTGGGGGGCTGGAGGATAAAGACCTGCCCTAGGCCACTGGACCAAAGCCAGGACTCAGACACATTTGTGTGTGTGTGTGTGTGTGTGTTTGTGTGTGTGTGGAGGGAGCCAGCAGTGCACATCTGTTCACCTGTGCATTCCCACCTTGCCAGGGACTGTGAGGAAGCCAGTTCTGATCGGATCACACTTCAGCTGAGAGTTTTTCTTTGCTCTGCAGCAACACAGCTGTCACATTCTTTTCAGTTTACTGCAGGGTTTTTTTTGCTCCTTTTTGTCTTTGTCAGGTACACACAGAGCAATAATTTATGGCGCTCGCAACCAGACAGGGAATTTTTTCTTTTCTGCATTATTTACAAGGTTTGTTTTGGTTTGAACTATCTAATTAGATCAAACATTTTGGTTTTAAAATTTGGGTTCTTTTCCAGCAGCTGCCTCAGTGACAATTTTTCCTGCTATAAAGAATATATTTTGGAAATGCTCTCATCTTGCTTTCTTGCCAAAACATTTGAAAGAGAAGATGGATACCACTCCCATGTCTGTAGCCTGAACAGGGTTCCTACAACTTAAAGCCCGAAATACACTGTGTGTGGGTTGTCTCAGATAAAAGATAACCATGGTGAAAGAAACATGGCAATATCTTTGGTCACGGCTCTAAAGCAGTGGTCCTATGTCGCACAGTGAAAGAGGTTCAAGGATGGCCGTTGTCATGGTTTTGCGATCAAAGACAGTCTAGGATCTAATTCTGACAGTGTCAGAAATTTGGGATAAGCATCTCACTGTGTGACTGGTGTTACCACCTACATCTACTAACCAACCAACAGAAATGCAGCATGAAATGATGCACTGATCAGCACACCTATGGAAGTGAATACTAAATGCTAATAGATGCAAATACTTACTTTGAGCTTATGTTGCAAAATTGGTGTGCCAAGTTGACCACTTTTCCCAGCCATGACCGTGTTCACACTCTCTTCCTCTTCTTGAGACTTTATTTTCACTTTTTCGTTTGCATTTTGCACTTACCACTACAGCGGTGTAGATGTATGACGCACGCCTGCTGACGTTTTGTTCTTTCATGTTGATGTCAATAGAAGCACGTCATAGCATGCGATTCAGTAGGTGATGTCATCACACAGTCTGCATACATCAAACTCAATGTCTTACCCAAATTTATTAAGATCCATGTCACACAGTGTAGCTGTACTAAACTTTTAAGATTGCAAAAATCTTACAGTCTGCAGGAGGCTTAACCCTCTGAAACCTGGATCAGCATCAGTTTTCTTCTGCCACGTTCAGACATCCTTCTTAAGCATGTAAACCTTTGAAATGTATGAAAATGTATTACTTTTGATTTCTTTCAAAAACATTGGGAAAAGGAAATCAGAGACTTGGCCTGTGCATATATATATATATATATATATATATATATATATATATATATATATATATATATATATATATATATATATATTAGTGCTGGGCATAGATTAATTTTTAATCTAGATTAATCTCACTGCAATCCTGTAGTTAATCTAGATTAATGTAGATTAAAATTATAGATTTGAATTTTGCCAAAGACATTCAAAATAATATCTATCTATCTAAATGATGAAAATGCATCACAAACTGCTTGAGAAAGCTGTTCTACTATAATATTTGGTAAGAAAATAATGTTCCATAAGATTTACTTTGGTGTTTAACTTTTTTTATTTTGTTAAACACAGACATTTAGGAACACAGGTTCTGTCTCCATGTGGAAAAAGCTTTTCCTGCTAACTGGAATGAACAGCAGAGGGTGCAACCTCTGATAACATGACCCTAACTGAACTGTGGGCCTACATTAGAGGTCATGAAGAAGACCATTAACAGTCAGTAGCTTTGTGACACGGCTTGAGCCAATCACTCCAGTCTCTGCTTCTCCTTTTTCCACCAGTCACTCAGGCAGACCAGCTTCCGCCTTGTTCACGCCCCCTCCGTGTAATTCGACCAGGTATACATCTGCGCTTAAACAACAAAGTGAAATTGGTGCCTTGCTCACTGTATAGACCCAACTTAGTGAATAGTTTATCGCGCGATAATTTGCTTATCGCGCGATAAGAATCCCGCGTTAATGCAGCACGTTAACGCCGTTAACGGCCCAGCACTAATATATTATATATTATATATAATATATATATATATATATATATATATATATATATAATTACTGATATTTTTGTTTTATTTTATTCACTTTTTTCTCTTTTTTACTTTTACTTTTTTGCTAATTTTAGGTATTAGTCTTTTAACCTTTAAGAACTTCCTTTTTCAAGTTGCTCATCGCTCTTTCCGTATATTTGAAAGAAATTGAGTTAATTTGCTCAAGTTTCAAAGAGTTATTTTGCTCAAGTTGTTTTAGAGGCAAATTCACACTTTTTAAGACGTTTTTAATGCCACACCATCAATCACTCTTTGATGGTGTGGCATCTCTTGTGGGGAAAACAAAGGGAAGAGCAGAATTGGGAAATACCTTGCAGTTGTTTTTTTGTGAGCAACTGTGTGTTTTCCATTCTCAAGTCAAGTCTATTATTTTGAACATGATGTGAAATTCATTCATAATTCATTCATGTATCCATAGCATAAGCTCAGTTTGTTAAAATAAGAATCCTCCATGTGAATCACAATGAGCTGTAGACAGTTATATGGATTAAACAAAGCTTTGGTGAAGATAATTTGCATCGATTTTCAATTTCAGTCCTAAATGCAACATCAAAACCAAAAACAAATCATAAATTTCCACCTCCTGTATCTTGGCATTTTCAAGACTTAAAAGATTGTTTCAAGTAATTTTAATTCAAATTAAGACCTTATTTTTAAGATTAATGAATTCAGTGCTTTTTAAGACTTTTTAAAGGATCTGTGGGAGCCCTGCTAAATATGGAGCTGGAGCCAGTTAAGCATGGTGTAAAGACTGGAAATCACTGGAAACCACTAACAACATGTAACAAAATCCACCTACCAGCATCTCTAAAGCTCACTAATGAACTCCCCGAGTTAAGTGGCTGCTGCTGTTACTCTTTGCAAGAAAGCAAAAAAAGAGAAACCTGCATCCTGTTGGTCAGTGATGAGGATGACACTGGGGTCCCTTTGAGGTTCACCTCTGACTATTCACAGTGATAAAGTCAAATCTGAATGTAAGTAAAGCTGCCTGTTCCTCTCCCACAGGACGAAAGCACAAAATGTAGTGCTTGTAGTTAAATATTCAAGATGGGCTATAAACTCTAACATACCTTTTAATGACAGAAAATAAAGTAGAATCTTCATGCGAGTAAAGCTGCCCACTCTAGCTCCTACACAAAGGAAAGAAATAAAAGGCATAGTGATGTGTTAGTTAAGTTTGCTTAGTTTAGTGCTAGTAAGCTAATCAGCTACTATATTTACTGCTGGAAGATACATTGTTATGCACCTTTTCATTGCTTTTTTCTTGGTTGTGGAGCAGCGATGGACTCTTCATTTCCTGTCAGCAATGCATTAACAAACATAGCAATGGAAAATATACTTGGCAAAAATGTAAATGCATCTTTTTTGTTATAGCTTCCATTTGACATAGGTTTAAGTTAAAGATCCAAGACGGACATAATTCGGACATAATTCTGTGCAGAAATTCTTCGGTTGTGCTAAATAATTGTTGTGTCCGCTGCTTGGGTGGCACACAGTGTTCTAGTTTGTTCTCATTCTGAACTGATTTCAGCATAACATCTAAATGCTAAAAGCCACTTTTCGCGTCTGCATGATACGCCACTGGAGGGCGTCAGCTGAGAACGCAGCTGGAAAGAACCATTTCTGGTGTTATTAAACACTGACAGACAAACAAAAAGGCAGTTCATTAATTTTGGCTGGTAAAACATATGCTTGGCTGGTAGATTTTTCTTACCTAATTGGCTGGTGAATCAAAAAGTTAATTCTGGACACTAACTGTCAGACTGTAACGCATCAACCAAAGTTAGCAGCCACAATCACCTACAGATGCAGGAAAGCTGAATGTGTAGCCTCTCCCTCCCCCTTCGGAAAACGTGCTAGGTTTTCAGAAGTGTATTAGTACTTTTTGAACATTTTCCAGCACATTTTGATATTATCACGATATATTGATTATTGCGATAATTTTCGTCACGATTATCGTGATATAAAAATTTAATATCGTTACATCTCTAATAGCGACAAATACTCATTGTTTTGCCGACATGGATCAAAGGATCGTCTCCGGGTTTGTGTCCCGCAAGTAGGGAATGGCAGATGGGACGGATGGCGCAGTGTTCATGTTGTTATATTTGGTCTGTGTGCGCATGTTTGTGTGTGTGTGTCTACATGAAAGCCCAGCTCAAGCAGCTGTGGGCTCCTACACATATATTTTCTAATGGCACTGCGAATAAGCATTCTCAAACCTGCTGTTCTGTTCCATTCTGTTTTTAGGTTTTCCGACATTTCTCCAGCTGTAGCGTTCTACCTGTATCTGCCTCTCAACTCAGAGTATTTTTACCCACGATTCCTAGCTACAGTTTGTGCAGGGACAGAAAACAGTGCGACAGGTTTATCACTGTGTGCTACACTAATTCTCATCACCATAGGTACTTTCTATTCAGAAGACTGAACAAACATATAATGAGTATGATTCAACATTTCCAGGCAGTGACGACTTCATTCAGTTACTCTGTGTGTGTGTGTGTGTGTGTGTGTGTGTGTGTGTGTGTGTGTGTGTGTGTGTGTGTGTGCGTGCGTGTGTGTGTGTGTTGATTTTTATTTGATTTATCAGACATAATGGCTTCACTTTCATTGGTACAAAAGTGTTTCTCTCCCATATGACACACACACACACACACACACACACACACACACACACACACACACACACACACACACACACACACAAACATGCATCTAAATGGCCTAACCAGCATCAGATGACTGTGTGGAGCAGTTTGATCAGAGGAGACCAGGTTTATGGATTCAAACAGCTTCACTGAATCACAGCACTGATCAAACGCTGATGTGTGTAACCTCTGTTTGATGCACAAATTGGACAAAAATAATCAAAGTGGGCCTTATTTTTCCTTTGCCATTTTGACATTTAATAGCAGCAGAGCGTCGCCTTCGTCAGGTTTTTTAGAGATTTGCTTTGATTAATCACCAATCAAGGGGATAACACGTATGAGTGAGAATACTAATCTCTAACACAGTCCCAAGACATTCAAAGACAGACACAAATCACAACATAGAAGTGACTGATTTAGCCTAACTCCCTCAATAGCCTTCCCTGTCTAGTTTTGTTATACCCGAGTTCCGCTAGAATTTGCATGTGTACGTAGGTTTTTTTAAACATGAGTAAACCTGCTAAAAATAGGCTCTAAGTGCCTCTCATTGCCAGTAGAGCAGAGCTGTGTACAGAGTTCTGCAGTAGACAAGCATGCCTGTCTGTGTGTGTGTGGGATCTCAGAGCAGACTGATTTGGATTAATGTTTTAGCACTGCTTGGGTAGCGATAGGCGATACTTTGTGTTAGCACATAATCGCATCGTGCCAGTGAAGGGGCTGGAATTAGCATGTTCACTTGGGTGTGAATGTACAATTTCCCATAGCATTTACACTAGGAGGCCAGAATTCTGTTCCCTGTAAGCAAGGCTGATTCCAAACTCCATAATCTCTCATGATAAATACACGAAATATTTTTTGTATGTGCCTTCTAATCTTATTTATTTATTTATTTTTATTGGATGATGTGTTCTGTATAGTGTCATTTTTTAAAAAATTTAACATTATTTTGGTAGAGGCTCTAAAGAAGCCGCATGGGTTTCTCTGTCTCTCCCTGCACTGCATGTCTTTGTCATCCTTGTGTGCCTGTGTATGTTCCAGTCTCCCCTACTTTTGTCCCACAAAACAGCACAACTCATGTTAACTAAGATGCAGCTGCCTAACATTTCAAGTGAAAATTCAGACATTTTTAGGAAAAAGTCAGGGATCAGCTGCACTGTCATTTTTAATTCACCAAGGTTATATGACATATAAATCTGAAAACAGTCAAAATGACCGTCATGACCGTTCTAGTGTTAAAGAGCCCGATGTTAGTGGGTGGTAGTGGGTTTTTGTCAGTGGAAAAGAGGCTTTAGCTACATATGTAATGACAGGCTTTTTCTCAGTACACCAGTGAACAAAAAGAGCTTTTTGCGACAATATATACTCAAGGCACTTTAAATAAGAAGTAATGCTTTTCCATATTCTCCAGTGACATGTTGCAGGTTAACTTCATCTCTAAATTCTCTGAGGATGGGATGCAAACAATTATAGGGACAAATCAAAGGACAGCTGTTATGCAGGTTCTATATCCTTAATACAGAGCTTTTAAGGTGTCAAACAAGTTGCTTGACTAATTTTAATAGAGGGCTAATATAGGTTAAATGTGCCCTAAAAGCTTTGTAATTTAAGTAGAACTGAAAAAAATATTGTTTTGTGAAATGTGATACCTGAACTTTAGAATAGAAATGACAGACTGGGATGTGGATTTAAAAAGATACTTGCAGCAGTGATCAGAATCTTGGATAATCCTAGAATTGTACAAGGATGTTAACACCATTCGATAGCCCAACTGTGGGTCCTTGTACACTTTATTAGATGATTATGATATGTAAACAACTGCTGTGTGAAAGCGCTTTACAACCAATCGTTAGACAGCTTCTGTCCTTGCAGTTTGATTAATGATGACAATTTCAAGATACAACCACCACAGCACATGGTTCCTCTGTTGTCTTAACAATACTGATTTCTTATCAATTAAGGCTATCTAGAAGTGTTGTGATATACATTAAGCTCCTAAATAAATATTTCTATCTTTGTTCATTTGTTTTTCACTCATAATCACACGCTCAGTACGTTGTTTGACCCTCTTTTTTTTAGCAGCACTGCTTATGCAGCCAGTGTGTTCCAGGCGTTACACTGCACATTTACAACTAAGCTGACCACTTTCACTGTTCGGCAAAGACCTGTTTCTCTGTTCCATATACTCTGATGCATTCACTGACACTTGAATTACCCACTCGCACGCTTTCACACGACACTGGCCTGTCTCTAAACAAGATAACACAATCTTACCAACGAAGGCACAGAGTAGCCAATCCGAGGCAGAGTTGGGTGGGTCATGAATCCTGCATCCTTTACATCTCCATAGCATGAGTTTTGTTGTGTTCTGAACCATTATTTAGAAAGAGTTACTCACAGCTCACTTTTATAGTAAATTATGTATCTCTATCATTTGTGGAGCCACTGAAGGGATCACAAAAAGACTTTTCAGATGTTTGGATCTGAGTACAGGCGCTGTAACATCCTTAATGAGAAGGCAATGCTGCCGCAGTAACATTTGTACAAATAAGCGGCTCTGTCTCAGTCATTTATGCTGTTTGTCAGATTTGGCAGCAAACAGAGGAGCTTAATTTGTTCTGTGTAAAGTCAGCATCAAGGCACTTAATTTTAATTTCAAACTTCAGAGGAACACGTTCAGTGTGTGAGTGCATTGATGCTCACCTCTGATCGCAGCTGAAAACAGTTTGTGACAGCTTGCTAAATGTTTTTCTCTCACTCCCTCTCTTCCTCTGGCTCCCTCCATCCTCGTTCTCCCTCTCCTCTTCCACAGGCCGACATTCGCTCCAGGGAATACCTTCGCACAAACTTCCCAGCGGTAGAAACGTCAAACAAGGAATGAGGTAAGTGACAAAACGCACCATATATGTTTCGGTTCTCACACTCCAAAGAAAACACTCGCTAGTACACGTACACACACACACCTACACACCCACCCACCCACACACACACACACACAAACACAAACACTTTGGCAAATGATGAGAGAGGAGTGATTTACACAGGCTTAAAATAGGCTTAAAAGCCACAGCAAGTGACTCATCAAGGAATTTCCCCAAATCTGAAAGTAAAGCCACGTTTCATGGTAGAAAGCCCAATTATTCTCATCTCATTTACTGTTTAAGTTAAGCAAATTTCTTATCAAGGAGGATAAACACTCTACTATCTTCAGAAAACTGATTTGTTTCTGAATATGACAGAAAACAATTTGTCTCAAAATTTTCCTCTTTCAGCTTTATTAGCTGGGGCGCAGCAGGGACAGAGGAAAGATATAGCAAGAGAATAATTTAAATCAACACTGTCAAATTAAACGTATACATTACAAACAGTCTACAAAGCATAGGTTCTACTTATTTTTTGTTTCATCCCTAACTGGCAGTAGAGTTGCAACGGTGCGTGATTTTTACGGTACAATGATTGTCTTAGAAAATATCTTGCTATATGATATTACACTATTATTGTTATTATTATTAATAACACAGTAACAGTGACCCCTAAAGAAAGGGGAAAAAAGAGAAAAGATTTGTATGGATGTGGGCCTAACAGTGTTGTTTGAGCTGGATCAGGAAGGAATTTGCAGAGCTACCTTGTTGTTGTGGTGTTGGAAGCCACGTGCTCATGTTGTGCAAACATAAACTTGCAGCGTCATACCACCATGTACATTGTTGATGTCACAGTAGCAGAATCTTGGAGCATAAAAAGCAGAAGCAGAAGGACTCCAAAAATGTAAAAATGGACGTGGAAGTCCTCTGACAGAGGTTGCAATATGTGACGACATGGGATGAGAACGAGTTGCGCACACACACACACTTATATCAGCTCTGCTGATGAGGTAAAGTTTGGTGTGTGTTTGTTTGTGTGTGTGTTCCTTTATTGGGGTCAGATCATGGTCAGTGTGTGGACAGAAAATGCAGATGAAACCAGAAGCTGGCCAGGATGTTGGAAAAATGATTTTAATGGCGGATTTTGGTGGAAGAGTTAAAAACAGCACACATACATTGATCTGCACGGAGCAATGGTTATCTCCGTGATGTGCTAACATGTTTGATGTGTTTGCATCCTCATTTTTTGCAAATTGGAAATCTTTATTTTAACATTTATTCTGAGGGTGTCAGCCTCGCTTCTCTCTGCCATTTTCTCCGCCACTGCTTGTGTGTGTGTAGTGCAAGCTGACGAGTCTTACAAGTAGTCGGGAAGGAGAGGAGATGGTCATTTTCATGTGAGATTCTCCAACCGGTGGCATTTTTTTCTCAATAACGGTGAAAAACAAATTGTACAATAAGCATAAATTCAAATTACACAATGACTGTAATTGGCAGGGAGGTCAAAGGTCAGTAGCAGCAGTAGTCCCGCAGCTTGTTGGGATTGCAGTTTCTTGCTTAAGGAAGGGAGCTTGAACTCAGGCTTCCTGTTTCAGTGAAAGTACACACCTCCATCCTGCTGCAGCACAGGAGCAAGTTTAAGACTTCAAGAGCTTTTGACAAGTTCTCTGCTTTTTCGGAGGGGTGTGGACGGGGCAGAGGTGAGCCAAGGACGCCTGAGGTTAAGCAGAAACACACAGGCAGAAAAAGAGCAGGAACGATGAGGAGAGAAGGAGCCTTTGATCCTGTGATTCTCATCCGCAATAACAGGCAGCGCCGCTCACTTCGAGCCTTCCTTCCTCATTACCGATCAAAGCCGCAAACCATTTGCACACTCAGAATCTTCGAAAACTCAATCATCCTTCGCTCTCACTCTCCACAGCCAAGTATTTTTAAACGTGCACAGAATTGAACACTCAGGACAGGAAGTGCTGCAGCTCACACTCACAGGGTTGTTCACAGTTGCTCCCACGCAGGCTCACGAGGGCTGTGTGCACTCCCATATCCCTCAGCAACCCCGCTGGGAAACATAATGGGATGTCCGTGTTGATCCTCTCAGAAGCTCCCTGACGTGGTGAATCCTCTGAGCGCACTCGGCTCTTTGATCAGCCCCTCTACAAAGAGACTGAGACAGGGAGGGAGGCTTTGTGCTGAGTCGGCAGGGCTGTAGCAGGTTCCTCTAGGCCTTAACCCAGCTTTACCCTCGCACTCACTCAACAGGCTGCAGGAACATTCCAGCACACACACTGTACCTCTGCAGCTGGGGCTGCTGGGACATGTGATCTCTTACTAAACATCAGAGCAGGACTATTATTTGTATCTGTGTATCATTATCACTAAGAAATTGCACATGGGTACATACCCATGTGCAATTTCAGATTGATTGGGTAACCCATCGAGGAGAAAAATGGGTGCAGACTGACAGACAGACAGACAGACAGAAGGTGGATTTCCATTAACCCTCAAATTGCGCAAATTTAAATTGCAAATACAAAACACTCCTAATGGAAACATGTCAATTTTGAAAAAAGTCCCATTAATCACCAAAAAGTTTTTACACTTGCATGAGGTGGCGATTTGAAAAAGCCATATTTCGCTGGCTGCATGCGCCTGAAAGCTGAAGGACAGCGTCAGATAATAATGCTGCCGGTAACTGCATAATATAAGGAGCCTGAGAGTGCTTATATAGCGGGCGGATGGTAAAGTGGATGGGTCCCACAAAAAACACTTTTGTGTGAGTTTGGAGTTGGCTTCCCGCATGGATGTGTGTGGGGTTTTTTCAACACCTTACCATGTGCCTCTTTTGCCTTAACCTAACCATCTGTGACTTTAGCGCCAAATCTCAATCAGCATGACAGTTGTCTCTTTCAGGTAAACATAAGTTTCAATCGTGCTGCTTCATCCCACCATGTGCATTTGTTGACATCATGGTAACGGCATCCCAGAACATAAACAGCTGATACACAAGGATGCCTAAAACGTCATAGGCTGGCGCAGAAGGGCCTGAAAGAGCGGCACCATGTGATGAGTTCGAAGTGAGAATGTGTTGGGTTCATGCAGGGAGGAAAAAATTAAAGTGGGGCCACTTGGGCCTGCAGTGTGAACGTAGTGTAAGAGAAGCTGCTGTAGGTGTTTGCTGGATCTTCAAAAAGGTAAAATGATTTGCCCAAACTGTTTTCCTCAACTTCGATCTAACTTGTGGGCCCTCTTTGTGTGCAACCTGGCAATGATGCATTCACTTGTGTTCTGGCATGTTGTTAGCATGGGTTAGCAGCTCTTTCTGGCTGAGTCAGTTTTAACTGCAGCACCGAGCTCCACAGTAACAGGCTGAACTCATTCCAGTGTTCACCTGCAGGTAGTCTTGCAGAGCGAGCGGCTCCACAGCGGACTCTGAGTTGTGTCCCTGGGTGGCAGAGGAAGAGAAACAGCGTTTCTGTCTCTGTCAAAGAGAGAGGAGAGAGACATGAAAGACAGAGCAGCAGGAGAGGAGATGAAGAGGTCCGAACAGAAGAGGGAAACAACAGGGGTGCAGAGGGAAGGAGGGGAAGAGCAGGAGTGTGGAAAAATCAATGCCTGAGTAAGAGAAGAAAAGAGAGGAGTCAAGGCAGGAGGATAAAAACTTCTCAGTGTTTGGAGTGATGGAGTGGTGCTCTTGTTGTTTCTGGATTTAACTTCCTTTGCTGCTATTGATTGCTTTTATTGCTGAACAGCCATTTGATTTGCCTGATACCTAAACTATGGAGAGCGGGACATCTACCCCCTCTCTCTGCTGCTTTGCTGTCTCTGTTTTATGACAACAACAAAGACAACAACTATTTGAAAATCCATCATGCATTTCTTTAATATATCACTCACTGCGTTTCTCCTTTGACCTCACATCTCAACTTGTGTCTGACTTGGTAATGTGAAATGTATGAGCCAAATTCTGTATTTGGTACTTTAGAGTTAAATCTAGGAGACGGGAACTTTTACGGGAACAGCTTCGTATTCGGTCCTCTTAGCCTTTGTTTCTCCTTTGCAGTGGAGGTCCTCAGTAGGACCACTGGACTCTGGAGTTGACATAATCATTCTACAACAGTTTCAATCATGATTTAATCCTTCTTCTTCTTGGCAGTACATCCAACCAGCCTGTGTTCTCTTTTTTTAACCAAGTGATGTTTTTTGTGATGTGAGATTGATGTCAGTTCAACGTTACCAGTAGTTTCATATCTGCTATTTGCTCTTTTCTAAAAATAGGTAAATAAATTAAAAGAAAAATACATTGATAATAATAATAATAATAATAATAATAATAATAATAATAATAACATTTGTGGCATTTGACAAATTAAATGAAAAAGAAAATACTTCACTTAATTGTTCAACACTATAATCAGACAGGAAGCACAAGGAACTCAACAAGGAAGGAAGGAAGCAACAAAGGTCCCAGCTGAACTGAGAACATTGACATAAGATATTCATCATCACCAGTTTGCTACCAGAACAACCCCCAAAACCAAACTATATTTTGCGCGAGTCAGATTTGTCCCATCGGCCAAAACTATCACTACACCATCGGACCATCAGTCCTCTGGTTAAACTTTGAAATCATTTCAATCAACTGTATGCAGTTATACAAACCTTACTGCCCTTTTTGAAAAACATTTGTAAAATGTCATGGAAAACATTGTGGAGGCAGTCAGCCTAGGTCGGAGTGATGAGCTCTGTTGGGAGCAGACGCTCTCATTAAAAAGTTATAGTGATACAAGGACACAGCTTGTTGCTTCAGGTACTATTCAGCTCAGTATTAACTGGAGGACTGAGCTGCAGAGGCGATGAATGTTTCACTGGCTGTGTACCTGACATTTTTTAAAACACCATCACCCCATCTCACCTCACTTTAATTCAGATTAACCTGTTAAGGCTGAGCTATCGACCAGCTGGGCCACTGTGGGAAAAAAAAAAGTGTGTGCATGTGTTTTTGTCACATCATGCTGGATTTCTGATGACTTTTTTCAGTAAAAAATAAAACTGATGTCCCCATTTTGGAAAAAAAAACCTCACTTTTATTCATTTATTTTTGACTAAGAAGCAAGTGCGTATGCTTGATTTTGCATTATTTTGGGACAGCCATCAAGAAAATGTTGACAGTTTTTAAATGATAGTTTGTGAGCACAAATAATGTGATTTGAAAAACAAAGTAGAGTTTTTTTCCCGCTTTCAGTCTTACACATTCTTATCCTTACTCATCAAATATCGCCACTCAATGCCATTCACCTCTACATATAACTTGCTAGGTTTCCTCCTGTGTCTGTTGTTGACATTGGAGGATGTCATGTCAATTTATGTCTGTCAAATGCATTGTGTCTTTTCAAAAAACACTTTAGTTTTCACAGGAAATGTACAGTTTTTACCCGTTCGAGGCATACAGTCTTTTTAGAAAAAAAACAACTTGTGAAGTTAGTATAAAACTACTTATATTTTGGTTTAAATCATTGTGCAACACAAGCACGTTGTAAGGCTTAAAGAAAATCATCATGGTTTGGCTCAACATTCATACGTGGTCACTCCCACGTATGAGGGCCTTGCCTTTCCATTATCGCTCCATAACAGGCATACGTGGCCTTGGATTGGAAATAATGACAGCTAGTGAGGTGGCTGCAATAGAAATAAAGCTGCTAATGTTTTGAACATCAATCGTCATGCTTCTTGGAATGTTATCACCAGAGGAGAAGTCTGATAACACCACTTAATGGAAACATCATCTCACAATCAACATTTCAAAAATATCGGTTTAGTTTTGCACAAATCTGTAATGGAAATTGCTTATAGTCAATGTTGTGCTCCATGGTGTCACATGATGGACCCGGTCGTTGTAATTCCTGTTTTGGCCAGTCAGTGAAATTGGCTCAAAGCCTGGCACTGGTCCTGGGGCCATAAGGCTATGGCAATAACAAACCTGGGCAGATTCAAGTCAGCTAGGGTTTACTTCATAAAGTCATTTCTCCATTTCAAAGATAAATCCATTTCAAAGTTTTATTTTTCATTTCCACATATACATAGTGCTGCTTTGAGGTTGGAGTTCATCTGTTATAGTTAAATAGTTAATATTAGTTGACACAGTGTCTCAAAGTCTGCTTAACCTGAGTGTGTGTGTGTGTGTGTGTGTGTGTGTGTGTGTGTGTGTGTGTGTGTGTGTGTGTGTGTGTGTGTGTGTGTGTGTGTGTGTGTGTGTGTGTGTGTGTGTGTGTGTGTGTCTGTGTCTGTGTCTGTGTGCGTGTGTGTCCAGAATGTGTCCTGAAGGACTATAGCCTCTGGTAGTGTGTATTGGGCGCTGGGCCCAGACTGACCCAGACTGTGGAACTAACAGTTCTGACGCCAACTCTGTTTCTGAGAGACGGTTAATAAAACATGTTCAGGTGACTCAGGGGCTCAGCGGTCTAATGATACTTTTTTTTTCTCTCCGTCTGTCTCTAGCTCTGTGTCTCTGTTCTCCAGGCTTGTTCTTTCTCTCTCTCACACACACACACAGTGAATCAAGGTTAATGTGGAGGACTGAAGGATAGGCTCACTATTTGTCAAAGTCTGTCTTAAAGCTGTAGTCAGGTCATGTGGATGTTGAGACAGATTTTGCTTCCTAATCACTCCCCCTGTTTATACTGTCCATTAAAACATCCCTAACAGGCTCTCAGTGTTAGAAATGGGGGACAAAATCCACACTCCTTGTTCTGTGCAAACATTTATTCCACAGTTAAACCAGAATTATTACTTTAAAGCTATGGTTGGTAACTTTTATATAAAAAACAACCCACAACTTGTTATCATATTTGTTGAAACTGTCTCTATTCACACAGCACTAAATGAGATGGATAATCTGAGAAAAAAATCCTACCCCTGTGTCTACTCTTTGGCCTTGTAGGGCTCAATCGCATCACTGTAAAAGATTAAAAACATCAAATTAGAGCAAAGTCTCACAGCTGTCAATCAGGATGTTTCTAAGAATTGAGTACATATCTTGGATTTTAGGAGTATCAGAGTGGGTCATACGTAGGCAGGTTTCCATGATCCCTCAAATTGTGTGAATTGAAATTGTGAATACGAAATATGCCTAATGGAAACACATCAATGAAAAAAAAACAACTCCTGTTTATCTCAAAAAAGTTTTTACATTCGCATGAGGTGGTATTCCAGGCGTTTTGAAAAAGCCATATTTTGCAAAACTGCAATGGAAACATTTTTTCGCTTATAGATCGTATGATGTGCAACACTGGGTGGCGGTAACGCGACTTTATGGATGCAAACTGCCATTAAACCCAAATAAGAAAGATGTGTGACCGTAGGTGTGGACGGAGGAAGAGACCGAGACAAAAAAAGAAGGCAGTATTAGATTGGCTTTATTGAGTGGCTAAACCTGCCAATGTTGTGAACATTCATTGCTATGTTTCTTGGAATGTTATTGCGAGAGAAAAGTTGCGTAATATTGCAAGAAAGTTGCATAACATTACCTAATGGAAACTGTGTTGCAATTGCGTTTTATTGAAATTTCCAAAATAGTGTTCAGTTTTGCGCAAATCTATAATAGAAACCTGCCTAGTGATAATTTGAGAAAGTTTACTTTTGTATAAGTCTATACATTGTTTTTAAGAAAAATCCTACATAGTATACCCTTAAGCTTGATATGGTGTTCTGCCCCTAAGCAGCCAAAAAGCAGACTACCGCTGCTTTAAAGGACATATTTGTTATTACTAGCCATCATTAATTACACTAAAGATATGTTTCAATAAATAGCCAATGTCAGATGTTACTTATCAGTCTAAATGAAACTCTGTGAGTTCAGCATCAAACTGCATCTTTTTACTTTTCAAGAACCGTCTCCAATATTATTATAATAATTTTGCTTCTACTTTCATCTCTTCCTCTCTTTGCTGCAGAGTGTTGCTTCTTTCTGGGAGCTGCTTGTGATGGAGATAACGGTTGTCTTCCTGGAGCTACTGCCACCGCTGTGTTTCTTACTGACTAATTCACTGAGACTGTAACTTCTATGCTGTATCTATTGACTCTGTGCTCCGGCTAACTCAACTTCTTCATCCTCTCCTGTGGCTCACTGAAGGCTACAGTGACTCACTATCGCCTCTCAGGCCAGGATGTATTATTACAGAAGGGACAGCCTTACCCTGGCTGCTTAGCAGTGAATATCTCTGCAATTCAATATATAGGCATCCTGGACATAACGTCAAAGGTGTTTCTTCTCCACAATCTGTTGATAGGTTAGTTCATTTTTTGAATGTTGTAAAGTAAAGTTATGTCCAGATCTAACAAAATGCACCTTTAAAACCTATGTTGTAAAGAGTATACTTCTGCCATTAAAGCTTGTTTTTTCATGACTTCTGTTTCAAGAACAGTTGCATGGAGAGTCCATTTATTCTGGCAATATCCAGTCAACTTTTATATGCTTGATCATCAGACTGCAAAACTGCAGCCCTGCTTGTAATTTAGTAGTTTAGCTGTAGTTAGTTGTAGAATAGTCCTTTCCTTTTCCTCAAAATCCTTGAATCCTTTTATCAAATGCATTTTATCACATACTTTGTGAGTGCTAAGTTTTTGTCACAGCATTATAGCAGTTTGCAGTGCTGTGTCTTCACAGTTTGTGTATGCATGAACATCAAACAGAAAGCACTCTCTTTTTAATTTAATGTCAGAATCGAAAGCTGGAGTTATGAAACCATTTTTCTCCACTCAAGAATCTCCCCAGGTATTTCCCCTATGGCTCTCTTGTTTCCTTTTCGTATTTGTCCTTGTTTTACCTTCCTCACTCATTGTTCCCTTGTTTGTTCCAGTTCCACTGGCTCAGCATCATCAGGATGTGTTTGTGCTTTGTATATATTCAGCCCTCTCTAATCGCTTCTGTGCGGCTCCTCCCTTATCTGGCTGCAAGATGAAATCATTGGCACATACTGCTTTTTGTTGAGATATTCACAGATGGAGTCATTAGTAATTTTTAACCAGTGAAGGACAACTCTCAGCCAAGAGGCTTTTTTCTTTATTAATTGACTTCTCCAGTATTTTGGGCATGCATGTTTTTCTGTCTTTTTTTGCTGCTTTTTTATCACTTGACCCTCCATTGCCTTGATGTGTCTTTCCCTCCCTGTGGAGAGAGCTTCACTGTGTGCCTGAGGCAGCTGCAGGCATCGAGTGAAGCCCGCATAGTACAGTAACTGTGTGTGTGTGTGTGTGTGTGCACAGAAGGAAATACTCAACCTGCTTTGCTTGGGGGCCACTTTTGCAAAATAACAGAAGGCCAGGGGCCAGTTGCAGCAGGCCCACAGACATGCTTCTAGGACATTTTTACAATTGATTGTAAATTACAAATGATTATAGGACATTTCTATAGGACAAGTCTCTAGGATTTAAGAATGTTTCTGCAATTTTCAGACATTTTTAGAATTTTAGGACATTTTGACTTCGACTTTTCGAGGATCTCAGGATGTTTCTAGGATTGTATGACATTTCTAGGATCTTTGGGGTGTCTGAAATATTTTAGCAGATTTCTTGAAATTTAGAACATTTCTAGGATTTCAGGAAATTCCTAGGATTTTAGTACATTTGGGTTTTAGGATGTGTCTAGAATTTGGGGCTTTCAAGGATTAGCTAGGACCTCTGTTCGGGGTGTGGGTTTCCTCCACTGGCACTTTAAAAAAAAAGTTCTATTTTGATGCTGTTTATGCTCTGTGGCCCCTCGTGTTTTCTAAAAGTTAAAAAAAAAAAAAAAATCCAGGTTGATTCACTTTATTTTTATAGTGAATTAGAGAATGGTTGGGGTTGACATCCTGTCAGGGACCAGATTTGGCCCACGGGCCGTTAGTTGAGCATCACTGGTGTACAGTGTCTGTGTGTCTTGGTGTGTTTATGCATTGCAATTCACTGGGGGAACAAGAGGGAGATGATGGCGAAGGAGATAAATTGCAAAAAGGTCAGAAAGTGGAAGGGTGGCAAGGGGGTTTGCACCTGTGTGTGTGTGTGTGTGTGTGTGTGCTGATTTAGGGGGTTGAGAGCACAGATAATAGGAAGGGAGATAAATCATGAGATGTTTGAAAGTTAAAGGGTGGGTGGGAGCGAGAGGGAGAGTTGACATCTTTGGACTTTGAAAGAGTTTCTCTCCCTGTTCATTCCCTACATCGGCATTCTGTCATCTGTTTCCACGCCAAAAGAAATACAAATTACATAGGAAAGAGAAAAAAGGGAAAGCAAAAATAGTGTGTGTTGCACATTTGCAGAGCAAAGCCTTAAAGACTGACTCCCTGGGACGAGGAAGAGGGGGGTGATGTGGAGCTGAGGGAGAGAAGCTGATGCTCGATGTGGACGCCTGCAGACAGAGGAAAGACCCTCCCCTCTCTATTTCTCTCTCCATCCATTCTCTGTACTGTCTGACTGAGGCAGCTGAGGAGAAACCGCATCCATTTCATCACGCCTGGCCTCACACAGAAAAACCCTCAGTGTCGTGTTTTGCGTGGCCTCGCCTCCCTCTGCCAGAACGCCACCATGCGCCACTCAAGTGTTGATAAATTGCCGCCACCTGCCTCATTTTTCACCAGCGCCGCCTGGTCGTCAAACACATACGCACTGACACAACCCCCCCTCCAGTGCACTCCTCAGCGATAACAAGAACTATCGCTGAGCCCTGGGAATGAGAGATGGGAAGAGAGAAAAAAGAAAATGGGTGGGTGAAGAAGTGGGTGGGGTCTGGGGAGGAGGCAGATGGAGAAAGCAAGCGGAAAACATGGCCTCATTTAGTCGTTGACAGACAGGTAGACAGTTTGCCAATGACAAAATCACTGTATGCTGAAGAAAAAATGCTCAGTTTTATTTCAGTTGACTAAAGTTTAGTTATTTTCAGTTTGGCTGTACAGACTTAAAGACTGCTGCTTTTAGTCATGCTAAGAAAAAAGGTATAAAAAAGCTGGAAAGCCGGAGTGTTTGAACCCTGGGAAAATTGCCTTGATTTCTTTCAAAAACATGGAAAGAAGGCAATGAGCAACAAAATCTACTGATTTCTTGCAGTTTGCAGGACAAGTTTCTCATTGCCTTTTTCCTCCTTTTTTGAAAGAATATCAAACCAGTTAGCCCAATAAGTTCAAAGGTTTAAATACTTGTGAAAGGCATCTGAACGCATTACAAGAAAAATGATGTCAATCCTGGTTTCACAGGGCTAACCAATATTAATGATTCTTCTAGCTGCTTAATAGCAGTGTCATATTTTTGGATTTATGGTTACCTGCTCTTTCTACATGCCCAATCATGGAGCTCTCGGTCAGTTATTTTCCATTTACCCAGGTTTTAACGGTCTTCAGCACTAGCCATGCTCACCTCATGAAGCCAACTTAGTTCACCTGATCCTCATTACTCTCAGCCAGCATATATACCCCAGCACCACAGTATTGCTGTCAGATTGTTCTTCGCCATGCATGCAAGACTCTCTGTACTTTCTTCCGGACTGACCCTCTGTCACCTGACCTCGACAGCTGCTTTCGTGTCCCTGGTACGTTTGCCTGTGGCTGCTTGGCATTACCATCCGACAACCGTGCTAAAATAAGAGTGTTCTGTTAGCTTCCTGCAGTCCAGAGACCTGCAGAGTCATCCCTCTATGTGCTTTTGTTGACACAGCATCCTGAAACAATATGTGACAACTTGGGATGAGAACATGTTGCCCCTGGTTGTTTGTATGCTTGGACTATATTCTTACCTGGTTCCAGATTTTCTGCCTGCGCAACTTTGTCCCCTAGCTTCTCTTCCATGGTACCCTTGCTAGCTGTTGACCTAGACTGTGTCTGTTGGGCTAAAGCAACCGCTTACTCACCTGTCTCTCAGCCCGGTTTGCCCCGCCAAGGACTTTGTAAAGAGACCTTGCTGAAGTGTTGAACTGTATTGTGTGCTATTCACCTGCCCTGTTCTGTACCTGCTGTGTAGTGGCATTAAACATCATTATCACCTGTTCCTGGTATCCAGTGTGCATTTGGGTTTAAACACAACCCATCACAAGCAGTGGCTTATAAACAGTGTCCCTGTTTCCCATAAACACCTCGTCGTGGGGCGTCGCTGGCTTAATGCATAGCAGGTGCCCCATGAATGAAGGCAGAGTCCTTGCAGCAGCCGCCTTGGGTTCGACTCCTGCTCGAGGCCCTTTGCTGCATGTCGTCCCCTCTCTCTCCCCCTTTCACGCTATTAATCTAATCTGCCCTATCCAATAAAGGCTAAAATGCCAAAAAATAATCTAAAAAAAAAAAATCCTTGTCGTAACCACTCCGTCATTTCCAGTGGCCATTACTATAAATCACACCCTGAGACAGTTGTGTCTGAGGGGTTGAGTCATGCCATAGATTTATGTGGTACACTACAGTGATCAGAAGACATCACTATGGCAGGAGAAAGGTCTGGAGCTGACTCAGACATATAGAAAGACACATGGCAGAGTTAATCAATAGAAAGTCTGTTTCTCCAGGCTCCCATCATGCTTTGACCTTTTCACAAGGACTTTCTTCCTGCTGGCAGATGATGTCAGTGATGCAGTCATGCTCGGATTCAGATTCATTAGGTGGAAAGATCATGTTTTTAAGAGGTAGATGTGTATTGCACCATCTTGATTTACTTCAGCTTTTGCTCCTGGCTCCAAAATACAAGAATAGCTTCAGAAGTTACCCTCTACACAATGTGTTTATTTAGTTTAATTCAGGAGAAAAAAACTGTGACATGGCTAAAATGTTTTTCCAACTGGCTGCAGTGGAGAAGTTGGCATTTATAATGAGAAATTTACGGATGGCCGCAGCAGATTTTCCAAATACACCTTTACGTTACGGGACCTGCTCCTGCCCACTGTACTGTAGATGGAGCATTCATATCAAGCTGCCTCTCACCGTTACATGCTGCCACTCAACCACAGTAAAGAATATAGAATCCAGTAATAACACTGTTGCATGACATCCCTGTCTTTCACCACAGCAGCTGACAAAAACAACACATGGGGTGACAAAATCATCAATAAAACATGGATACCATCTTAGGTGCAAAGCAGTGCTAGAATGCTTAGAAGTCTCAGAGTTATTGGTTAAATATGTCAGATTGTCACCTCTTTGAGAATATATCTGTGTAAAAGTGTAATTGATAGAATGTTAGGGATTCATATTTAGTCGGCAGAAATGTCAGAAATTTGCTTAAATTTGCTTGCTGTGAGTCATTTACAGACACAGGCAATCTGAGCATTGAAATGTTGATTTAATTTGAGTGTATTCAGGATTGGTATGATTGTTACTGTATGTTTACTATGATTTAACCTTTCAGAAGACACTCATTCCATAAAATGTCATATTTTTAAGGTTTTCTGATAAATTAAAGGGGCAATCCACTAATTTCACACGTGAAGTCAGTTTATGGAATACATGTGAGGAGCACAAAATGCCCAAACTCCATGCACTATGTAACTGAAGGTGCCCCGTCTCTCTCTTTGACTTTCTGTCTCTCTCTCTCTCTCTCTCTCTCTCTCTCTCTCTCAATTCATTTAAATTCAAATAGCTTTATTGGCATGAATATTTTAACAGAATTGCCAAAGCATCAGGTATAATACAGTTCAATAGGGATACATTAAAATAAACAACACAATGCAACAGAAATAGATACATAAATAATTATAACACGAAAATGTCAGAAAACACTAAAGACATGTTTTGTGTGTGTGTGTGTGTGTGTGTGTGATATGTCCGCTGCATATAGAAGTAGTTAATGTTTGTTTTGCATTGAAAAGAAAAACAACATAAATTAACACAAAATTGCAAATGTTGTGGGGAAAGAAAAAGACTAAATCAATAAGGCAGGGTGTGAGTTGTGAGGAGACTAGTTCCAGCTGTCAGGTTGTTGTGCTGGTTGTCTCTTAGGCTGTGACATGAAAAATACATCATTCTCTCTCTCTCTCTTTCTCTCTTTTAAAATCTGACTGTCGTCATCTACTGTAATTTAATTGTTTTTTTTACGACATCTATTGCACGTCTTACCATCCTGGAAGAGGGATCCCTCCTTAGTCCCTCTTCCTGAGATTTCTACCATTTTTTCGCCCCGTTATAGGGATTTTTGTGGGAGCTTTTCCTTAGTCGATGTGAGGGTTTAAGGACAGAGGGGTGTCGTATGCAGCCCTCTGAGGCAAACTGTGGTTTGTGATAATGTGCTTCATAAATAAAATTGACTTGACTTGAAATTGACTTGTTGAAAACCCATGGTATAATGAAAGTTTCAGTAGAGTTCCATGATGGGAAACATAGGATCCAGAGTTTTTTAACTTAACTCATACTAGGGACTTAAAGTCAGGATGTCTCAGCCTCTGCTGCTTCAATTTTCATAATTTTTTAAAAAAAAGATCTATCTTGCACAGGTCTCTCTGCTTTTTGGATATGCAATAGTAGATCACTGGAGTAGAGCTTTGAAAAGGTCAGGTCCAGTAGAGCATTTTAGTACCTACAGATGAATAATTTTATGTGATGGGCAGGTATTGCTCAGCCCATGATGACACACTGTACTCTGGCAAGAAGCCTGCCACTGCATGCAAACTGTGTATCAGAGTAAAGTAAAAGTGTCCCGAAGGTGTATTTGAGTGTAGCTCAGCATTTGTTCATCCACTTATGACATTCGAAGAATTTTCTGTAAGGTTAAACAGAAGCGCTGTGTGTATATTGTGTTATGTATTTCTGTTGACTCTGAAAGAGACAAAAACAAGTCCCTGCAGCGTTGTACCTTTTCTGCACTGTTGTCAGTAGCGTCTTGTTCTGTTGTGGCATCCTGACGTGTGTGATTGATAGATGACCGGGCCAACACCGCCTGCCACTTGAGTTATAATGACAGGTTAGCTGCTGCAGCACCAGACAAATGGCCTTGTTTTCCTCTGATAGAAACCCGGGCACGAAGCACACCCACTCAAACCAACCGCCCACACACACACACACACACACACACACACACACACACACACATTCACACACACACGCGCACACACACACACACACACACACCTGTATATCCTCACCTCTGCACCCTCTCATGCACACATGAACAGCCCGGGTGTCCTGCCATCCACTTTAACACCAACTCCAACTTCTCGCATGCCCTCGTTATAAACCAGAAAATCGATGGTGCCTTATGTTCCATAAGGCTTCTAAAGACAAATCAATTGAGGCCGATCTATTGTAATAAGGACGCGTCAGCCTTGGATGAGGCAGAGGAGATGCTGCTAACATCAGTTATTAGATTTTCCGGCGAGGAGAAAAGAGGCTCAGCAGACAGGGCCAGGGCTTTTGTTTTCATTGAGTGGCTGTTATGTGAAGTCCACCCCTGCTTAGTAACTCCATCGTCGCTGCCAGCAGGCCACTGCTCTCCCGCTTGTGAGGTGCTTCAGTCAGCAGCGATGCTCGGATCGTCAGGAGTGGGATTAACACTCTCAGAAGCCTCTTCCACTGACTGCAGGCTTTAGACATTAATGAGATTCCCACCTTAGCTTTGTTGTGTAACATTGAACTCTGTGTTGAATCTATGAGCAGAATGTTAAATTCATTTTCACAAATACGGTGCAACAAAAAGTGAATTATTGGTTATTGGTCCAGCAGTTTGTTGAGTTGAAATCCTCAACCTGCTGGGTCCCCAAAACCCCTACCAAACTGTTCCTTTACCTGTTTCCTTTATCCTAACCTGTTGTGCAATGCTATTATCAGAAAATAGTACATTATGGATGTAACTCTCAGCTTTGTGTGTTGTGTTCAAGCCCCTGGGAAATGCACTGGGCTTTGAAGTACATTTTACATAGTGGCCAAAAGTTTAATACCATCTGAGTCTGTCACATGATGCCATGGAGCCAGAGTGACTTTTTCTAATTGACTTACATTTGGAGAGAGACATCTATAAAATTACTAAATGAAACCTAAACTTTAACAAGGAGGAACAACAAAATGTTGCATTAAAATTTTTGCTCAGTGTAATTTGTCACTGCTTGTGAGGCACTATGACATTAATTTAATCAAAATTAATGTATTGCGGTGTGGAATGAATAGTGAAGTTCCAAGGAACTGTTTTTGTTTCCACAGTATACTGTGGCATTTAGTTGCCTCATAAACCCTCTCACCCTCCCTCCCTCAAACTGTTTTCGTATTCCAGTGTACATCTTTCAAAATATTCAGACAACATGTTCCATTACGGTGGCTCAGAATTCTTCAAAGCCCTGTTTACTCTGTTTTTTGCTCCATGAAAAGTAATCAGCTTTTCTTTAGACTCACGGGCTCATTCACATCAATGCTGTCCCGACATCTCTGGGAATAATACCTGGAAAGATGATTTGTTTAACTTTGTGCATATGTTTGTGCGACTGTGTTTTTGTGCAATTGATCAGACTTGGCTGATGCTGATGAATATTAATAATCCTACGGAGTGCATTAGCTAGACATCTGCCCTGAACACTTCAGTGCACCTCATCACAGTGAATTGAGCCAAGCACACTGCATAAAGAGCAGCTTGTCTGTTCTCCTGCTGTATATGTCATGTGTCAGGTAGAGCTTTGCTAAACCACTCAACTAGTCAAACTAGTCCAGTAGTATGTAAGCCTGTGCTTTGTAATGCTAACATAATTTTACTTAACATAAACCAGATTTACAATAGTAAATGTGTAAAACACATTTACTTATTTATCAGTATTATAAACACTGCATGGATAATTATTGTTGAAAAAGCATGTAGGAGAATAGGCCAAAAAATGGGGACTGGCAAACCCTCAAATTGTGCAAATTGAAGTTGTCAATTTAAAAAAAAAAAAAAAAAAGCACAAAAAAACTCCCATTTAGGCATTTCCGAATCCTCACCATCACCTCCAGGAAATCCCTCATACGTAGGAGCAGGGGCTCGCCTTTCCATTACTGCTCCACAACACGCTTATGTGACCTTGGATTAGAAATAGTGACGGCTAGTGCGGTGGCTGCAATAGAAATACGGCTGCTAATGTTTTGAATATCCATCGCCATGCTTCTTGGAATGTTATCACCATCTCACAATTGTGTTTTATTGGCATTTTGAAGTGTCAGAGCTATGTTGACTAGCTCTTTACTAGTTTTCAAAACCTTGCATTAGTCAGTGTATCCTCATACAACAGCATGTGTTTGTATTTGTTTGTGATATCTAATGAATTAGCGCCCCTCGAACAACATCACGTGCTTTATGTAAAGTTACATACATACATAATTATTCTTAAGTTACGTAGGTTAGATTCAGGAAAGAAACATGGTGACGAGGTACCTTAAAATAACTTACCTCTAACACTGTCAATTCTAAATACCTGTACTCGCTTCCAAAGATGTCAATACCCAACGTATCCTCAAACAGCAGTTCTTATGATATCTAACGAATAGCACTCAACAAATAGCATTGTCACTTAACATACTTAACATACTTAATACATTACATAAGTCAATGTAAAGTTAGGTTAGGTTCAGGAAAAGAAACATGGTGATGAAGTTAATTAAAACAATTCAAAGTTCACTGGGTTTCACACGGTCTGAACACCAGTCTCCTGAGGTGAAGTCCTGTGTTTGTCGAACCCACTACCCCAACCTGTCTCCTTACTCTGACTTTTGATCTTTATAGCCTACTACTTTCCTCTTTACTCTCATCGGTATATTGGTCACATGTACACATGGATTTCCATGTATTACTGGCTCATTATTGCAAGTGTTAAATGAGTTGTGGTCCATTACTTTTCATATGTATACTTACAAAAAACAGTGCATGCAAACAGCCTTCAATAGTAAAAATGTTCAAATGTGAAACCACTTCTGACTAGCTGTCTAGCTAGCTGTCTTGCAGGTTATTTTTCCAGTTGTGCATTTAATTAGCTAAACAGATAGTTAGAAGAATACTTGGTGTTTTAGTTAGGTACCTACATCACCAGCTGTATTTCTGTCAGTCTAACTTTAGAGGTAAATTTCTTGATAAATGTCCATCTCCATCTGTCCACTGTAGCTATGGATCATAGCTACTATGGAGGACACTAGTTCATATGCATTTTTTAAAGGGTCCAGATAAAGCATGGCAGACCTATCAAACACGACATTATCATAATTTGTTGTCAGTGTCAGACAATAATTCCCTGAAACACCGTTATTGTCTGTGGTCCAAAGGTCAACATGTTGCTCCTGGGCAGGCAAGTTGTTCCACTTTTCTCCTGGGCTATTAACACCCACGACAAAGTTGATCTGAGGAGGTCATGCACAAAAATAATCAACAAGTAAACTAAGAACAGAGCATTATCATTAGTGTTTTTCCAAATGAATAATAAAATATTAATGACAATTATAAAAGAATGCTGAAAAAAACAGTTTACCAGCTGCTTTTGACCTTTACGGTCCATGATATTGTTGTGCAAATTTACACTTGAAGTTCACATTCATAATTCACAATTTAAGTCTTGAACTACAGTCACAATCCTAAAACTGACATAGTTTATGTTAATTTCTTTTTTTTAAATAGCTGCTCCAAACTATTACTAATGTAAAACTAACTATCCATCTCCAGCCCCAAATCATTGCAACTGCCCACCTTCTAAACTAAATAAATTACTGTACACTACTATAGAGAGGATCACAAATAGAGATAACTTTTAAAAGCCAAGAAAACTACTGTAAGTATATGTTTTACCACGTAAACATATATGACGTTATGCAGAAAGTGGGAAAAGACATGCAGTATATGTAAACTGTAGATGCAATGGAGATTTTTATTTAGCCTGCATGAACCAAATTATGCAGCAGTTCAAAAACATCAAGTATAAGATTCATGCTTCCAAGCGAGCTGGTACAGGCTCCACTGCTGGCTCCTTTACAGTCACTACAGCTGAGAGATGTGTTTGGATTTAAATTCTGCAGAGCATATGATTTTAAGAAAGCAATAATAGGGGGAAAAAGACCAGAACTTTACAGCTGATGATTGGTGGTTTTCTTGAGAGGCAGGGTTGTGGGCCCGTCAAATACTCACTGCAAGAGTAATTTCTTGTGATCATCATTTACTCGCAGATATTTCCCAAGACTGGTCGAATGCTTCAACTCGATATGTTGTTGCAAACAATGTTGATGGGGCTGTGGTTCAGACTTGTACTTTCAGACCTGGTGGGCAAAATTTGCATATGATTTTGTTAGAATTCTTTTGAATGATTTTTTTTTTCATGAAAATCCTACAAATAGTCTTATGAATGTGTTCAGCAGTGCTTGTAGCTGAATTCCCTGAAGTGTAATTAGCATTAGCCATACTGTTGAGTTTTGAGATGGCATTTACGGCCTTGAATGCCATGAAAAGAGTGTTGTGAATTGTTGTGAGAGTGAACACCACATGTGCATTCAGTTTACCATTTACCACAAACTGAGTATCTTTAATGAATGCACACTTTTAGCACTTTTTAAGGTATCCATGAACTGTTCCATAAGACTCTGAAGGACTTCAGTGACAAACTGATTGCCAAGCCTTAAAATTTTAGAAAATCACCATACCTTAAATCATATACATCTTTGTCCACCAGAGCCATCCATATTCCATGGCAGACTGTAACCTCACATTTTAGGTATGCTGGAGCTAAAGTGCCATTTAAAAATAGTGTAGCTCCTTTAAAATATAAAAAAAAAAGAATAAAAGCAATAGCAATAAAGACTAAAGGTTGTTTGCACATAACATCATGACATCATGTCACCGTGAAGAACTGCAGATGGTGGGCAGGAAGTGATTTCTGCATGGAGAAGCGCTATAAAAATGCCAAAGTTTTGTGCTGTTTACAGCTGCTCCAGCTGGTCCGAAGAAAACTGGAAAGAAAAACAAGAGTAACTCTCAAGTCCCAAAAGTATTGGCACATATAGGCAAGAGTTTAAGAACACTAAGGTAAGGTAACATAAGGTAGGTAAGGTAAGGTATAGTGCTTTCAGAATTGTTTCTCCCCTCTGGTCTGACTAGCTGTTCGGCACAGACCACCATTGGGATTACGAAACACAGGATAAGATGTAGATTTCCTTTGTGCAAGCACTTACAAGGGAGTGTCATCTTGATGTCGTCTTGATGGTGACGGTGGACACAAGGCAGCCTGGGCTGGGTTCGGACGCATTATCAGTAGTGTATCTTTGGTTTTGCGGGTGTTTCGGCCATTCACACTATACACCCTCCTTAAAGGTGGCCAGCTACAGGGTGATCAAACCTGAGCTTGCAGCCCATACCCACTTGTTCATAAGAGCCGCCTTGTTGTTGAGAGTGGCAGACATCTAATGGGACTATGCATGGCAGGGGCGTCCTATTCCCTGAGTCAAGCCTAAGCTGACTGCATACCTCCTGGTCTGCTACTTTGGAGCCCAGCAGGGGTCTTTCCTCTTGATCAAGAGCCACTGACTGCTTTTGTTCTGCTGCCTCCGCTGCAGCTGTGATGGCTGAGCATTGATTCTGGCCTCTTATTCCCAGCTCTACAAGCAGTCTGGTGGTAGATGTTGCCACAAATCCTGGGAACCCCACTTCCACTGGGTGGACTTCAGTGTTCCAGCCACGATGCTTCGGAAGCTAAATCTGCATAGGGAAGCTGTTAACGCTCGTAAACCTCATCCACTGAGTCCTCCCAAGGTACCGTGAGCTTGATGATGTACACCTTTCTGAGAGAAGGAGACCAGAGTACCAAGTAAGGTCTTAGGGTGGTGGTAGCAATCTCAGGAGGAAACATAAGCTGTTGGCCAATGTCAGCCAGCATCTTTTAGTTGGAGATCCTCTCGCAGTCCACTGCACTCAGTCCAAGCCACAAACAGCTTCTCCCAATGCTGACAACTGCCACTCTGTCGTAGAAAAGTCATGCCTCAGTAGAGGGAGCTGTGGTATCGACTAAATAGAAAAATATAAAAAGTAGCAAGGATTTGCGAAGCTACCGGCTGCTGCATCTACACGTGCTGCCATCGCCATAGCAACGCCATAGCATTTCTCACAGAGAAATGGCAGCAGACATGCATTAAAAACCCTCCATCTAAAGTCTGGAGGAGCGCAGGCAGACTATGCTTATGTATGCAGTGACAACTTTATTAAAGGTAAAGCTACAATCATTTTGCTACTTAACTTTATACATCTGGCTAAAATTTAAAGAGATACAGACCAGAGTTGCACTATTTCTGTTACAATATCACTCAGTAGAGTTGACCATAGTCTGATGCTAGTGCTGCATCCTTCCATGTAAAGTCACTTTAGAGATGAAAATGCAATATAAAAAAGACCGATTCTCAAGCAAACGCACTCACCCAGGAAGAAACAAGACAGCAGTAATGCAATGCTACTTCAGGTCCGATGTTGTTGACCCAGCCACACACAAAATAGTTATAAGCCTCAAGACTCTTGTCACCTTCTCTTGACTAGCCATTTCTGATATTGATTGCCTCCACACCAGACATATCAGTCAACCCCATGTCAAAAATAACTTAAAGTATAAGTATCATATTCATGTGACTAGAAATTTTCTAATGATAGCTGCAGCATGCAGGTCCATCTAAGGCTTTCAAACGATTACCAACCGGTGTTCTTTACTTCCTGACCCTAATCTGACTTCCATGTTATCAGAATCACGTGACTGCAAACAAGCTGAATAAAAACAATAGAAGTGCGCTCAGTAGCGTGTAGATCTCTGCCACAAGGCTGTTTGAGCTGATCACAAATGCATATGCTCTGGTTCAAAATAATACCAAACTTTTCTTTGGATGTAAGTTTTGAGCCACCACAAATACCAAAATGTATCCTGCAACAGACAGTAGGGTGTGTTGTTTGAGCCGAGCCGATTTCTAGAAAACTTAGGGCCCTTATCGGCTAATTAAAAACACATGGAAAAACTTGAAGCCAATTGGTTTAGTAGTTTGCAAGATTAGCTGTGGAGAAATAGAAATACACACTCACACACACACACACACACACACACACACACACACACACACATTCACACATGCACACACACACAACCAAATGAACTTACCCAACCTATTACCGCCGTTCCAGCTGGATTAAGAGTATTGTTCCCTAAAGATATTCTCCTGAGGTCTGTCAGCGTCTTCTCATTCACCGTGAAATTGTGATGATTCATAGTACAATGCATTAGAAAGATGTGGCTTCCCAAAGACATGATGCATAGAGGGTTCTTGTTTTTTTCTCATTTTGGAGAAAAACTGCTCAGCTGTTTGAGAATACACCCAACCAGGTTGTTTGTTGACAAGGCAAATTATGCTCTTGTGTTTGCCTCATGGAGAGTGTTGTCAAGCACATGCCACAGGCTCCTTTTTCAACTTTAAAAAGTTGAGATTTCGTGGTGCGGCCTCAGCCAGTCTGCCTTCATTTGGCTTGGGGGGCTTTTTGTCTGGCTCACGCAAGATGGTTTGAGTAACCCAACCTTTGGCAAATCTTCCCATTGCCACATTTGGCAGGTACTTTGAAAGAGAACAGCGCGTCTTTAAAATCTCATTGACTTTCTGCTCTCACATTAAACATAACTGCATTCTCAGTTCCACAAGCGTACATTATCACTACCCAGCCACATAAAAAAGGAAAAGGAATTGAAATATAAGTACACTGACAATGAAAAGTGTTAAATGGAATGGAGAACACCTTACTGATGATGTTTAATGATGATGTTGAAAATGTTCACTTACTCTTCATAAAGCCTTGCCAAAGGAACAGATTGCCAAAAATCTTTATAGTCGACCTGGCCATCAAATTGAGATGGCGGCTCTTGGAGGTCGGTCACTCATTGAAAGAAGAAATAAGCACTCACTTGGCATGCTGAATAGTCCCGTCTTGCGCAAATCCATAATCACAACATGAGAATGGTCTACTCAGTTTAAACAACAAAAGTTATAATCGTGATAAAATAACTTCAAAAGCAGGGATGGAGATTGATATTTTTTATTGATATTGATACCATTATCAAGATTTCTTAACAATCCGAGTCCTTATCGATACCACCATTGATAGTTTTCTGTTATTTGATGAAAGACAAGTCAAAAGCTCGTTTTTACCAGAACTGGTTTTACTGTCACTTTCAGTAATGTTTTAGTGATTAGATAATAATTATTGTATTTGAATAAAAATATTTACTGTGAAAATCTTGGCATTAGTTTTAATTATGTCTTATAAGATGATTAGAGCTCATGATAGGATGTTAAACAGGTTGTAATTATCCATTTATATAACTGGAAAAACAAATGTCTCACCCAAAATCATTTGTATTCAAGTTTTGTGACAAAAACTATTTTTTTTTTTTCTTGATGTTACATTTGATTATATTATGATGTTTTATTTACCTTTGCCTGATAGTCATTTTACTGAGCCAACCCTGAACAAATCAGACTAAAGCCTTACACAACTTCGTTTATTTAGCTAACTAGTTCTTATCCTGCTGATTTCAACTCGTTTTCAACATTGGATTTCTTTTTTTAAGTGACAGGAGTTCTACTAAGTTTGGGTATGCTTACAGACAGCTGCTGTGAGTGGATGATGATGAAGACTGTGTTGCAGCAGCAGCAGCTGACAAAGTTGAAGGAGTTTTTTTGTTTTTACCTCAAAGACGGTCAAAGGTTCTGCATAGAGGTTTAATCTGACGTACAGTTGATTAATATGGACCAATGATTTGATTTAAATGAAGTGACTCGACTCGAGATTTAATGTCACATTATAGGTCCCATGGGACTCAACAATAGTATCAGTAAACTCAAATGTTATTGATTTTGGGGTTTTAAAAGGTGGATCATTAGTAGAACCGGGTTTTGATCCCCATCTGTTTTCAAAATGAAAGTACCCGTGGAGTATTGAATGGTGGTCTGGATATTTTTTGATTGTTTGCAGCTTGTAACGCCTCCCACTAATGTATGGTTCTTTAAATGGATGTACAGGAAAAACTGTCAGGTTGATATCAAATGAAACGGAATACAGGCTAACACATACAACGTAGCAAACTTGTATTACCAGAAGAGTTCCTGAGAAATAGGCAGAGATGATGTGCCAAAAATTATGCGACCCCCTCTGCCCACTGGCGATAGTGGTAAAATGTGCCACATGCGGCACATTTTTCACAACATGTTGTTGGATCTGCAGAAGTGGATGTTGAAGTCTCGTTAGTGGCATGATGGTTACCACATGATAGACTTAAATTTAAGCATGCATGGTACTGAAAAATTCAGCAATAACAATTTCTGTAATCAAATGGAACCTGCTCTCAACAGTAACTGAACTGACTGACTCCTCCAAAAAAGCTAAGATTGTCACACAGAGAGAGCTACTTTGCCACAATGCTCATGGTGATACAAAAGTATGGTGCGAGATCTGCTCATATAAAATTTGTCCTGAAATAACTTTTGTTTTGACTTGGCACAAAATGATAATAACATGGACTCCTCCTGTGGAACCAAGTGCCTTGGCATATCAGATGACTAACAGTACCAAGTTTTTTGGAAGGTTTGTTGGCACAGCTTTATGTAATATAAGGTACTCTACCATTTCCACTAGCTCCTTTCCTTCTGAGGGATACAGAGGAATACCTTCAGCATGTGTCATACCACAGGTGCTGTCTCAGCTGAAAATGCCTCAGAAAAGTATTCACAACATGTAACAATCAAGACCCGACTTTTTCATAAAAAGTCGGGTCTTGATTGTTACATGTGCCACTTGGCTATCGATTTGTGTGGGCAGGATTGCCATGTGTTTTTGGTATCATCATGGTGGACGATGATCCTCCTCAAAGTAGAGGAAGAGGAGATGTGTGGTTCCAATCTAAAAAATAAATGCATCCAAATAAATGCACCACAGACCGAATATGGTCCCAGTTGTAGTAATTTAAAAAAAATATGTGGAGGTGGTCCGTTAGGCTTAACACAACTTTTACTAAAGCTTGTGAAGTACATGTGGTGGGGAGCAGGCCTGCATACAATTCCAGCCCGCTATATGATCAGACACACTCTTTTATAGACTAACAAAATAACGTCAGAAGCTTTGGCATGCATTAACCGTAACCGTTAGAAACACCCTAACACGTGCCTTGACCCAATCCCATAATTATTACCTGTTAATCTGTTGCTATTCTCTGCTCTCCAAAAGGGACAACAGTGGTCTTAAAAAAACAGCCAAAACACATTCCTGGTATTCCTCTGTCATTAACTGAGCCCAACTGTATTCTATATTCATAGGAGCTTCTGCATGACTATAAACCTGTGATTACTCAGAGCAGATAAGAAGATATAACTTTCAGATATAAAGTGAGGTATGATATGTGAAATGTAACAATAACATATCATTAACAAAGTAACAACCATAGACTGTATATAAAGATGGACAACATGCCCCCACTCACCCCTGCTTTATGCAGAAGTGAGGTCAAAATATCTGGGATACGGGCATTGCTGTCATGTGCTAGTGATGTCATTATGAGATGGATTCTGCGCAGTAGAGATATCCGCAGTGGGGGAGTTCCTACCAAAACACTCACCCGACCAGTCGCGAGCAGCTCCATTGAATATGAGCACATTTGGCTGTCACCAAAAAGCAAGCTTATCATAACAAACACTTGAACAAACATCTGGGACAGAAACCATCTTTGGGAAATAATTATTTGGTGTGTACTTTGAGTTTTTAGTTTTTTTCATTCACTAACATGGAGGGGCAGGCTTTGGTGACTTATACTGCATTCAGACACCAGAGGGCGATCAGGAACTGTCATGTTGTCCATCTTTTTCTACAGTCCATGGTAACAACAAGTACATAGAACTCACCCAATATATACTATTATATATATTATAATATTATATTATAATATAATATATAATATTATATTAATATAATAGATTATAATAATATAACTTGACAAGACACTTGGTGGTTTATACATATTACATTAGTATTTATTTGGACATGAACGCAATGAACAGGACCCTTAAAGGTCCTGAAAACAATGAAAGTTCCTCTCGTTTGTCAGTGCACACTGACTGTAGATAGTAATTTGCTGTAATGTCTGGTGTTTTGGATGAGTGGTGCCTTTGTATTTGCATTTTGGTGTTTTTAAAATGGAGCTGTAATGTACATAAAGATGATGTTTTGAACTGTGACATCAGTATTTTGGGGGCTGTGGAAATATGATGGCCTCTTGCTGAAACTGTAGTTGTTGCTGTAATTTCTGGGGCCTTCATTGTCTGAGCCGCAGACGCTACTGACATTGCAGTCAGAGCTGCTGTAGTTGCCAGAGCTAGAATCACTGGAGACCAAGTTGTTGTCATTACCACTGTTACTGTAGCCATTGCCATAGCCAACGTTGCCATGGTAATAGGGAGGTCAGTGCGGCAATTTCAAAAGTGATAAAAGAATAGCTACTGTAAGGGCCTTTTGTCTGCAAAAATTAAAATCAAACTTAAATCAAACAATCAAAGGGCTGCTGATGCACAATGGGCATGTGTTGTACACAGGCAACAAACCAAGTTTGTGCCGCACATGGCGATAATTAGCTGCTTCACAGGGCGTAAAATATACTAATGTACTAATTATATGTGTTAACAATGATCATCCCCTCCACTGATGAAGAGAAAATACATTATATAGGTAGAGGTACAGTTACTTTTCACGGATATCCGAAGCAAATCAGTTCATGTTAGCATTGCTATTTTAAGTTTAACGGGCACCTCACTAATAAAAAAAGTAAATAAATAGCCAGCAAGCCACCATGTTCTGACACATTTTAAACACCCACATAAAGTAATATTGTGTTTTGGAGCATTAAACAGTAAACTTAACTGCAAAGGTAAAACTACGCACTCCAGCACTAGGCATGATGGGAATGTGGGAATCGCTACAGTAAGTTAGCATCTCTTCAGGGGGAGATCCCGAGGGGGCTGAATGTTTCTGAAAATGTTGTGAAATATTGTGGGATGTCAGAAGGCTAGCATGTATTACAAAGTGGAGATGATGGTACGATGTAGTATGGAAGCTACACTAATGATATCTATAATTTATCCGCAATAGTACCATTGTAAATGTGAGTAATGAGAAAGTAAGTGCTTACATATTTCAGTGGGTATGTCGCTGAGACCACAGCTGATAGGTTAGTGGTTTGTTCACATGAAGTGACGGAGGTCTGTTTTAATGGGTGCAGAGTGGACACAGAGCATGCCATGTAATGCGATGCGGTTCAATATCTGACGCTCACATCCAGTTAGGACACGGTGTAAGACAAAATTTAAAAGGTGATGTAGGAGATTCTAGAAACATGCAAAAAAAACTTGTATTTGTAAGTACATAATTTGAAAAAGCTGCTTGTGTGCTTGCCTAAAACTAAATTTTTGCTAAATAAACGTGTTAATCCTGAAATTGTGCTGTTAAACCCACATTATTATACCAGCATTACCAACAGGTCAGAACCTGAATCTAAATCTCATTTGGAATGTGAAAGCTGGCACAAACATTAAATGAGCCCACAGGATGTCCTGGGGCACAGAAATAACATCTTAGTTCATAATATGAGAGGCATTATCCCTTAAGGAAATATGGAGACCATTCAGAATTCAAATTAAATGCATGACATTCATATTGATGAACTTAGCTCAATATTTAGACATCTTGTGGCCCTGCAAATGAGCCATAAGGCGAAGGTACAAATGTAGTCCAAGACCAATATTTCAATTTGAAAACCTTTTTAATTTGTGTTATCTGGTCAGAATTTTCTAAAGGGTGTGGTGCATTGGGGCAATTATACACACTCGTATTGCTCAGCACACAAAATGTGCTTTTCAAAATCAAACGAAAAATATCATATGTTAATATTATTTTCTACTTTTATTGAGTTAATGTTTTAACCAACAGTCCCGATCATTAATATCGAATATTAATTAATTTATATTAAATATACTGTATATATATATATATATATATATATATATATATACATAATAAATTAATATGATTTTCTACTTTTATTGAGTTTTTTTTTTGTTAAACCAACACTAGTACTAATCATAAATAATACATTTTCATAAATTTTCAGAATTATAACCTTTTAAATGCCAGGTTTTTGTCATAATGCCACAATGTTTTTAGATAACAACCCCACACCACACACACACACACACACACACACACACACACAAAAATGAATTATTTTCAATATACTACATATATAATGTGGATTGTTTTTTTGTTTTGATAATCACAGTCCGACACCCAGAAATAATACAATGCATGTTTTTATGCTTTGATGGCTGTGGGGTCAAAAATTGCAGTTTGAATGGGTTTCAAAGGAGCATTTGTTGATGAATGTAACAATTTAGTTTCCACAGTGTATTTTAGACTTATTGTAGGAGCTGAGCTGGAAATTCCATGAGTAACCAAAAATACACGATCTTGCCAAAATGTATGCCATATGCATGAACACAGCCAAAATGATCATAAAAAGAATGAAAAGTCTGTAAAATGCACCAAACAGTCCTAAAAGGACTGCCAGCTTACTGTCGAGCTATCTGCAGTTGTTTTCCTCTAATATTGTCATCTCCCTGTCTGTCTGTCATCTTAATTCACAAAACACCCACGCACTTTCCTGTACACTCTCCCTCTTTCTGTTACACATTGCACACATTTATGGCCACAGACACTCATCATAACCCCCTGAGGAAATAATGGATGCAGCTCACAGGTTCAAACCTGGAATAATCACATGCTGATCTGCAGCGTCAGCCTCATCTCAGCCCCGCCATCAGTAGCTCCTGTGTCGTAAGCCCTCTCACACACGTGCTCTTTCACTCACATTTCACACCGTACCCCAGAGATCCACTCTGCATCAATGTGTGCTCACAAGTATGTTTTATTTTACTTGTTTATTGCAATATGCCATCACGCTCACTGTGGGAAAACCAGCAACTCCTACGCACAAACACCTCCCCTCACTCACACACATCATTACTCACCATAAAGAAGCGGCAGCATGCAGGCTCCTTCACCGCAGCCCACCATAATGCCTGGCCTCCCAGGCCATTCATAAGCCGTAATGTGCGTGTTGGTGCAGAGTAGATCAACATGAGTGGTGGAGGCTTGTATCAGCTGCGAGTTTCCCGAAGACACTACATCCAATTCCATGCATCACACCCACTACAGCTCATTTTCCACAAAGTAATATGGTATATTACTACGGGCGAGGCAATGGTGTGATTTGTCGATGAGATGAGCCCTGAATCAATGATGTTGATATTTGACTGCAGACTCAAATGTCACACGAATGTGTTTTTTCTCCCTTTGTGTTTGCAAACACGTGCAGAGCTGGTAGATTTATGAATGACGTGGTGGTGTAATGCTCCATAGTTACAGAGCTCGCTGTGCTTGGTGGTAAATCTTGGCTGCAGGAGAGGCAGTGGTGCAGATTGTTAGGTGCACAGATTGTACTATTCGTTATGTCAATTCTTTTCACTGATGGAATTTAACACAAGGACCCTTCATCTCTCCTCCTCCTCCTCATCCTACCCTTCAGTGTCAAGGCTCAGCTGCCTTACAAAGCCTGCGCTTTTATGTCAGCCAGCTTCAAACATCCTTTCTTTCTCTTTGTTTAGTTTCTGTCTTTCTCACCCCCTCTGCCTGTGTCCTATTTGGAACGTCTCTTTACTCTGTCTTCATTTCCTCTCTTCCTCACTCCCTCTGTCATCACACCTTGCTCTTTTTTCTTCACCTGCCTTTGCCTCCCTCTTTCTCATCTCTCCCCCGTCCCGGCCGTCTCTCTAACTCTGCCTCCCCTCCATCACCTTCTCACTCTGGTACACAGCTGTCAGACATAGCAGCGAATTGTTTCGCACTGACCCAATCAGAATTCAGTATGAGGGGGCATCTCTTCAAAGCCATGTGGCGATTGGTAAGCAGCTGCTGTGGAGCAGAGAGAGACGGAGAGACGGACAGACAGACGGGAGGCAACGGGGACTCAACTTCTCACTGTTGACTGATTTCTCTCTGCCTGGAATTCCTGATTAGGCGGGATGCTGTAGGTGTTGTTAAAAGGGCAGAACTCTGAACGTCTGAATTTACGGTGGCAGTGATTAAAGAACTCAACCTGATAAAGTTGACTTCATTGGGCAGTATATGGTGTGAGCCTCCAAACTGAAATATGATATAAAAATGTGCTTTATTACAAACCCCACAGTATCTGTCAACCACCACAATAGTGGAATGTTCCTTTTCACTTCCACTAGTTGAAGAGAGGGCAATATTATTTTTTTTGCAAATAATTCTCTTGGGGAAGGAGCCAGTGGGCTTCAGCAGGCAGGCTGTCGATGTTAACAACGCCAAAAACTGTTTTTGGTTTCTGCTGCTGCTTGGATTTTGGTGTGTTAGGACAAAATATTGTACAATCTCTTAACATGTCATTAACTGTCCCACTGTATAATGTATACATTATTAGCACCACTGCTGCTGCTATTGCTGCTTTCCAGCTAGCAGGGAACGTTCCTACAACATTGGCTAACGTTACCTACAAGTTGTAATCATGTTTTAAAGAAACAATTTAATTTAATGTTCAAAGAACTTTTTAAAGATTAATGACCGTTCCTTTGTTTACTCCCATAAAAGGGCATTGGTCATGTGATTGCAGCCTTTCAAAAGTCATGAGACAAGTACGACATTTGGGGCATTACTTTTCAGAAACGTACAGTTTTTAAGAACAGCCTGCTGTGCGAGTAGCCTTCTGTTACACTTACTATTATTAATATCATTGTCACCAACTTGAGTTCAACATTGGGGGTGGCAAAAACATTCTGGTAAAGTGATGTCATCATGCTCTTACTACATTAGTTTCAGTGTAATGGTGTATTATACCCTAAATATATACATCGCTTTTGATACAAGCAACAACTTACTTTGGTTTATAATTAAATAATTTCATTATTTATGACAGATCCCTGCCTGCACTGTGCTGCGTTGGTATGTAGCCTATCTTAGATTCCAGTAGTTTGATAATGTTCCATAAAGACTGCACTGTTAATACAGGAGCATCTCTCTCTTGAGCGCAGTGGGCTGGAGAGTGTTCGAATCAGAGACCACAATGAAAGTGCCATTTTTTTTTTTTAAGGGAAACGGCTAACAAATATGGGTTCAAGCAGAATTTTTTGTAAGATGAAGATGTATTTTTTTTGTAAGTTATTTCATCCATATGCTTTCAATTCATTTTGACTTTTTGACTTTTCAACACTATGGGACATTTTGGGATCACACTGAAACTGTTGAGCTTTGATGTTAGATACCCTTCCTTCATCAGCAGGATGTGGCTACTTATTCATTTTAAGTCATTTCAAATTACTCAATAGCCTGTGAAGTTTGCAAACATGTAACGTCCTAAATTTTTCCATTGAAAAAAACTATTTTATTCTACTAATATCTTATTTATAGCGACACTGAGCTGACTCGGCATGTTTGTGTACATCTGTGCAGTATTTATTCAGTGTGAGAAATCCTTCAAAAGAAGCACCTGGATCCTAACCGCATCACTGTTATGCCACCGTTTAACCCTCTGGTGTAGAATTGCTTAGATGATATCTTAAAATAAAGAGTGAAAACCTGTTTGGGTTGATCTCAGATCACTTTATGCTTTGGTTCTTGCAAACCTTATATTTCACAGGCCCATCTAAATGAATATTTGGCAGTTTATGACCAAGTTGGATACAGTTTAGTGGAAGCAGCAAGCACAGCCAACCAGCATGACCAACCTTCTTATGCTACAGCTAAACAGTATACTTAAAATATGTTTCTGAAAACACCTGAGGTGAGAAATAGGTGATCCAGTAACAGAATGTTGGTGTCACATTTGATCAGCACTTCCTGCTTTGACAGTTTGTTCGCAGTTCACAAGCAGTGACTGGCATGATTGACAGCTGCGTTGCAGCTCTGATTGGGTGTTTTGGTTTACATGGAGAAAGGCCAGGAGTCAGATTTTTTTTTTTACAGGTTAACTGTCTCATTTAGGCCTAGTCTACACATACATGGATATTTTTAGAAATACATATTTTCCACCTCTGGTAAAAAAAAAAAAAGCCTGTCCACACCAACACAATATAAAAAAAATTTCCATCCACAACAAAATGGAAACGCAGGCTGTCAAGCACATGCCAAAGGAACACGTGGTGATATAATATCTACCGTAAGGCCATGCTGGCCAATCAGAAGCCTGAAGTCATTAACAGAAAACACACAACAACAACAACAACAATAGCGCATCACAGGGAAGACTGAAGTGAAGTTACACACACCCTGCCTGTGTGAGCAGGCACATCTAGAGAATCAGCAGCTCACCAATTTTTTCAGCGTACCACGCACATTTGTCTGCAGAAATAGACAGACAAAAATGTGTTTTGATAATTATATTGAATCTATAACACCTTTTATCACAGCTTCAATGTCTTCATCTGTCAAAATGATGTGAAAATACAAATGCATTTGTTGCACTCAAACTTCCTTGATTCCTTTTCAAAATAAACACACACATGACAACATCTCTGTGGACCCAATCTCATCAGTTGTTCACACAAGGCATTTTATTGTCAAACATATGCAGGAGCTGCACGACCATAAAAGAGTGGAATATGCACTTATAAATGTGGAAATACAGAACTCATAGCAGCAGGGAGCCCTCCAGAAGCGTCACAGCTACAATGCTGAGCGTGAAACACACTGCATGGCGAGGTTGCCGTCACACGCTGCTCAGGCGTGCAGTGAGTTACAGGTGGAGATAATGAGGCACACTCTGAGGTCAAAAACAAGGAGGCAACACAAAAAAAGAGAGTCTAAATATCTCCACCCTGGCCGGAGTTTTCCAAAATGTCCGTTTTCAGTGACTAGAAACTCTGGTTGTGTGTGTATGGAAGGCCAAAATGCACAGAAAAAGCTACATGTTAAAAAATACCCATGTATGTGTGGACTAGCCCTTAGTGCTGCGTGAATGTAGTGACAGTGTCAGCAGATATCAATAATACAGGGTTTTTTTTTAAAAAAAAATATGAGTTACTAACAATAGCTTTATTTAGTAGATTTTGCTGATCTGTTAACATCAGCTGAAAATCTTTTTTTCTGACTGAGATTCCTCAGCTCTGATTCTCGTTAATATCATCAGAAGCATAGCAAGACTGCACATTTTTAACAACTGCAAGACTGTTGTATCAGACTGCATTAGTTGTAGCAAGGTGTACCTTATAAACTGCAAACTGGGTGCAAAAGGAGCATTTTAATGTTGTAGCTTGTGAAGGTGGAGAAGGTGAATTTCCCCACTGCAGGACTAATAAAGGATTATCTTATTTTATCTCAGTCTTGTACTTTATTACCTTAGTAACTGTACTTACATCTACTGCTACTGCTAGTATTACTACTTTAGGTGTGTGTCATAAATATTAGGCAGAAGTGTCAACTCCTATAAAATGTGCTGTAGATGTCATTTTGAATCATGAAGGCACAAGTTCCTAAAAACTCACCCTCTGATCTTGACTTGCGGCCTGTCACCGCAGCGCAGATGTTGCCCATAAATTTAGGTGTTTCTGGGTTGTTTTTTTTTCCTCCAGAAGTCGATGAGCGGTTTGCGTAGGTAGTGAGCATCTCCCGGGGACTGGATCAATGGCAGGTGTCTCTGTCCCTGTCACGCTGCCATGTCCTCATCACTCAGGTCACTGCTAACGTCACACAGCGTAGGTCTGAGACCTGCCACTGCATCTGATACACTCGTCAATTCCCTTTCATCATGGCTGACGTCCCACTCATCCCTTCACTTTGAACTACATGCGGTTTTGTAAGTTTTTCAGAATCTCCTCAACTTTATACCTTCATGAGTTTTTTTTCCGTGTTATGTTGATGTGAATACTGGGAAAGTAAGACCAATGCTGTCATAAAAATGGACTTAAAAAACTGAGGAAAAGGTGCGTTTCTGCGACCAAACCGGCCGCCTGCATTTTCATGAGATTCTGTTTAATCAGCCTGCTCTCAAACGAAGTCATGAAGGAATATTGAGCACAGAAGGAGCTCAGTATGAGTTATTTTACTTCAGCTCATTTGATTAGTTAAAGGTTGGGAAAAAAAGGCTGAACTTTGATGAAATCCGGAAGGTTTTGGGAATCTGTGTGAAATAAAAAGACCTTGAGGCCAAACCACGGCATGAGCGCACATTTTTTAAAGGTTTACATGAACGCACCAATTCAGACACACAAATAGCAGCGAGATGCATCATATTTGCCTTACACAACATTTTATCCAAACCCAAGGTAAAAAGGAGCCTGCATACACTTTGACTATCAAAATGAATCCAGTAGAGATGACACTTTATAGTCTGGCGTGCAGCAGAGGCATTTAATATTATGAATGTTACTTATAGTTTAAAATTGTTATTTTGTTTGTATGAAATGTACAGTATGAGTAAGAAAACAATACTGATGATTTATATTGATGATTGAGCTCTTAGAGGAGGTTTAGAGTTCCAATCACCAGTAATGCAAATTTGTTATTTAACCATTTTATGGGACCCTTTGGAACACAAACACATACATCTTTATTTTAGGTTTTTCAATACTATTACTTTTCAATACTACTTAGAACACTGAAACCACACTCATGTCTGTCTGTTAACCCTTCAAAATCAACATCAGTTTTCTAGTGCTGTGTTCAGACACCTTTCACATATAAATCTTTGAAACCTGAGCAAATTGGTTTGATTTCAATCCTTCATGACTGGGAGCATACATTTTTAAGGTAAAATGTTTTGTTTTATACTTTTCATTCATAAATTGGTGCCTTCGCCAGGGATAAATAAATTATGACCAGAATGCACCATATTGCACCATAAAGATTTTTTTTTTTTAATAGTTGACTATTTTCCTTCAGGGCTCTTCAGCTTTGCCACACACCCTTAACACCACAAAAAGAAATTTAGTTGAAACACAATTTTCTCACTAGCACCCATGAGTATCAAAAGACGGCCTTCAGTGACTTTCCAACCAGCCACAGTTAGCCCAACAACCGACAATCTATATCTATATTCATTTACTGCATTCAATCTCAACAGAAGCAAAACAAAATTTACCAAAACTTTCACATTCATTAGTCCCCTTTTTCAACAATCGCTAACTCAGTCGAAATGAAAATCTTAATTCACAGAGGATAAGATGTGAAATGTACAGTAGTAGCCCTAGCACACCATCACCCAAGTGAAAAAGCTTTAAATAAGGTGCACACAGGCGCTCCATGGTTTGCTTGCAACAGCATCCGACATTAACTGCCCATGCTGTGCAGCTCAGTTGTTCTGTTTCTGTTAGAATCAGAGGTTAATTTGAGCAACAGCACCACCAGTCGCTGTTTGCTCTCAGCATCTCAGGTTTTGTAGCCGTTTCTTCTTGCATAAATTGAATTAAATACCATGCTTGAATATCAAAGTTAGCTTAAAAACACTGTAAAAAGTTTCCTTGTCCATAATGCCCTCTGCACTCACTATAAATGATGTCATTTTTGCTGTAGGACATGTGGCTAGTTTACAATGGAAGTGGATACCCAGAGATGTTCAGAGAAATCCAACCTAAAATATCTTATATAAATAGCTCTGAGAACCACTGATCTCAGACAGAAACAGCAGATTTTGAAGCAGCCCTCAGAGACACAGAGAACACTGTAAATAAGGTTTTGTTGTCTGTCACATATATCCCTAATTTGGAATGATGAAAAAAAGGTTGAAAAATAGCAAAACTTTTCTTTAAAGAAGGTTCAGATGGATTCTGTTCCCATGAGATAGTTTGTAATGTGCATTACACAAAAATGCATGCTGCCAACAAAACATACAGTAATGTAAAGTTGATATTATGAGCTGCCAGCAAAAAACGTAACATTTATATACAGTATCTATAGTTCCTATCTAAAAGATCAATGTATTTGTCTTATAGCTTTAGTCTTCAGATTCTTAAAAATCCTATCTTCTACATAAAGAGATGCAGAGCCTGCCTCGTCTCCTTTACAACAAAAGTACAATATGTGTATCGGTCAGGAAAGGTGAGTGAAAGCTGTTGAGCAAATCACAGGGCATGTTTCTGCAGTTTTCCTTCACCTTTTAGTTGTTACATAAAACTGTGAATCCAGCGACCTCATCTGCATCAGTGAAAACAGCTCTGCCCCTCCACTCTGCTGACACTGTCTGAACAAGATCCTTGGCCTCTCTCTGCACCCCTCAATACATACACACACACACACACACACACACCCAAAGACCATAAAGGGCAGCCTTCGCAGGGCACATCAGGGCCCCCTTCCCTCTCTCACACACAGTGACAGCATCCACCATGATTCATCTCTGGCAGTGTGAAGTGTAAAGGAGATTATTACCAGTGAAGGGCTCAGCCCCCCTGAAGATCTACTGCTCTCCTGTCTGCCCTGCAGAGGAAATGGGAAAATATTGCTAATGTTTACAGCCCTGTGTGTGTGTGTGTGTGTGTGTGTGTCCGTGTGCGTGCATGCATGCGTGTGTATTTGTGTGTGCGTGTGTGTGAGGGGGGGGTTCATGTTATGTGTACTAGTAATGCCTGAAGCCTGACCAGCATGGCTAAGCAGTTCCCAGGCTTGTTTACTGTCTCCAAATGTGCTGACATCAGGGGGTTTTGAGTGCAAATGTTTTTGTATGCATGCGTTTGCTGAAGTGAATGTGTGCTGTGTGTGCGCGTGTGTGTGTGTCTGTGTGTGGCCATGGGTGTGTCATCATGTGTAAATTTAGTTTTGCTCATCAATAAATCCAGCAACCAGCTGGTGTTGCAGCATGTACAGCAGGGATACTCAACCTGCTTTGCTTGGGGGCCACTTTTGCAACATGACAGTAGGCCAGGGGCCAGTCACAGCAGCCCCATACATGTTCCTAGGATTTTAGGACATCTCTAGGATTTTATGATGTTTCTAGGATTTTACAACATTTCTCAGATTTTAGTGCGCTTTGATGATTTTTGAACATTTCTTGGATTTCACGACATTTCTAGATTTATACGATGTTTCCAGGATTTCAGGATGTTGCTAAGATTTAAAGACATTAGGGACTTAGCTAGGACCTTCATCGGTGTGGTGCAGGGGATTCCTCACTGGCACTTTTTTTTTTAATAGCTCTTCTTTGATGCTGTTTTATGCACTCCAGCACCTTTTGTAGAGTAAAAGTACAAAAACAATTCTCATTTTGATTCAATTCATTTTAATTGTGAAGAGAAAATGGTTGGGGGGTCAGCGGGCACCCTATGGGGGGCCCCAGATTTGGTCCACAGGCCATAAGTTGGGTATCAGTATGTTTACAGTGTTTCTCTTTTCTTCTTTCTCTGTTCGTTGGCTTCACATTTGATATTCAGACTAAAACAGAGCTGAGGCCCATTTAAAATGACCAAACAAATAGTTTCATTATGACAAAATCATCATGCTGCTCTGATCACTAACTGTGCTCAGTGAGAGGAAGCTGACTAATATGCTAATCTAAATAAAAGCCTATTTGCACATATCATGTAAATGATACAGAGGGTCACTCTCATTATTTCTTAATGAGTTGTAGAATAAGGGCCTCTATATCAAGACTGCACTCAGTTCACCAATTAGCATAAAGATTTAGCAAAAGTACCCAGAACAAGTTGCTATAATTGTGGTTAGAGCATGCAGGTGGTGCAAGGAGGAATGTGCAGAGGCCCAGTTTTTCTCATTTGTCCTCTTTCTTCTGGCTTTATGCCACAACAGGATTTGCATTAATTGCCAAAGATTAAATTTGTTAGATTGCTCTTGCAGTGAAAATTTATTGAGTATGGAATTTAATATAGCTTCCCCTTATTATTAGCATCTTAATGAGATTTGATTATCACTGTGAAATTTGAAAGGAATGTCAATTAATACATTGTTAACAAAATGACCATAAATTAAAAGGTAAAATTTTTTTTAAAAAAGACTGCTTCCCCTTTTCCACCAACATTATTGTGTGTACACAGATTTTTGAACACTGGGTAAAGCCACTAAAAATAGGCTTTAGACTCCTTTCCCAAACGCTGAAGCATACAAGCATGGTTTACTGTTTTTGTTTTTGTTTCTTTCTTTGATTTGCTAGTGTGTCATGATTGACATCACAGACAGTTCAGAAAACAGGTTAGTAAACACTAGAAAGCAGCATGGAGGCCTGTGAAAATGTTACAATGTTTTGTTTTTTTTTTCTTGCATATTCAGCTGAGCAGACAAAGTGGGAACAATGTGTGAGCTCTACTTGGGTGGAGACAGACAGTATGTTGTATTGGCGTGTCATTGCATCTTGCTGGCAAATGTTGTCTGACAGACAGACTGCGGTAGGCCCATGAAAGCAGAGCTGTCCTTTGCTGTCGAGTGCACAGACAGTCGGGTCAAACAGGTTAGCAGAGATGATGGTTCACCTGGCTACTGAAGGCCAAAGGTCAACCATTTCATTGCTTTTTCTGTTTCAACAACAAACTGCTTAAGTTTTGTTATAAAATCCCATATATTTTAATACAGTATATTAAAGGCTAATAAAACATTAAATCTGTAAAGATGAACAGAACACAAGCACCAGAAATATAGAAAATATATATAAAAGATCAGCAATGCTTACAGTGAACAATAAACTGAATGTACAGGTCGAGTTTACTGAATATGAACACAACTTTAGCATAAGACTAAATAAAACACGTACTATACAAAGGCTACAAACTAGCCTATTAGTCAGAATCTTCAATTACAGGGGAGAAGATCAAAGTCTTCATAAACAGGATTTAAAATGATGCTCTAAAATCATTTGAGGCTTTAAAATTGCTTTCTTGATGAAACTGTGAGACATATCAGGAGGTTTAACAATACTGGTGCAACTTGCTCTATGTGAAATCAGGTTTGGAGAAAGCTTTGCAAAGATAAAGCAGATTGGTGCCTTGAGACCCAAGAGATTTGCTGGGTTTATAAAGAGACAAGCGAAGATAAATAGAGATAAGAGAGACTTTGTCGTCATCCATCTATATACAGTGCAGCACAGCACATAGAGGAACAAAACTGTGGACAAACAAGGACGTGACTGATTTGTTGTGTGGTCCAGAACATTGAGAGCTTTGGACAGAAGAAGGACAATCTCAAGTTGGACTGGCAATGAAAGTAACAAGTAGCCTAAAACTGTTTCTAAAGATAATTCTGAATGAACCTCGAACCATGAGTAGTTTTAGTAGGAAAATTGTTGAAGAGGGAAATGCAGTAATTCTGCCTGTTCATATCAGGCACTGTGAGTTTCCACTGTCAGATTGTCAGCATAGGGAGTGTTTCTTACTAGAAATGCTATTAATGTGGTCCCGAAAGTTCAAAGTTCAGTGACCCCTAAATTTTTAATTTACATTTTAAATGACTGAGTTTGATGTCTTTGCAACCACAACCAGAGGTATACGAGCAGTTTATCAGAGTCTATGGGATTCTTACTTAGATCTTAAAATTAAAATATTTTTTGGGAGTGTAATCCCTGTTTCCTAGGAAACACACAGAGTCTGACTAATAACTGGAAAACAAGTTTTCAGGACTGTTTTACTTAAATACATGATTTAGAAAATATTCTGTGTTGTATATCTCTATTCAATGATTTTCTGGTGATTTTATTCATTTATTAGGCACAGACCATTTAGAAACTGTGCTGTTGCTCAAGTGACTATACCATAGCAAAACTACAGATTAAAGATCATCAAATTTAGAGCCATTTATGCATTAAAGGGAGCTCTGACAGAACAGCTTTGCCCAGTTTTTTTTATTTTTTTTTATTATTACTTGTTTACTTTGAGATTGTATTTTTATTTTATTATCCATCTTCACTTTTGCACACTTATTTGCACATTTTATTCTTTTTTATTGCTCTTTTTAATAATTTAATCATTCATGCTTTTTGTTTATTTGTTTGTTTTCTGTACATACTGTACATATCTTTATTATTATTGTTGTTATTTTATTTTCTTCTATTTTTGCTGCTGTAACAAAACAATTTCCCTCACAGGATTAATAAAGTATTTCTGTTCTATTCTATTCTATTCTACTCTATTACTTCAGAGGCTATCTATAGCTCAGTAATTTGCTTCTCAGTCATCTTTACTAACTTCATTCTAGGAGCAAGCTAGTAAATTAGAGGAACTAGAACAGTTCTACTCAACTCAAAATGACAGGAGGCCAGGGGCCAGTAATGGTGAATAGAACATTTATTGGATTTTAGGATGTTTCTAGAATTTTAGGACATTACTTGGATTTTATAACATTTCTACAATTGTAGCATGTTTCAAGGGTTTTAGGATGTCTCTATGATTTCAGGACATTTCTCAGATTTTAGGAAATTTCTCAGATTTTAGGATTTTTCTCAGATTTTAGGGCATCACTTAGATTTTAGGATATCTCTAGGATTTCATGACATTTCTAGGATTTAAATGGCTTTTTTTTCTTTTCTTTTTTTTTACAATTTTTGGACATTTCTACAATTTTCGAAGGTTTCTAGTTTTAGGACATGTCTACGTTTTAGAACATTAGGGGCTTAGCTCGACCTCTGTTGAGGGGTACAGGGTTTCTCCTTTTTTTAAATAAACATGCTCTGTTTTGATGTTGTTTTATGCACTCAGGCAGGCACCCAGCACCCTAATGGGGGTCAGATTTGGCCCACAGGCCTTACGTTGAGTATCACTGAACTAGAGGAAGAATGGTGTCATGTTGCTTGTATCTAAACTAGAGTTCTGTGAGAAGTTACAAAGCATTGATTTTCCACTGGCTTCAGCCCTTTATTAGGAGTTACTTACATTTGTGTGTGTGTTTGCAAATACATAATCCTTTAAAATATTTATATAACTTAAATAAAATAAATAAATTAAAACGCTCCCTGTTTATAATTAAAGTTGCATCCCTGTAATACCCCCCTTATGCATCATCGTGTCTTATATCTAATTTGAAAAGATGCCTAATAGCCTATTAGAGAAACACTCCCCAGCTCTAATTGCTTGAGTTATAAGCCATCAAAGCCCCAGTGTACACTTTAAAAAGGTGTTGGTTCCAAAACTCCATGTTTCTCTTTGATAAACAAGAGGCTTTTAATAGCAACATATGCAATATCAAAATGTGTCGCCGTAAGCATATGTGTAAAGGCCACACTCGACAGCATGGGACATTTTTAATGTAAGTAGCATCTATTTTAAGAAATATCAAATGTGAGTTGGAAGCAAATAAAGACATTTGAATGGATTACTTTCATTTTTTTAAGTCAATCTGTCATTATCTTTTACATGTAAAAGCAATGACTAATGACTTTACATCAGTGACAACATATTGAGTTCAAAAGCATAACATGCAATGTGTTTTGCTCTATGAAATGAACAGATCTCTAAAAAGACGTCCTTTCTCTGTGATCTACATTCATTGTCAGTTTCATATTTCACAGAGGAAGAGCAGCAAATGATGCCATCTCCTTTATTTTCCTCTTTGTTCTTCCATCTCCTGAATCTGTCAGATCGGATGCAGATCAGCCGCAGTGTCTTTATTCTGTGACAACAGGAAGTGTATGGGGAAACCGCTACAAAACAGTGATTCACCTCATTACTTATTAATCAGCTCTGAGAAAAGTTAAACTGTGTGTTGTTGAGAGATCTATGCCTTTTGCTCAATTGTTGAGAAAACATTTGAGGTGACATTGACATCTTGGGCCTTACAGGGGAAGTTTATTTGTATAACACAATTCATACACATTGGCAATTCAAAGTGCTTCACAAGTAAAAGATTTAAAAAATCAAAGATAAAAGAATTATAGAAAAAAACAAATGGAGAATAAAACAGTTGGAGGAACACATGAAAATAAATGATTTAACATGAATAACAGAAAAAACGAGTGCATTCATTTAGTTCACAACATATCTCAGGCCTATCTGAGAGGTATTTTGGTCTAACACAACTTGGGTCTTATGTAGTTTTGGTTTTTATTTTTACCTCTTATAATATCACTTTATTTACATATGTAGAAATGGAGACAATTGAGAGCCCAAGCCTGGCCATTATCCTACTTGTGTGCATCCAAACCTTTGAGGGTGAGAGAGATGCTGTTTCTCAAAGTCAGGATGCGGCCTTGGTTGGAGGAATCCTTCCTTTAGCAAGGTACACAATGTACAATTTTATTTTTGAGTCGCATGACATATCTTAGAGTCAGACCCAAATTTAAGTTTCATCGGCCGTCGTTGGCCGTGCAGTGTGAAGGGGGGAGCGAGGACCTATCATCTGCTCCTGATCTGCTGTCGGACAACAAATTAATTTCTGATGTCAGAAATTTTGGTCAGCCACCACAGACTCTTACACAGTCCAAGCAGAGCCACGAGTCGATTCTCCAATGTCAATGCCGTCAAACAGAGCATCTGAAAACACCATGGCAACACGACGCTGGACATCCCCTGAATAATAATGTTAGCAACAAGTAGTCATAACGGAAGTGCAGTTTATGGCTGGCAGCAACTGCACAACAAGGAGCCCTGGCATAGCTAACATTAGCTATCAAGTGCATTACAGTAAAAGTGACTAGTTTACATCCAGTTCTCTCTGCATATTGGACAGGCCATACTGTCCACATCTTTCAAGACATCATCACACACAGAATTGCACAGATTATCAAGGCAGCACACTTCTGCCTTGGTAGCATTGTTGCTAATACCTGCCTTGGAGCTTTCAAATTAATCTTAATTGACAATTGTCAATAGACAGGACAGTTCACAGGGGCCGAAGGGATGTATAGTGTGAGCTCTCAGGTCGTGGCTTGATGATCAGACTGCACAGTGTGAGCACATTAATTGTAAAATTTGGCTTTACATCACAGACAATTTACTTACACAGTATGAGATGGAATTAGCATCAACATTTCTAAAATTGTACAGTGTATGCCCAGCTCTAGTCAGGTCCTTCAGAGGACAGGCAAGACTCCTTGCCGCTGTGATACTGTCAGATTGTGGGTACTGTTTGGATTCACAGATGCATCCTTGAAAATTCTTAGAAGGAAGGACTCTGTCCTTGGTTGGATTTGGAGGATCCTTGACACCAGAACAGTCCTTTAGTGGGATGCAGTGACGTAGCATCCTTGAAATTTGGCCGTTATAGGATCCTTTCTTAACTTTGAAAGACACCGAGACTGTCTCATAATGAACAATCAGTGTGTGATCCCAGAGACACTAAAGCTATCTGCTGTCTCTAACCAGGCTTTGATGCTTTGATGCTTTAGGCATCTGATCATCTCATGTTGTTGACTCTACCTTCCCCAAAGGTTCTCAGTTGTCTCCATGTCAGCTGTTTACCTTCCACCACAAAGACATACTGAGGCAGCATAGACGGAGCTGCATGGCTGGGTCGGACTGGGAACAAAATTCTGCCCTTGCAGTTTTAATCTCAACCAGTTCCATTGTTATCTGCCACCAACAAGAACACTCAAAGCCACTAGTTCAATAACTACAAACAAATTCACCCGTTTCTCATCAAAACAGGTAACAATGCAGGTCAATTAACGCAAAAAACAGTATATCAACTAAGACTTGCATATACCTGCATCTTCAGAGGATTTACAGTACAGGACAAACAAATTCAACACCAAAAATTTGGTAATGGCAGTTTTCATCTGGACTGGCCCCACTGCTGCTACCTTATGCAACAGGAGTACTCACAGCCAATGGTGCAGTGACTAAAGAATAATGTATTTCAAAATGGACCCCTGTATTTTCATTCCACTTACTCTGGTCTTTCTGTCTTGCTTTCATTTATTTTACACTTTACCTCTCCTGCTTGACCTCTGACATCACCCCTAATCAAATGGCTGTTCTAACATCAAGTGGGCTGCAGCCAGTGAGTCTTTCTTTCTTTTTCCTGACATTGCTTGGCATTTACCAGAAATGCTCAGTGGCCACTCTGGTTCCTGCTGAGTGGTGTCCTGGGGATTTTGACAAAGCAAACCTTACAAATGTTCTGCCAAAATTTGCTGTTGACAGTACTGTAAAAGAGACTGTGGTGTCAAGAGAGGCCAGGTGTTGGACTGCCCTGTCAGAGTATATGTTCCAGTCCAAATCTGACAACATCAGTGAGTTGTCAGAAGTAGTGACAAGCTTCATAGCATTGCCGGTCAAAAATATTATCTCTACGGTGGTCATGCAGTCATACCTGTTCCAGGAATCAAGGTTATGGATCCCTCCGTGCTGCTTTGGGTGGCCGCACTGCTGCTTGCAGTTCAGGACTTGCTGTCAGATGTGTGAATGAATACAAGGTGCTGTCCTATGGGCTGAGAGGTAAAAGTTTATAAGCATACTCTTTTCCATTTATTATTATAGTCGCATACTAACTTTATATCACATCCTCTGGAGTATGCCACCCGCTGCATTTAACTGCACATACTGAGAAATGTGATAAATTAATCATTGAATCTTGAATCTTATTCAGATGTGTTGTAAATAAGCCAGCAGTTTAACCTTATTATTTTATCGATTATGACTTTATTTGGAGGAAGAACTGAAAGTAAATGCACTGAAGTGTTGGTATGTGCCCTTCATTCTAAATTAAAACTTTTCATGTGCATCCATGGCCACTTTGGTTGGTCAAAGTTCAAATACCAAGTGTCAACATGTTCTCATCCCAAATTATCGCTTTGCCATTGAACTTTCATGTCTACGTATTACACGCTAGATAACCTCCTGCATCTGCTGTTGATGTTCTGGGATGCCACAGCAAGTGTCGGGGTGTACATTAAGAAAAAAAGCATCATGGTTTGGCTCAACATTCATACAGGAGGCAAACAGCAGGTTCCTGGGTGAAAGTCTTGGGTTTGTTGGACCCATCCACCAACCCTCCAACACTCCCTAAAGGGACTTTCCTGTTCCTTACATTATGTTGTTACAGGCAGGGTTTCCAACTAATGCCATCCGCTGGCATATCATACTGCCACAACAGGTGTTCTCCAACAGCTTTATGAATTAACACCGCCTGTCTGCATATTAGCAGCATATCATAACACTAGGACAGCATGCACAAAACTTGGACGCCCTAAATCAATGACAAAGCAGTGGCATTTGATGAATGAGAACTGGCTGGTATTAATTTTGCCCTTCACCTTTTTTCTCTTGCAAATACATGGGAGTTTGTTTAAAACCTATCTGATGGTCTCACTGCTGGCGTTTCTTGCACCATCTGACTCAAATTTCAGCAATTATCCTGTGAGAACAATGTCATTATTACTAATGGGGATGATGGCTGAAAGCTGCAAAAGACCCAGGTTACAATAAACTGTAATAATCCTTTAATCCTGCCATTGGTAATGCCCAGATATACCTAATGATCTGCATGGTCATACAAGGGAAGACAAAACAGCACTAATTATAGTAACCTTATACCTTTTTTGTGCAATACTACTACTTTTTACAAACCCTCAGTTTCACAGAAAAGAGGTGAAACAAGCTACTTTGTGTTGTGCTGCTCTATTAGGACAGACTCAGGGGTGCTGTGTGTTTTATTCACCTGCAGTGATGATTTTGCAGAAAAAATGTGGCCACTTGAGTCATCAAACACATGCATACACCCACATGCACAGAACTAATAATACCGCTTCATAATCATCCACCATGACATAGTGTGTCCATATCTAATAACTAATATTAGACATGTACGCCCTCCGGCTGCTGCGGACGCTGCGGGGGCCTCATATTCTTTCCTCGAACACTGACCCTAAGTCAGCCTTATGTAATGTCTGCTCTCTTGCCATTACAACTCTATTATGCTGTCCTGTTATTGCCCATTCAGCACCTTGACTAACGCTGTGGCCGCCTGTACCGTGATAACAGCTCGCTGTCTCATTCTCCGCCCAGCTCTCTCTTTTCTGCTATTTATCCATCTTTCTTTCTCAATTCCTGATTTTTGTTTCTTTTAGCTGCTCTGTCGCTCAGTGTCGCTCTCTTCCAGTTTATTTGCTGATGGCGATTGCCTTTGTAATGCACAGACAATGTCCTGGGTGGCTATTCAGTGCAAATTGCTTTGTGTTGTGTTGCTGTAGGGTCCAAACTAACTGGACCGGGGAGGCAGGCTTAGGTCTCCACAGTTTGAGGGGAAATAATGGCGGAGGCTGCTAATGGGCCTCACTGTTGGGCTCCAGTTTTTGCTGTTACAGCACAGAAATAGCATGGCATGATAGCATGATGTGTTCAGTACTGTGTTAATAAAGCCCCTTGGAGTAAATTCACCTCTAAGCTAAAATTAATCTCCTATACCATCAGATCTGGATACTTTCCTATTAAGGGATCAGGACCTGTATTCATGAAGCATCTCAGGGTAGGAAAAAACTCCCAACTGGCCAAAAATATTCAGCATGATGCATGTTTGGTCCTATCTTTTGGACCAGGAGTGAAAGCATTTTATCAGCTTTCTTCCCTGCTGAAAAAAAAACAGCTAAAGACCAGCAGCAGGTTTTAGCTGGTTGAAGACGGTCTTAGATGGTCCTGACCCAGTTTTTGCTGGTCTTTGATGGTTTAGTTGGGTGGGCCACCAGCCAGACATGCTAGTGTGACCAGCCTATCAAGCTGTACACATTTATCTTTATGCATATCGCATGACAGTAGACTGAATTGATTTATGCCTTTTGCATTTAAGACTTCCCCGTCACGATTTCTCTATACTCTAGGACATTGAATTGGTTTCAGATTTACAGGAACTTCAATAAATAAACCAGCCAGAGTGACCATCACAAGCTGATATGACCAGTTAAACTATCAAAAATTATGTAAAAACATACCTGAGGCTGATCTAATAAGCCCCTTTTTTTTCAGCAGGGCTACCTTATGACAGGCTGTTATCATGCACTGTTCCTATCTATACGCACGAAAAGTAATACAATAGAGTTTGTTTATCTACGTAATCAAGAGGGTATATGAATGATCATGTAACTAATGAAATGGAGTGAGGAGAAAAGTAGTATGAAAAGCCAAAGTCCACATAATGAGGTAGGTTGCGGTGGTGGATAAGTCCAACAAACACACACGTTTTCCCAAGGACAGGGGTCGGCAACCTTTACCACTCAAAGAGCCATTTGGACCCAATTCCCACAGAAAAGAACACACCGGGAGCCACAAAACCCTTTTGACATTTAAGATGATATAACACTGCATATAACGTTTTGGGGGGTTTTTTGCCTTTATGCTATGTATAATCAAACTACAAAGTGTTGCATTTGTGAAATCAATGAACTCCTGCAAATTGGTTAATGTGATTTCTCCTCATGAACCTCAGCGCACAGCGTCTACACATCAGGGCTGTATGACGTCACCTTCATCTTTACAGAGGATCGGAAGCTGTCGCCTGTGAGGCGTGCGCGATGCTTGTTTTTAATAAAGTTCATGTTGGAGAACACCTGCTCACATACATATGTGGATCCAGAGATCGACAGGACTCCAAGCGCATACTTTTTCATGTTCACATAAATGTCGGGGATAGCATTCCATGTTTCGAACACAAGTTTGTCCGGTTTGGGGAGATTTTCAGTATCACTCCAATTGTGATTCTGAGCAAGAACGGCCTTCTGACAGGCAAAACCTTCAAGGTCTGCTGTCAAGTGTTTTAACCTGGACACCCATACGTCTTTATCGGCTATGTCGGCCATTTCTATCTCAAGATCAGGTTGACTCACACCTGCCAAAGCAGTGGTATTCGTTAGGGATGGATCAATGCTTAAGGGAGTGAGCGTTTTTTTCCTCTCTAAACTCACAGAATCGTTTCTCAAACAATGTTTGCATTGTGATGATTGCAGAATGTAAATACTCCGAATTTATCATCTGAAATCTTAATAAAAGATTCTTTTATATATTCTCCATCTGTGAGCGGCCACAAAACTAGCATATGTATTTGAATTTGCAGACTTCATCCACTTCTTGAAATGATTTTTGCTCAGATCAACCTTCCGCATCAGTTCCGAAACTTCCGAAACAGATTTTTTCCTCTTATCTCCATCCGGATATTTTTGAGCAAAGGATGCGTGTTTATTCTGGAAATGTCTTGTGACATTTGACAGTGGACATCTTGTTGTTTGCTAGTTTCTTATTACATATTAAGCATACTGGTAAACCAATCTCGTCAGCAGTGAAAGCAAATGAACCTGCCCACGTAGCATTAAACATTCTGTTTTCTTCAGACACTTTTCTTAGAATTCTCCATAGTTGGCCTACTTGGGGTCGAAATGTTCAAGAAATCGCGCACTGGCGGGTGCCGCACATTGGTGGTTGTGACACATATTAAGAGCGACAAAAAACTTTAACACGTTTTATGTAGATGTTACAAGATCACCATAATCTTCAAATTTAGAATTACGTTTTAAAAACTAACAAATTAAAACTAACGAATTAAAAAATATGCGGCTCCGTAGCCACGGGTTGCCGACCCCTGCCCTAGGAGATGTGTGAGAAATCGATTGAGCTTTGAGTTTTATTATTTTTTATTGAAGGTGCGCCACCCGACCGTGTTTCTTTTCCTAAACCTAACCTAAGCTACATAACTTTATTTTAAGTCTGAAACATGACGATGCCCAAAGTTTTCCTAAACCTAATCTACATTATTTCAATTACCTGGACCTAACCTACATACCTTCATGTTAAGTGCATAATGTGACGATGCCCAATCAGATTTTTTCTCAAACCTAACCTATGCACTTTTACTTTCCTAAACCTAGCCTTTGAAGAGTAACAATGAGTACATAATATGACAACGCCATATAACACCATGTTTCTTTTCCCAAACGTAATGTACATAACTTGTAAACCGAACGAAACTTAATTTTCCCAAAACTAACTTACGTAACTTTATGTTAAGTACATAACGTCATGATGCTCAACCATTTCTTTTCCTAAACCTAATCAATGGAACTTTATTTTCCCAAAACCTAACTTATGTGGCTTTTCGTTAACCTATGTAGACCTAAACTTTGTGAATTTACATGAAGTACACAATGTGTTGACGTCCAATCATGGTTCTTTTACTAGACTTAATCTGTATTACTTGAATGTTGTGTGTGCATTTTTGTAAGATATCATGTGAACCACTGTATGAGGATAATTTGCTCAGGAAATCCTATCTCTGCTTATATGTCAGGACATGATGATTTGGGAACACTTGATGATGAGAAGCTTATTGAAAAATAGTTTTGACAGAGACCAAATAATATTTGAGACTGACCTTGTGCGAGACATAGAACGCACTTGCTGTCCTTGCAAAAACCGATCTCACAGTGTTGCACTTTATTGTAACAGCGATGATTCTGTTGTTAATCAAACTTTACATAAAGATAATGTGCACGGCGAGGGTCCTCGGTGACAGCAGACTATCACAGCCCCCTGGCAGGATGTCAGCTGCATAATGAAGGATGTCTCAACTTAATTACAACGGGTAAAATATTTTTATAGGCTCTTATATCCTGCAATTTTTTAATTAGGCTATTTTGAATAATAGCTGGGTTGTAATATTTGAGAGAAGAGGATGCATTGTAATAATATATGCTCATATTGTTATGGTGAATCTCCCAAGACTGTGTGACATGTTAGAAATAGCTCATTTTCCTCTCATGTGGTGCACCCAAGTCAACTAATGGTGCAGCTGAAGGAGGAATTGGACAGTGAAAGAAGGTTTGCAATATTTGCAAGATGCGGCACTGTTATAGGAACTGTAACATGTGGTGGTTGAATGGGAGAGCGAGGCTGGATTTTGTGCATCTGAGTTTTTAGCAATTTGAGCTCAGAGCAACTGCTGAATAACTGAGATGTAGATAGTAATGTATTCTTTTTCGTCTCTTCTTTTTTTTCAGGTTGCAAATGCAGCAAACAATCTCAGGAACTCTGCAGACCAGCGGCTGCAGAAGGCCACTTTGAAGTCCATCATCTGTGTGTGTGTGTGTGTGTGTGTGTGTGTGTGTGTGTGTGTTTGTTGTTTTTCACACACACACACGCACATACACACACACACAAACACAAAGAGAGGAGAGAGCATGAGTGCTTGTTGTAACTTTCATGTGCTTTTAAAAGTGCAGCTGTTTTAGTCTGGGCCAAGACGCCGCCAGATTAACTGTATCTTTTTATGCACTCGGCCCATATTTAAACTGGATATGGGTCAGAGTGGCTCTTTTTATACACTGTTCTCCTTACATTTTTGGGTCACTCAGCTTTTCAAACAGGGAGCCTTGTAAATAAATCATAAACGTCCCTGGTCTGCTTTAAAGTGTTGGTCATCAGTTGATATATTGGTTGTGTGAATTGTGTTTCATGTTCAATTATACAGTGAGCTAGACGAGAACAGTAAACAACATGCAACACACACTGCCACTGGCCATGTTGTGCATAATGTGTCGTCACTGAGTGTCTCTCTTTACATGAGTCAGACTTGGCAGGGGCACCGCTGTGCCAGGCCGGTCCCAGCAAGGCGAGCGGAAAGAAGGGCAGGGAGGAAGGGGGCTGACTCTGCAGGGATGGTGGCTAGGAATAGAAGTGGTCAGATGGGGCTGTATTGATCAGCAGGAGGGGTCAGAGGATCAGCTGGCGGAGGGCACGGACTGATCCCACGTCAGAGGGATGACAAAGCGCAGGACACTGGGAAAATACTGTAGATACAGTACAGCACGGACAGATTGTGGCATTTAAAGGAGGGCAAATTGTTTCATGCTGCTTACGTCACATAAAGGCTTATTTATAATTCTTTCATGTATAAAAATAGCATCATGTTTTCATCCACAGTTGTCACATGTTGCCACTTTGCAGTGGACTTCTTCGTTTACGTATAACCTTCCAGGTATCCTTTCACATCTGCTGTTTATGTTCCAGGATGCTGTTACCATGATGTCAACAAATGTACATGGTGGGATGACGGGGAACATGGTTACGTTTAGACAACACAAGCACCTGGCAACCAAGGCTGGGATGTCAATGAACGCACATGCTAGCACAGATAGTTAGAGTTAGGGGAAGGAGGCACACGATAAAGTAGAGAAAAAAATCATCCCATTCAGACGGGAACGATACCAGACTCCCCTATAAAAGTCTGAGGTTTGCTGGACCCACTGGGCCCAGAAAGACTTTTTCCTATAGACTTACATTTGGAAAGAGACATCTGTAAATCAGTGGATGATGGGGTTTTTGTTGGTTTTTTTTTTAGCATCACAACCCCACAAAATGACTCATTTCACCACCAGGAGTTAATTCCTTTGGTCGGATAACATTTATAAAGTCTAAAAAAGCTGCAAAATTTAATTATTTGATAACAAATCAAGCTAGCAAAGCGCTAAACGAGAAGTCAACCTCTCTGCTAGCGGAAGTTGGCCACTTAGTCGCCCTTGGCTGTGCTCGACAGCTGCAAGTCTCTAGTGCGCCTGCTCCATAGGACCAGCAATGTGGAAGCAGTGCTGATCATCCAGGTAGTTTTCTACTGCGGAAATATTTATTTTATTTTAATTTTTTTGCCTACTCAATTGAGCAACTTCCATAGGAATGAGTGGGGCCCCACTGGTAATATATCCATGGCTTTGAAGCCAATTTTCGTAATGGCCAAACAGTGGTATTACAACCTGCAGCTCAAATAGACTTTCCCATAGACTTACATGGCTAAAGAGACATCTGTAAATCTGTGGATACATTTTTTTGAACATTACAACCCCTGTAAAATGACTAATTTCATCACCATGATGTGATCCATTCCATCCAATAACATTTAGAAAGTTGAGAAGAGCTCTAGATTGAATCACTTTATCCTTACTGAAGTTTACAGAGCAATGAATAGGCAGTGTTGGGCAGTAGCGACATTACTAACATTACTTTATTTCACAGTAGTTGGGTGGTAACGTTGCTATTTTCCAAGTCCAATAGCTTTTCAGTAGCATCAAGGCATGAAGACTTCTGTGTGACGTTACATAATCCTGCAGTTTAATGTGCTTGCTGCTTCACGAGACCGGGCCTACTCTGTCTCTGATTGGCTACATTGTGCTTCTTGACATGTCTTTCATGTGTCTTTCTGTGCATGTTAGAGGTAAATACAACTAACAGCACAAGCTACAGATATACAAGATACAGGACAGACAGGAGGGAGTGGACCTCACTGAAAGCAGATGGCAGACGTCATCTACACGTCAGTGTTTCCTGATAGAGCAAATCAGGACATTGTTAGACTGTAAAAGAGGGACAGCAAATATGGCTGAACAAGAGGCCAAAGGCAATGTGAAGTGCATATTTATTACTGATTTACTGAGTGGATTTGCAGTGGACAGTAGAGATATAGGCCATAACAAAGGCCAAGAGAAGAGCAAGAGATACAGAGAACAGTATGCAGGAGGAGAGGAGAGAGTCTCATACTGATGTCGTGTTATTTGCAGGACATGTTCATGTTCTAAAGTCCCATAAAAAGAAAAGTTTTTACTAAGGTCTATTTTGTTGCCTGCCTGAAAGTTTTTTCTTGTCACTGAGATAATGCTGATTTTACATAAAGTTAAAAACAAAAAGCAGCTTTGCAAGTAGTAAGCTACTTTTGGCATTTTTTGTAGCTTAGCTTGCAAAATTTTTCTGTGTAGCTTTAATGTGGTAAAACTTTATTTCGATGTAGAGTAACAGGTAGCTAAGTTTACTACATTTTCCAAGCAGCTTGCTCTGCACTGTAAATCAGAAGCAGCTGGCTCAGCTGAAGAAAGTCTCTCGTGCGCTTGCTTTTTGAGCCGCACGGTGCTGAAGCTGTGCAGATTGTGACGGTACTTTTATACGCAGCAGTTTTGGCTTCATGTGCCACTGAGCAGTTATTAAGAATGAACAGGGCCTCACATTAAATGCTATGTCCAGGTTTCTTTATACATCCAGTCATCAAACTAGCTGTTTTCACCATATTTGCAGGAAATTTTCAAAAGGAAATGTAAGTTGCCATTAAAAAATTGCAGAGGAAGAAGATGCAGCAAAAGGCATTAATTAAAAGAGCACCAGTGCATCCTAAAATGAGTGAAAAACCACATGGAAATAGATTTTTCTGCTTGTTTTATGTATTAATGTGAGGAAGGCTACAGTCTCCTCATCGCCCCACACAGATTTGAGGTTCTCTTCTGCTGCTATTTTCAGCCTCGTCAGTGGAAGCTTTAGTGGATGTTTAATTCACAAGTGCCTTGAACGTCAGGATTTAGTCTGTTTCCATTGCACTTTGTTTGCATTTTGCCTTTATGGATTGAATAACTTCTAGCTCAGCCAAGAGGAGAAAACTATTTTCAAGCATTTCAACTTTGATAGTTTGGTTTCAACTTTTGTTCCGCATAAATTGAAAATGTGCATAAACAGATGGATGGAAATCATGATAAAAGAGGCAAAGCTACCGCTCAAAATTCTTTCTTCTTTTGAAACAATCGATGCTTGATTTCAGACAGAGAGGTAGACCAAAGCTAAAGGACATATTCTATTTCAAAACCTTCCTACCTGTTAGAAGGCATTTATTTCCATTGCCACCTGCTTAAATTTTCAGCTGCGCCAACCATCGCCAAATATGAACATTTAACAAGTCACAAGTCAGACAAAGCTAAAGCTTTAGCAGTATTTCCATTACAGGATTCCACCTCTGCTGCTCTCTGTTTCCTCCTCAGTTTTCCCACCTGCAACCCCTCCATCTTCTCCTCCGTCTCCCCTTTCAATCTGCGTTTCAGAGGCCCTGAGCAGTTAAAACTTGGGTGGACATCTTTGCTTTTTGGTTATTCAGCACCTGAGTACTGTGACAGAGGGCAGCGATCCTGCTGTCCTCTTCTGACAGCTCTGCCACAGTTTTCTCAGCAGCTTTTCTGTCTCTCCTGTTCCCCACATATTTTTTTTCAAAGAAAGCTGGTTTGTTTTTTGCTCACCATCAACTCTGACCTCCTTTTATCTCCACAATCCAATGTCTAAATGTTTTTCTTAGCTCTATAATTGTCCTGTCTTTTTTTCCTAGATGTTATTTGGTGTTGAAATATTTGATTTTTTCCTGACTTTTGTGGCTCATAATATCAAATATTGTTTTTTACAAGGCTGTAGCCCTGATCCCTGTAACCTGCTGTAAAATGAAGTTAGTCATTTGATAACTTGCAAACAAAGGTTGGACTTTTAGTACCTGGCTTTTGGAGTTGAAATTGCCGACATATGTTTCTTTAAATATATATAATACAGCATATAATGTATATTATGCTAGATATAACATTTATTTATTCTAACACAGTGATGCTATAAATTATATTTAGCCAAGAGGTGATGGTCAATAATGCAAAATCATTCTAAATCTAAAGTAAACAGAATGTTCAAGTAGTAAATGCTGCTTCTCTACATTATGTTAAATATTGGACATTAAGACACAGGAATATGTAGCAAAAGAAGAGACAGAAGCATAATAAATTGTGCAATATGAATTATCGCAGCAGAAATATGCAAATACTTTTGAAATTGGTGCAACATGACCAGAGAAAAAAAATGGACTGTGGCTTTCACTTTTGATCAAGAGGTAAAAAACCAACAACTACCAGAATGCACTGCGCTGCACGAGACCAATAAATGCTCCCGCTTGTGTGTGACAAAATGCACACTCCAACCAACACATTCTCATCCCATGTTTGTTTTGCAGTGGACTTCTGCATCTTCATATTACACTCCGGGTATCGTTAAGTGCTTTGCTGTTGCCATTCCTACCCCCACTGTTATGAAACAAAGCTGGTTAAAAATCGTCAATGTAATTTCAGAGGCAATGAAGTCCACAGGCTTCAGCAGGAGGGACACTCCTCTTTAACATTGAGAACCGTGATATTTCTTCTCTGTATTCTCCCTGTACATTGTGAGAAAAAGGTCTGTGAAAGCACAAGACAAGAATTAAGGAAATGCTTTAGAAATCAATCCTCCGAACTTTTGAAGCCCCGCTATGTACAAATGAGAAGATGCTCTAAAACCGTGGCTGCCCTTGAGACATTTCTCTTAGCGGATTTGCAGCAATCCAACAAAGAATGGCGAGTGAAACAGAGGTGAGGGCCACAGCTCTTTGTAAAGAGAAGAGCGAAGTTTTCAGTTTTCTTTTGATTGCAGTCGACGAGCTTCAGAGATAGACACTGAGAGTTTAGAGAGGCGTCTGCAGCAGGATGAGGAATCTCTTCACAAGAGACACATTAACAATCTGGAGACACTGAGGACCACTTAAAGAATTACAGAAGGTATTTTGTAATCAATCTTGCAATTCACTCTTAAATTGTCTAGTCTGGGATATCTTACATTCCCTTAATGTCGTCTGATAACCTGTAAAAAACAGGCACAAATTTTGGCTTTGGTTATATAGCTAGCTAGCAAAGATATTTCTTTCTCTGCACAGCACCAACACAGCAGAGAAATATCTAAGTCAGTGTTTATCACCAAGAGTGTTTTAAACATGCTTATGTATTTTAGGGTGGATATTTCTACCTTTATTATTGACTGTAGTTAATCAAAGGTGTTTGTTCATATCATGGTAAGTTTTATCTGTCTAAATCTATTTTGTTACTCATAAATGTCTCAAATGTTTTGTCTTGCAGAGATTAAAGAAGTTAAGTTCAACAAGCTCCAGTCAAATCTAAATTGAAACAATTTACAGTAGAGTCAAGCTCTGTCATAAGCAGCAGTGGATAGAGGCTCAGTACAAGTAACACCCGTGAGAAAAAAAGTATTTAGAAGGAACTATAGTGCTTTTGATGTTGAGTTTACTTTTTACCTCACTATATTTGCCATTTATACCTTTGTTACAACTAGTCTACTCTGAATGTGGAGACTGAGTGTAGGGGGAGAGCACACAAGGAGCACCTCAACTGCAGACACCAATTTGCCAGCTGCTTGGAAGAAAAAGAGGCACCACCTTGTCTTCTGACCGACTCGTCACATAGTGTCACTCTGTCAGTGACCTCCTGCATCTACTTATGATGATTTAGGTATCCCTCTGCATCAGCTGTTTACACTCCGGGATGCCATTGCAGTGATGTCAACAAATGCACGTGGTGGGATAAAGCAGCACGGTCCTTATATTTACAGTGCGGACTTAGGTGAGGTTAGGATTAGGCACCAAACTTAAGGATGGTAAGGTTTACGCAAAAGAAGCACATGTTAAGGTGTGGAAAAAAAACACACATCCACACTGGAAGTGAACCTCGGAAAGTCAGTTGTTTGTGGGACCCATCCACCTCCTCACCCACCCACCCTATAAGTGCACTCGCACACCTTGTATTATGTCGATGTCATCAGCGTTATTACCTGACACTGTCCTTCAGCATTTCACGCACACACAACCGGTTCTGTCCAGCTGTGTTCTCAAGTGATGTCACCCGTGTGTGTTGCATGTAGACGCACCTGCTGCCACCCAGACATCCTCCAGCATCTGATAATAACGCCACTGGTTCTGTCCGAGCACATTCTCACATGCCGCAATCCAGCTGCATTCCAGTTGGATGCAGAAGGTGGCTTTTGGCGTCCTGAACACTGAAAGCACAGACAGAGCAGCACTATTTAATGAGTTCAGAGGGAGAAGGGGAAGATTTTGACCATGACGCAATGATGATGAAGCATAACCTAGAATAAGATGCAGCTTCCAGCGACAATTCCTGACTATATCTGGCTGCAGTTTTCATACCAAATCTAGAAAAGAAAATAGGAACATGATGAGCTGCTGAATGCATCTCCTAAAAACTCCAGAGATTCCCAGTTTTCAGAGGTGTAAACTCATAAGGAGTGAAAAAGGTGATGAGGAAAGCAACCATGCAGACTGGTGCTGTCCAAACTTTCTCCAATGCTGTTTAGCTCATCCAGACCTTTTATTCTGTGTAGTAGGAGGGATTCAGCTTAGTTTAAGCGGTTTATTATAAAACAGAGAGAGAGTGCATCCTCGGTATGTTTGTGAGAATGTACGCAGGAACATTGTCACAGATGCTTGACTGCACAGAATCACAGGGACTGGCTACAGATTCATACTTTGCTTTTTCTGTGGTCCAAAACGATCTCAGATTCTCTCAGATGAATTACTTCCAAGAGAAGGAAGAGACGAAGTGCTTTCGGTCCCTTTCATCCCGGAGGTTTCCTCCAGGTGATTTCTCACCACTTGGTTTAACCATCAAACAGTGTTTCATGTGGTCCTGAGCTCTTCTTGCACTGAAAGTCTCTCCAGACATGAAATATTAACTGTATGTCTGTCTGTGTCTCCCTCCTGGAACAGCTACAGTACACCTGCAGGGCCCTGCGGTGCTTTTCAGCTGGAATCAGATTAAAAGGGCCAAGACAAAAATCACGTCACACAGAGCTCCACAGAAGATGAACAGAAAGAAGCACTTCCTCTTTTATGTGCCTCTCTGACTGAAGGTAACACTCTTTGATGCATTCGGGACACTGTGTGCTCATGTACAGGTGAAGATGTGTGTTTGTGTGCATTGGTGTGTGTGCTGGCAGCGGGTGAGAATTCCCAAGGCTAACATGCAGGATTTCCTTGGAAATTCAGTTTTGGTGAGGAGTTTCATCTCCGTCTGCCTGACTCTGTCCTCTGCTTGGCTGTCTCCTGGCGTTCTTCTCCTCCACCTGCTGTGCTGCTCTTATGAGATGAAGTGCAATTTGACGCTTCAAGTGTCAAGTGTGTGTCACAGACTAAAAGCCACAAAGATTTTCAAAGACTTAACTTGTATAACCTGCATTTTTGGCCACTTAGGGACAAAGGAAAGTGGCTGTTAACATGACCCTGACATGTTATCTATCTATGTTGTATGTGTGAATTTTCTCAGCGGATAGATCTTTATTTACACATCTAGCGGATACAGAACAGCATTAGCAGTCATTTAGTTTTGTGTCGAGTTAGTGTGAGGTTTGGGTTTAAATGCAGCACTCTGAATATATATATATATATATATTTATACACCTTTTCAGGATAAGTAAAAACTTGAAAGATAAGGGCTAGCATTCTGATTAATGTTTTCACTACTTTTCCAGTTCTATTTTAGTTTCCATCCATTCTCAGGAAATATGTCTCCTTAGCTGCTCCACTATGCTTGTCAACTTGTCACTACCTTTGTCTGTCTGCTGTTTGCTGTCATACAGGTAGTGAACAGGGCATTGTAATAGTGATTATTTTGTAAGGGTTTTTTTTTTGCTGTTGATGTTGATGATGTTTGTTTTTGTTTTTGGTCTTAGGCCTGTGTCAGATGTCCTTGTTAGTTTCAGGGCTGCAAACTCATAAGGAGTGAAAAAGTTGACAAAAATGCAAATCCTCTAAGGAGGATCTGGGCATATGTCCTCTCGGGAAGAAATTCTTTAAAATATCAGCTTTAAAATGTGGATTTCTACTTCATTTCAGCATAAAGATCAAGGAAAAAACCCACCCAAGAACATTACTTCAGGCCACTAAAGTGTTGCAAACAGGATTTAGATATGACATTTATTAATTGATTTTTACAACCACTACAACTAAAAATGATCTGTCACAAGGTGATTTCAATCTAGCTTCTGTTGTTTTCCCATTTCTTAGGCAACCAAATTTATGCTTCTTTAGCAAGCATTCTGTTTAACTACATCAAAAAGGTCCATTCAGCTGATTGTTTACATTATTGGCATTTATTTTAGAGATGCACTGATTGTGACACTCTGAGCTGACAACAATTTGTCATACAGCCAATAACAAAGATTCTTATTTTTTAAATTTTGTTTTGATTTATTCCCCTTTTTTGCCAGAGAAACAGAGACAAAAAAACTAAAACTAGCATTGCATTACACAAAGTCAATCATACGCATTTCTTAAAACCTAAAATAACCGTCTTTCACATTAAAATGATGTATTTAATAACTGTTTCAAAAGGCTTTTAACTATATGTATCATTATTTTCTCTCATATCTTCTTTTATATCGCTGTGAAAACATCAACACATTTCTCCCTCAAATAACTTCTAATTCAATTTTCTTGCCATAGATTAGATGGATAGATTTGTTGTCCATAATTTAGCATTATCAGCTATAGTGCTAGACATTTCAGTCAATCTAGTCTAGCCCAAACCAATATTTTTCTGTCATGTTAATCAATCTAATTTGAGACTTTTCTTTTTATGATGAATCATTACTCGTCCCGCTACAGTTTCACAACAGCGTCCCCCTGTGTGTGACCGACTCTTGCAACACCGACCATGCACACACACACACACACTCACACACACATACATATTAGCTGAACAGTCTTTCATATGATGTGTCGTCTTTATTGTCAATGACAATGAAGACAGATTTAAGTACAGTTTTTGTTTTTAAACTACATTTCAGTCTCACCAACAGTATTACATGTTAATACAGTCACAGCTGGCATTTAACGATGTCGGTGCTGTCTTCTCATCTTCTCATCTTAGTCATGGAGAAAGAGGTTGTTGACGAACATTTATAGCGATATTTTTCATCAACAGACTGAAAACAGGTTGATAAGGGCTTTTTTCACAGAAAGCAGCTGCCTGCTGTGTCCAAACCTGCTGTGAACAAAAACCAAAACAACGGGCTGATGCTAAATGTTTCATAGAGCCTGCAGAGTTGGTTGATACATATCTGTGGGTTCATCACTACCACGCTTTTTATATACGCACAGCCATTTGATCTATCGCCATAAAATAATGATTATAGAAGCTTTAAAGGGGAAGTTCACCCCCAAATGAAAAATATATACTTTCCCTTGTTGGTGCTTTTTATCAGTCTGGATTGTTTTGGTGTGAGTTGCAGAGTGTTGGAGATATCGGCCATAGGGATTTTATCCCCAAATTAATAGAACTAGATGGCATTCAGCTTGTGGTGCTAAAATTGCCAATGCATTTGAAAAACTCAACGCGATGTCTCTTTCAAGAAATCATGACTCCACAGGCAATCCACAGATCTTGTTGTGAGCAGATTCATGTTTGCAGTATCATCATTCAGGAGGGAGTGTGCATTTATTGATTTATGAAAGATGTTCATTACAGTGCAAGTTATTAACATTAACATGTTTTTTCTTGACTAAGCTGTAAGATTAGCTAGCTCAGTGGTGCTAGGTAGGTTTTTATAGCAGGAAAAGCACAGGTGTAATCTTATTAGGGATGGCACAGTTACATTAAGTGTACAGGTGAGCCAGGGTCCTGGAACCAATCCCCCAGGAAGTGCGCCACACTCTGATGCTAAATTTACGTAGTGGCTGAAAGTGGAACTACAGCGTCATGTGATGCACACTGGCCAAAAAAGACTTTTCCCCGTTTGCCTAACATTGGGAAGGACATCCTTAAATCACTGGATAATTTTTTTTGAGACATGTTGACTTTTCATGACGCATTTTTAAATAGCCATGATTAAAAGTCCTTAAGATGTTAAATACAGTTGTAATTACTATGGTTAATTACACCTGTGTTTTCCTGCAATGACGAGTGAAAATATGGACCTTGAAAAAAGACCTTTTATGAACATTACAATATTACATTTTTGGCTAAGGTTGATATCTAAACCTTCTTGTGTTTTTTCTTGGTTTCTTATGTGTTACTTTTAATACTCTTTCTTGGTGATCACAAGAAATTTCTGACAGCACATCACAAAAAGTGTGTCGTACGGTGGTGAGTACCCTCAGAAGGTGACTTCTTTGCTTGTTCATCAATGTGAAAGTCAGTTTGAGGCCCGGCTAAGTGGAACAGGGAGGAGAAGAGATTCTCAGGAGTCCCTTAGGGGAGACGTGCACATGAGAGAAGACCAGAGGAGGGATTTTTAATGAATCTCTGAGCTACCTGTGTGTGGTTAGAGGGAGGCGAGGGATTTTTGCAGTGTGCATAGGGCTCAAGTTGTCTTTCTTTGGGACATCACAGCAGTAATTGGTAAGGGGGTTGGGAGAAATCGACCCTGAATAGCTTGGCCTTTAGCCCACATATAGCCATCTCTGGTTCATGAAGTCATGTTCTACTGCAGAGCATCAAAACACTTGTTTTTCTCTTTAAGGATGATTGCAATATGACTGCTTGTTTGTGTTCATTTTTTAGACTTGCTTTTAATCTGAAATTCTATGCATGCGCCACATTTAAAGATAAATTAATTGTTTTTGTGCTGCTGCATTCCTTTCTGCTACAGTACATTTTTGTGCAGAAGGAGTTTGATGTTTTTTTTTTGGCAAAGTTGCAATAGGACATCAATATTACACTCCATTCACCATGATATATTAATGTGCTGGTCAAGAGTGGCGATGCTAGTTGAGAATCATGTTTCTTCATGATTCCTGCTTCACCATGTCAGAAATCACAGGACTTTCCCTAAGAGACCAGTGTGAATTCTGAGTCATTTTAAGGCATGTCCTCATCATGTTTCTTTTCCCAACCTTTACCATTGGAAGATAATTCCCCTTAACTTACCCTCAGGACCACTACATTAATTAAATAATTTTATGCTAAGGAAGCGATATAATTCTTGGGGCATTGATTTGTAGGATATCATACCAACTGTTGTGTAAGATTTATGAACCATCGTTGATACGTTGAACTTTCATGACGTGCTCTCGGGTCCTTCTTTTGGGAGGGATTGGGGGGGTCCTCATAGGTATCAAACAAGTCCAGCTCCAACATAAATATTTTTAACCAGTAGCAAATGTTCCAGCAGGCAAAGCAAAGTAACATGCCACAGCGAGCTGGGGGTCTGCAGTTATTCAAAAGTTCTCTTATTGTAACAAATCCCTTCAAAAGATCTTAATAAAGGGGAGCCCCCATGGCAGGGACACCAAACAAGGTCCACAGCATTCCCTGATGGAGTCCGCTTTGGGCCCGAGGCTTGCATGTCTTCTCCATCATCTCTCTTTCTCCTTTCTGTCGTCCCTTTGAACCAACCAAATACCCAAAGCAAGTCAGTGTTGCAAACTTGTCACCTTACACTGAAATTTGCTGTTTTTAATGAAATATAGGTCATTTGTTTGATTCATGTGGAGGCAATGAGTGGGTGACAGGTTGCACTGTATCTGCACACTGTGTGGCAGAATGTCACATTTGACAATAATTGTATCGCAGTTCTTTGATTGATACTTGCTGTCCAACATAGTTGTGCTCGCTCTATATAGCCGGCGGCTTGGCTTTATTATCAGTGGCACTGGTTGAGTAATGTTACCACAGAAAAGAGTTTTACGCTTTCTGCAAGGAGAGTGTGGTGGCAAATTGCTGAAGTAGATTAGAACGATGGAAGTTTCGTTTAAAAGAGAACTAAAGAGAACTGAGAACTAACGCTTCTCAAATAAATGAATGAGGAGAGATTAACAGCAACACCAGAAGTAGTCACTGTGCATATACATATAAAAAACAAAACTTAAGAAGAATTTAGTCCAATAATACTTTTCAATTTCCCTTGCTGGCAAGGCTTAATTTGTGCCAGATCCTGCCGGACCTCCCACGTTGAGACCGGAACATATTAAATTGGATCCTGCTTCACTATGAAAATATGTAAATAGATTTTTGTTTGACATTTAATGTTACCTGTGTTGTAAGCCTTTATTTTCCACTGAAGTCACACAAAAATCCTTTGTTTGCCTATTTTAGAAGCATTTTAAATTGTATTTTAAAAGAGAGAAAGAGAGGGCACTTCAGGTCACGCAGCACACAAAGTTTGGGAATTTTGTGCTCATCATGTGAGCTGATGTTGTGATTTGAAACTGTGGTTTGAATTAAGATAGCCTGCCCTCAGCCGCAGGAGGAAACTGGTAAAATGGCAGAGAAAAAGAAAATGATGTTTGCTGAATTTCCTTAAACTAGCTGACCAGTCAGACCCTGAGCAGGCCAAATTCAGACCCAGGTGTGGTGATTGCAAAAGGACAAAGAACTGTGTGAGACATGGAGTAAAGAAACAAGCAGGGGAGAGGAGGCTGAGGGCTCTGTGGATGTTTTATGGCCTGTTTTGGACAAATAAGCATGAAAGCAGGAAGGATTTTTTATTGCTGGTCTCTGCTGTGTCTGTGTTGATTACTGGCACTCCAGAGTGTTGGTGCTGTCCGCTGTACTGAAACAGAATGAAGGTACAGATTGACAGATGTCATTTAGCCTGCTTGATCTTCGTGGTTCTTAATAGAAAATTCGACCCTAACTCCTAATTTCCCCCCATTGTAGAAACCTGGCTGTAGGTACAAGACAGAGTTACCATAGAAAGCATGTGCTGCAAACTGTTAACAGCTGTTTCTGAGCATCTCATCCTGCTGATTTTGAGTGAACAGAATAGTCTGAGTAACAAATCTATATAAATATTACTCTATTTGTGAAGACAGTGTTGTTTAGGTTTGTTTAGTTGTAACAGCGAGCACTCATGCAGTCTGAAATGTTGCATACACTGTGGATTTTTTTATGCGTTCCCAGAGCATAAAGAGAAGATGCAGAACATGATGGCTGTATCAGATTTTGGCTAAAGATGCAATACTATATGTGATGGAAGGATTTCTTCATCTTTTGTTGTTACAGTAGAATACATGGTGCTTGTTGTGAAATGCACAGGCTTCTTGAAAACAATATACTCCAGTTACAGTGATGTAAAGCACTAATGGACTGCAGAAACCTCACTGTAAAATCCTTTCACTGTTTCCCTCTCCATCACATGACTGATTGTTGTCTCATGGTGCTTCTCTCAGCCTAAACCAACTTGTCATCCATCCAACAGACTCGCACGCACAGGTGAGCACATGGTGTTAGAAACACATCAGTAAGGATATTTTTGTCCTGTATTCTCCTTATCTATCATCGCTCACAGTCCTCTTTATTCCCTCTCCTCTCATGTTCTCTCAGCATGAAGCTCATCTATCCGAGGAAGACCTGGGTCTTTTCCTCCTGCTTGCATTTGAAGTCTCCTCTCTCTATGCCTTGTCATCGTGCGCTTTGCAGCCACATGGCTTCTGCTTGGCTTTCACTCAGTTGCTGAATCATCGCTTTGATTCCCTTCGTTCTGTCTGTTTCCCTCCATCATCCGCCAGCTCGCAGTCCCCAGCCGCTGATCCAAGAAAAAGTTGCTGCTTCTCTCTGCTTGCTTATGTAATTCCAACTTATTTATATGTTATATTATGTAATGTTTTTGCTGCAGTGGCAAACAATATCCTTGCCAGTGAGGTTTTATGCAGAGATGAATCATGTGGACCAACAGTCCTCACTACTAATGAGTAATCAGCAGGGCTTGTTAGGACCATGAGGGCATTCGTTGGCATTATAACCGCACTGGTGGGTTAGCTAGCTCTCCTGGCCCTCACTGTCTTGATGAAGCTTTATAGTACGCAGCCAGCATTTGAACAAAGCTCATTTAGCAGCAGAGATTTGGCTTTGTTGACTTTGCATTACCATTTAATACAACAGATGTCTGATTTAGAGTTACATCTGCAGTCGTGCTGTTGCTGTACACTTTAAAGCTGCGCCTTCTGTTCACTTTAGATGCCGAAACTGGATTTAGGAGACTTCTGAGAAAACAACGAGTCTGAGAAAATAACCTGATGATGTTAATGGAAGGTCTAAGCAACAGATTTATAACCAAAAAAAAACTGCCTTTTGAGTTTTGAAAGAAAGGACCTGTTTTAAGCAGGGAGGTCAAAATAAGAGACAGTGTCACCATATAAATATAGATAGATAGATAGATCATGTTTCCTCTGATGAACCCACACCGACGGGTCCATTCTCTCTCCCTGAACGCTTCAGTCTTCCCCTCATCCAAACAGCAAGTACTCTACCTTTTGCTGATATGTTTACTTTGGTGGATATCATAGCAACCAGACACAATCAAAGCATCTTAGCTGAAATAAAATGCTTCAGCTGGGTGTTTCCTGAGCAGCGCCTTCTGTGTTTTAGCTGGAAAAAAAAGCTTTGGTGGACGCAGGGCCTTGATTCTTGTTGTAACCCTTTAAGACTTGTGGGGGGTTACTTATTTCCACTGTGTGTTTTAATGCACAAGCGTGCATGTTTTTATGTTAAAGGAGGGGCGGTCAAACAATTAATTTTTAAATTTGTCATTAATTGTAGAATTTCTATGCTTAATTGTGATTAATCATATTTTTTAATCGCATGTTTTAAATGTTGTTATTTAGCATTTCAAAACAGTTATGAAATTCATATAAACAAGGTGAAGCAATTCTGACCATATTTGTCTTGATTAGGAATAAAATGACTCATGGGTACCCACAGAACCAATTTTCATTGAGATATCTTGAGGTCAGAGGTCAAGGGGCCTCTGTAAACTGACCACATCATTTTTGCATCACCAAAATGTAGTCTGAATTTGGAGTGTATGCTAATATATGATATGATACATGGATCATCACTAAAAGTCTCTTTAAAACTCAGACCAGTGCATCTTCTTAAAGACGGAATGCCACCAAGGGATAAATGCAAGTTTAAAAAATTAACGCATTAGTTACTGACTTTAATTGCACCGTGATAAATGCCTTAATGTTGACAGCCCAAGTTCCAAGTAGGCTAATTATGAGAAGTTCTCGTTTGCCATTAAGTGTCACTAACAGGCATGTAGAATCCAATAATATGAGCATGAAGAAATCCAAGAATCCTGCACACTGTCAATTACTACTACTCACTTTTAGTAAAGTTGCAACTTCGTCAGGTAAAATTAATCTGGTCAGACAGCAGGTTACAGATGAATGGGGTTAAAATGTTATGTCATAAAGGAGTGTGTGTGTATGTGTGTATTCTATATCCCAGTGAATATGGATTTTTTTTTAAAAATCACAGATGACCTAATTACTTTGCATGTCTGTTGGCTTTGTTCCCAGATGGAGGCAAGGCGAGTGGGCAGGTGTGTGTGTGTGTGTGTGTGTGAGAGAGAGAGAGAGAGAGAGAGAGAGAGAGAGAGAGAGAGAGTGCTAGTTTAATATGTCACTTATGTTCCCTCACTCCCCAGAGGCCACATGGAGGGGCGAGTAACCGGCCTCACAGAGTGGCAGATTTGGGCCAATTAAGCTGGAACTGATGCATATATACACAAATTGACACACACACGCGCACACACACACACACACTCACACACAAACACACATACTGTAGCTGTAGCTCTGGCCCGACCTGACAACACCCTGTGGATACACCCTCCTGATCTTTCATACACACACAGACACTGTTCCCTTTTGTTCCACATTTCACAGGCACTTAACCAGGTACTCAGCCTGTTTTCTGTCCACACACACACACACACACACACACACACACGTTGCAGCAGTCCTGTCTCTTCTTTCCTCTCACATGCAGAACATACACACATATCTCCTGCAGTACATTTCTAACTTTTGTCCTCGACTTGGTGTTTTTTCTCCTCTGGATAAACGGATTGATCCGATCCTGCACAGATTCCCCTCCAAGGGAAATCTGCTTGGGAATATTCATATCAAACATCGCTTGTCCTCTCCTCCTCTCAGACTGTGACTCTGAACATCGGCTTAATGTCATACAAGGCTGAGAAAAGCTCCAGTACATCTGTAGCTGAATATTCTCCCTTACTTAAATCCCCACAGTGAGACAGCAACACAGGCTACTTACTCTGAGCACAAGCTCCTGCTGTGTGTGTTTGTGTGTGTGTGTGTGTGTGTGTGTGTGTGTGTGTGTGTGTGTGTGTGAGAGAGTGTGTGTGTGACTGTGTGTCTGTGTGTGTGCTCACATTTAAGCAAACAGGAAAGTCAGGGATTGTTTTTTTTATTTTGTTTTTGTCATGAATGCCCGCCCGCCTGCCGCACCAGCAGACACAACCGCAACAGAAATTCTCGATCCCGATTCAGGCTCGTTCAATTATTCATACTGCTATTGCGGTGCTCTGGCACAGGGAGAGGGAGGGATGGAGGAGGAGAGAGGCTGCGAAGGATTGGAGGGAGAGAGAGGGAGAAACAGAGAAGAGGAGGGGGGTATTTCCTAAGAAAGGAGGCTTTACAGATGGAATATGTATGTGTACCCAGTAGCAGCATCTACTCTGTTTCACTGCTGTCAGCCCGGTCCTGCTGCGCCTCCTCTTATAACCTCCCTCATCTCCTGTGACTTTCTCCCCCTCTGCCCTTTATCTTCCTCGCATTGCTCCATTTGATCTGTCTTTCTTTTTTACATCTCCTCGTTTTTTTCCCTTCTCCTTTTCCAGACACTTTCCTGTTCACCTCATCTGTCACTCTCTATCATTTTTATTTACACCAGTGATCCTCAACTTAAGGCTCCTTGCCTCCAAAAGGGTACCAAGTTGCCCGACAAACATTTTCTAACTCACATTAGAAATAAAGCGATTCATACTGGGAATTGTTTTTGCTCTTTTAGTATACATAAGGTGCCAGAGTGCATAAAACAGCATCAAAATAGAGATTTTTTTAAGTGCAGATTTAAGCCCGTAATATCCTAAAATCTTAGAAATGTCCTGAAATCCAGAAACACCCTAAAATCCTGAAAATGTCCTAAAATCCAATAAATGTCCTCAAATCATAGAGATGTCCCTAAATTCTAAAAATGTCCATTCTAAAATTTGAGAATTGTCCTAGAATCTGAAAATTGTCCTAAAATTAGAAATGTCCTAGAATCCTCGAAACATTTTTAAATTCACTTCTGAATTCCAGAAATCCAAAATGATCATCCAAAAAAATCTTTAAAATGTCCTAAAATGTGAGAAATATCTTATAATCTGAGACCAGTCCTAATTTAAAATGTCTCCAAATCCTAGAAACATCCTTAAATCCTAGGAACACCCTAATATCCCAGAAACGTCCTAAAATCCCAGAAATGTTTTAAAATCTGAGAAATGTCAGAGAATTTGAGAATTGTCCTAAAATCAGAAATGATCTAAAATCCTAGAAACATCCCAAAATAAAAGAAATGTCCTCAAAGCCGACAAATGTCCTAAAATCCAAGGAATATCCAAATCTTAGGAACATATGTGGGGCCCCCTGTCATTTAAAAAAAAAAACCCGAGTCAAGCCAGTATCCTCAGTTGACACACCTTCATGCTCCATGACACTTTAACTCGTCCCCTCCTCAGGGCCCTGATCACACAATGGGCCCCACTATTAAAGTCCTCAAAACTCAAGGGAGAACCGCGGTGTTAATCTCGATCCAAGGATGCTTTGTAGTGCTCATCCTGCTGACCTTGAATATGTGATCCACAACCTGTACTCGGTCAAAATCATTGTTCAAACCTTTTGACCTGTATGTCTCCAGGCACCTCATTTTCCTTCTTTTGACACTTGTGCTTTTACTTGTTATCCCCTCTGAGATCCTCCTGTCCACACCCTTTTTTCATGTCAATGCAGCAGACCACTTTCAGCCCCCGCCTCTGCCTCCCTGTTATGGAAATCACTGGCCTCCTCTGGTGGATGGCCCGTTTCTGTGAGATATAGGCTGTAAACTGGCTCCCCAGTGACAGGGAGAGAGAGAGAGAGAGAGAGAGAGAGAGAGAGAGAGAGGAAAAGAAGAAGAAGAAGAAGAAGGCAGTGAGGAAGGGAACATGAGCGAGTGCAAAGAATTTGTGGGGAATGTGGGAGGCTGAGCATGCAGGAGGGCAAAATGAAGAAAAAGCATTCGCCTGCTGAGTTGGGTTCACAGTGAGAGAAATAAAGATGATGAAGCAGGAGGATGGAATATTAGAGAGAGAAAGCTGCAGGGAGAGAGATGGGCTTATAAAGTAAAGCACACAGTGCACAGGAACATGTGTGGGAACCAACAGCAGCAGTATGACTCCTTACTGTACACCTCTGTGTCATGGTTACCATGGAAGTCCTTGCACCACAGCACTTTGTGAATGGTTTAGAGGTTAATTGTGTTATTATGACTTAATAAATCACTTACTAATTCTGTTTTGATCAATTTAAGGTCCTGAAAACATGACTTAGCTATGACATTAAATATTCACGACTAAACGAAGGATAATCATTTTTAGGCTTTTAATTATTAAGAGTTTAACACTCAAAATAAAGTTAATATGATAATTCAGACTGTTTTGTGAGATTTGACTGACTGTGACTGTACTACCCACTGACTGTTACTAACTAACACATTAAAAATAAGGAAATTTGCAGTTGGTGTTCTATCCTCCACATGGCACTTGCTTTGTTTTTATGCCTCTGCTACCAGTGATAGCCGAGGCCAGAAGCATCATGTTTTAAGGTTGTCTGTCTGTTTGTCTGATTCTCATAAATATCTGAAGATTGTTTCGATGTAATGATGACATTTGGCACAAAAGTCAACTTGGACTCGATGAACTGGCTCAATTTTGTTGGGCAAAGGTCACTGGGACTTTGCATCTTTCTCATTCTCATGAGCACAATATCTCAACAAGTCCTTGAGGTTTCCTCAAATTTGGCACAAACGTCCTCTTGGACTCATGACTGAACCCAATAGAAGCTGGTGATCAAAGGTCACTGTGACTATGCATCCATCTCATACTTGTGTTTGCCATATTTCAAGATCACCTTTAGGGAATTCCTTCAAATTTGGCACAAACGTTCAAATGGACTCAACAATGAACTAATCAGAATTTGGTAGTCAAATGTAAAAGATCACCGTGACTTTGCATAAGTCTCATTCTCAGTAATGCAGTATCTCAAGAATGCCATGAGGGCCCATGTTTAAATTTGGCACAAACGTTCACTTGGACTCAAGACCGAAGTTTGCAGAATTTGGCGGTCAAAGGTCAAGGTCACTGTGACTTTTCATCTATCTCATTCTCATGAACCCCATCGCTCACCAAGGCCTTAAGGGAGATTCCTAAAATTTGGCACAAACATCCCCTTGGACTGATGACTGAACCCAGTAGAAGTTGGTGATCAAAGGTCAATGTGACTATGCATCTGTCTCATACTTGTGTTCACATTATTTCAAGATCACCTTTAAGGGTATTTCCTCAGATTTGGCACAAACATTCTCTCTGATTTAACAATGAACAAACTACAATTTGGTGGTCAAAGGTCAAGGTCACTGTGATGGTTTGTCTTTCTCATTCTCATGAACACAATATTTTATGAAGGCCTAAAGGGAGTTTCCTTAAATTTGGAACAAACATCAATTTGAACTCATGACTGAACTCAGTATAATTTGGTGGTCAAAGGTCAAAGTCATGTTTTGGACCATAAGAATTCAAACACTAATTCTGAAAAAAAAAAAAAAAAAAAACCCCACACGATTGTCTAATATGATCATCATCATAATGTTCTGCAAAAATGCTTTTCTGGCCATTATTCAACATCATATCTCAGAACAGAAGGGGAGACATTTGGTCAGATACTGAATTGGTGACACTAATCTTAAAACTGTGCTGATTGTAGAGATTCACTGCTGGGGGAAGCATCCCTGTTTTCACAGACATCAATGTAAGCTGTAACTGCAACTTGAGTGGTTCATAGAGGCATACAACCATGAGGAGGTAATTCTAGGTAATGTTGTCACTTAAATTCATCAGGACAAACCCCTTCAGTGGACCCCTCAAACATTTACACTAGAAAAATGTATTATTTTACTATTTGTTGTTATAAAACAATTTCATACCATAATAACTGCAAATTGAGGGATAATTTTAAAAAAGGCCTTTGTTAATTACTTGGTATTGCTGCAGACTTGGTAGCTAATTAGAAAATTAGACACTAATGACCTGTTATTAATGACTTGCTAAACTGAAATGTTACTGGACTGTTAGAAAGTGAGAGAGCCATGCGCATTCATTATTGACTAACCTTTTTTAACTGCTGGCTTGTGAGTGTTTTTTCCACACCTGGTAAACCAAAGTTGTTCCTATGAATGGCCTTAAAAAACATATTCACCAAGTGATTCATGAAACATACTGCTCACCTCTGTATTCAAGGTTTGTTTATATTGAACGTGTCATGTTCAAATTTCACTCTTAGTATAGATTGCTTTTTTATTTGTTTGTTTGTTTTTTGATACAATCTAATTTTATCCACAATCTCCTCTCTCTGTAAATACCATGACAATGCTGTGGATGGCAACCTCACTATTGCCCTCTGTCCTCTGTCATACTGTCATACTCTGTTTTTGTTAATTCATTAGAACAGCGTTCCATGTTACTATTGTACAGCTGCTTATAAATGAATGTCACTGTGTTGCTGATGGTTTTACAAATACAGATACATAATATATATATATATATATATATATATATATATATATATGTACAGTATATATACATCTGTAGTATGACTCATTTCACTATCTAGAAAGTCTGAAAGAGCAGCAAGATTTAATTTTTGTTAGACCACCATTCAAGTCAGCGAAGCACTAAACCGGAAGTCAGTCGCTCCACCGGCAGAAGTCACCCGCTCAGGCACAATTGAAAGCACTCGGCCGCCATAAGTCGTAGTGCGCAAGCCTTATAGATACCTTTAGATCTGAAAAAGAGCTCTCATAGGAATTAATGCCCCATGAGAGCTCCACTGGTCCACTGGTCCACTGAAGGCCGCCCCCCCCCCCGCCTTCAAGGTGGCGACAACCGGAATGTCAAGCCCAGATGACATGTACAGCTGCGGACACATTCCATTGGTAGTGTACACAACAGTGTCCACCACCAATACAAATGACGAACGCAAGGGTTATCAGAGCCCTGTTACAATGCTACACTGTAGCACTACTGTGATCCTACCTCTGGTAAAAATCCTTGAAAAAACAATTTTTGGCTCCCCCTGCTGGGATGTACCAGGCTGTTTACATTTGTGGATAAAATCAATAACACCTGAGAAGATTTCATTAGGTTATTGCCAATGCACATGCTGAAGAAGGGCATCTGCCCCAAAACGTTCATGTGGCAATAAAATATATTCAAATTGGAGGGCTGTCATTTTTGATATTCATTTTTTGAGGAGTCAGCACCCTTTTTTATCATTTATATTGGGAGTGAGCACATTATATTTGATTTTCACACGGTAGTGAATAACTATTAGACCAAATGTAACAGTGATTCACTTTATAAGTAACAAGTTGTAGCCTTGGCATAACCCTTACCCTAACCTTAATGCCCTCTGTTAATGTAATACTTAATAGCTAGCTAACTGCTTACTTACCATTTTCATTACAGCTTCCGCGTGCAGACCAAGGAGCGAAGGGGGCTGATCATGGAGTAACATTTTAGATATGTTGGGTGGGTCGTGCTGTTAGAGGGCGGGTAACATAGCTGCTCCAGCTGCAGTTACTTTGAACTTAAGCCTTTAAGCAGCAGTCCACAAACCAATTAGTGACATCACGGTAGCAACCTTTATTATATACAGTCTATAGTCTGTTTCTCTATAGGCTATGAACATTGAAAGTAACAAAAACTGGAGTCATTACTTGTAGTGTCTGTGCTCACTTACTTGGCGATTAAAGCAGGTTCTGAGTGTGTAGTACCTACAGTGCAGCAATGTGTTCTGAGAAGATAGTTCCTTGAACAATATTTTGTAATTTAATCTCTTTTTTTGTTTTACCTTATTTAGTGGTAATATTGCATTATAATATTCATTTTCTGTTATTTTTATAAGTATTTTCTCTTTATTTATTTTTTCAATTTAAAGTAAATAAGTCATCTGTTTTGTTTTGAATTTGTAAAAAAAAAGTTTCCCAGTGCAAGCTACTCCAGTGTCTCCTCCTCTGATGAATCCGTACATTTGTCTGCCTCACAGATCCTGATTTCCACGGGAGAGTTAACCTGAAACGACCTTTTAAATGAGATCAGGCCTCCCGGCGATGATGACTCCTCCTTTTCACCTTCCTCAGTGTTCCTCCAGCTTCCTCTTTGACATCCTGTTGTCGTGCGTCAGCCATGCAATACATATTTCATGGAGGATCCAGTGAGGGGTAAGTGGCAGTGGGTTAAGGCTAGGCGCATTAATAAATCAAAGCAGATCGGGGGGTGGCGTGGTGGGATTTCACAGACTTTGAGCTGTCATGGCAGCCGGCATGTGTGCTGCACTCATGGTTGTTTTTCTTTTGTGTTCGCTTGAACTGAAACTTTATTCAATCACTTGTTAATGTTTGTTTTATGAGCCTTGAACACCTAAATCTAGCTTTAAAAAAATAGAATTATTAATCAAGAGATAAATAAACACCAATTCATGTAAAACACACAACTAGAGAGAGGTCTGGTAAGCGGGAGCAAACCTGGAATCACCTGGAAAAAGTTATCTCCATCAGAAAGAGGAAACACCTGAGAGCTCCCTGAAGTACAGGCAAGAGCATCTATGTTCGGAGAGCTGGGTTATAACTCAGCAGGGTTTCACATCAAACGCACACTTCAAAAGGCTTCCGCATCTCAAAGAAGTGCCTGAATTGTCAAGATTGTCCAGACTTGTTTGGGATGAAGACAAGCTCATATACTGTTGATACTAATATCTCAAAGAAATGTTTATTCCTCATTCAGAGTTTATTATTTTGTATGAGGGAGACGTCAGATACCCTTGCAGCAGTTAATTAGTAGAAAAAAATAAAAAAAACAAAGAGAAACTTCAATCAAATCAATAAATAAATGCTCTGACAAAGTAAGTTATAATGGTGGCAGGCAGACCGACCACAGTGACACTGTGTGGAGCTGCAATCCTGCACACAGACTGAACCAACCTCTCCATGATGTTAAATGGGCTCCAAGCTGAAACACTTTTAATTTAAATGAAATACTGTTGTTTTCCTGTGCCTTTGATTGATTACTTTCTCTTTTGCACTTTTAATTCTTTTATAAATTTGGTCTATTTATTAGTGTGTTCTGAACTGTAAGTGCTCTCAAATTGTATTCCAAGTCTTTTCTATTTCAATTTCATCCATTACTTGATTTAGTTTTCCCTTTTAATTGCATTTTTGAATAATGTTTAAATTTCATTTCCATACTTCTATTATAGCTGGGGTATTCAACATTACCAGGCAAAAGAGTACTTACTATATATAGTATACAACTGAGTTGCGTATTAAACCAGGGTAACAGTAACATGTAAACATGTGTAAACCTTTTTGGTGCATACATTACTAAGCTGTTTTTACAAATATTATTTGCAGATTCATATATTTATTCATCATGTTTGTTTGTAAGATGGACAGTGTTTATAGTCTCCTGCTCGAAAACCCACAAAGTATGTCTGCACACTTGAAATATTTGGCAAGTACTTCTGTGAAAACCCAGTATCTGTTGTGGAGAGAATGTAAAGGTTGGTTAGCTCATATATTAGGAAGTGGTTAGGTGCTCCCAGGTGTCTTAAGTAGTGTGGCGTTGTATGGGAAAGGGATACTTCAGCTGCCAGTATCTAGCTTAACACAGGAGTTTAAGTGCACCAAGGTCAGGGCAGAGCTGTTGTTAGCCGGGAGTAAGGATGTAATAGTCAGGAGTGTGGTTCCAAATCCTTCCAAGGGGAGAAAATGGAACCCAAGAGTGGCAGTTCAGGATGCAGAGGCTGCACTTAGGCATGCAGAGATAGTAGGTAATGTTCAATGTGGCCTGGGGACTTGAGCCAGGCAAACCTGTGTGGAATACAGCAGGCCCCAAGGAAAGAAGAAAACTGGTAGTGGAACAGGTGCGTAGGCAGGAGGAGACTGTAAGGGGTGCTAAGGCAGTTGCTCAGGCGAAGCAGGGTCAGTGGTTGAATTGGGAAAGTGTAGAGTGGAGGAAGCTTAGCTGGAGGGACCTGTGGAGCATAGAGAAGAGTCGCATTAGATTTCTGATAGGGACTACATATGACGTGTTGCCAGCCTTCCAGAACTTGAAGCTCTGGGTAAATGGCAACCCATCATGCCCATTGTGTTCAGGTACTGCAACTTTAAGACATATTCTGTCAAGCTGCAAAATTAGTTTATCACAGGGTCGGTATACGTGGCGACATAATCAGGTGTTGAGAAGCTTAGCTGCAGGTATTGAGGGGACAAGAAGACAGGTGAATTCAGGAGGTTTTTAAAAGGATAGTCTCGATGTCCAGTTTGTACATGAGTGTGAGAAACAGAGAGGCAGTAAGTTAGGGAGGAGGCAGGGGTATGGTTGTGGAAGGAGCTTGTGACTGGGAGATGCAGGTAGATTTGGGAGAAAAGCTTGTTATTCCCCAGAAAATAGTCTGTACTAATTTGAGGTCTGACATAGTGCTGTGGTCGGTGAGTCAACAGATTGTTTATTTCATTGAGCTAACAGTCCTTTGGGAAGCCTCAGTGGAAGAAGCCTATGAAAGGAAGAAACTGAGGTACATAGACTTAAAGGCAGAAGGCACTTAAAGCTAGGGTTTGCCCAGTTGAAGTGGGATGTAGGGGATTCTGTAGCTGGATCAGCTACCTCTCTCCTCCGGGAACTGGGAGTAAGGGAACAGAGCTTGAGGAAGACAGTGAGGAAAATGTCAGATGAGGCAGTTAAATCCAGTCAGTGGATTTGGATTAGGAGGAACAATGGTAGTTGGGGACCAGCAGGGGGACCCACTGAAGAGACAACTCCTTGAGATCTGGCGGAGAGATCCACCAATCAGTCCTCTCAGGAGAAAATCCAGGAAGTGTGAGAGTATTTAGGTGTGGGAGTGGCCTATTTGAGTCTCTTTGTGTGAGACCATGCTGCCATCCAAGTAAGTGTGTTTGTTGATCCAGTTCATCCTTATTTTCCTTAGCTTGAGTCTTGTGTGTGAGTTTTAGTATATTGGCAATTGTGATGCATGTGCTAGGAAAGGTAGCATCAGCACAGTCACTACCTGTTGAAGGTGGCATTGCTGTTTGGGCTGTGATAGCCATGTGATAGCCAGCCTAGCTAGCCTAGCTAGCTCAGCTTAGCCTCCTGGGGAATAGCCATGTGTTAGCTTAGCTTAGCTTTGTATCTGTGGTAGCCAAGTAGTAGCATAGCCTTGCATCTGTGATAGCCAGGTGGTACTGTCACTACCTAGAGCTCGCATAAACGGAGCCTGGGTCTGTTGAAGGTGGCAGGGCTGTTTGGGCTGCATAGGAGCAGTGAGAGCTGGCAGTAGGGGAGTGGATTTGGGACGTCAGAGTTCACTGCCTAGCCTCCTGGAAGTGTTGTGGGACCAACGAGGTGAAACACTGATGAAAGAGGGTTCCCACCTGATGACCCCAAAGATGTGTGATGTGTGATAATTGCTGACCCTAGGATCTTCATTGAGAGCTTATCCTTCTCTGGAGCACAAGTTTCTTGTGTTTTAGTTGAATAAAAAAGTACTAATAATATATGCTAATAATGCAGTCAGTCAAATTGCACTTACAGTTTATATCTGTGTCTGTGAAAACATGGATGCATAACATCCAAAAGATCTTGAAAATCAGCACATTGTCGAGATTAATGTCACCAATTCAGTATCTGGCCAACTGTCTCCCCTCTGTTCCTGACTTATGATGTTCAGTAATGGCCAGAAAAGTGTTTTTGCAGATCATTATGATGTTACAATTGACCTTTGACTTCTTGGATTAAGTCAGAATTTCATCATTTTATACTATTGGACATTTGTATAAAATTTTAACTTATGAATTCTTGAGTTATAGCTAAAAACATGTTTTATGAGGTCACTATGACTTTGACCTTTGACCTTTGACTATCAGAATCTAATCAAGTCATTCTTGAGTCCACTTAAAACGTTTGTGCCAAATTGAAAAAAAAATCCCTCATGGTTTTCTTGAGATATTTGCTTTCACAAGAATGACACAGACAAGGTCTCAGGGACCTTAACCTTTGACCACCAAAATCTATTTTTTTGAGTCCAAGTGAGCACTTGTGCTAAATTTAAAGAAATTCCCTCAAGGTGTTATTGAGATAAAGCATTCACAAGAATAGTCCGGACAGATGACGGACAGACAACCCGAAAACATAATGCCTCCAGCCGCTGTGGCATAAACACTGAAATAAAACCTGAAATAAAATTTCAAAATGATAATTTTGATGCCCCCCTGCAGTAACTCTGAGGCACTTCTAGGGGTCAGGGACCCGTGTTGAATACCCTAGTATTACACACATTACTGAAGGATGATAGTTGGAATTCTGTGTTGGTGGATCCTGGGGCCAAAATTTCCATTTGGGCCCCTGCAGACTCCCTGTCACCTTGTTGGATCATTGTTTATGAAAAACAACCAACAAAAGGTGAACCACATGCCTCTGAGGAGGAGTCAAGGGCCCTGGGGAAGTTGTCTAGAGGTGCAAATTACAAATCACCTTGCATATTCGAATTTGAATTCTGACAGTCAGGAAAATGTTAAGCACTCAGAAAGTAAGTGGGACTGACACAATTATGCAGTCTATCATGCAAGAGTGACTGAATCAAATCTAATGGGATAGCTGGGGCTAATTATCTTGCAGTATCAAGATTTAAAATCAAATCCAGCTGAAATGTACTGAGAGCAGAACATTATGGGCAGCTGCATGGCATTTTTTTTAGCCCAATGAGCAGCTTAGCTCGTGGAAACGACAAAGTCCTTGCTTGGAAATTATGAAAAACTTATTGGCTACCTGTGGCTATAACTGCTGTAAGACGAATTACCTTTGCCAAGGAGGCTATGTATTGGGTTCAGTTTGTTTGTTTGGCAGCAGGATTACAGAAAAACCACTTGTTCAATTACCATAAAAAAATTGGTAGAAGGGCGTAGTTTAGGCCAAGAAAGAATCCATCAAATTTCAGAGCAGATTCAAATGGATTTTTAAACGCAAACCTCACTCTGGTCAAACCGTAAAACTAGGCAGTGCTGATCAAATATAAACCAAGTTTCTGCACTGCAATGTCTTTTGCGTTGGCCCACAGAAAAACATCATCTTTGCAGCACTCCAAACCTGCGTTTTCAGACTTATTCACCAGTTCAGCATTTACAATTGTAAGAATTGCATGCTTTCCTTGGCACAACTTATTAACTTACTTAACTGCACATTTGTTATAATGAGCATGTCTCCAGTGCCTAAAGTTCAGTCATTGTGTGATGGAGCAAACCTTTATTCTTGGTTTTTCAGTTGTTCGGAGTGAACTGAAACGGGATGTAATGGTTGACCGCACCATCTGACAGCGGGGGTCAGATCAGGGTCTGAAAAACAGAACACACCGCTAAATATGCACAGGGAACTGCAACCTGACTAGCTAAAAATGCCTCACCAAAAATCAGGAGCTCAAAAAAGAAAAACCGGGCTACAGAAAGAGCACAAAAATGAGAGGAACGGAGAGGCAATGGCTAAATTTAAGTCTAAAAAAGAAAAATGAAGACGCACCACTGGATAGACCAGCAAAACTGGACGTTTATGCTGGACATAGAACAGCTGCAAAACGTGCTGATTTTCCATGGAGCGTTGCTCACTTCTTGTCAGCGCCCATTTTGAGCAATCTGACTGTTCACACTCGTCAAACGCAATATGGTCCTATTCTATTCTGTTAAATTTGTATGAATAATTTAAGTTTCTTCCTCCTTACAAGTTTAAACATAACATTTTAATACGTCAAATGTGAGTGAAAACAACAGAAAATGCCCTGTTAACAATTATATTTCAAACATATTAAGATGTTACATTAAGATGTGTCATTTCCAGATTCGGAGGGACACTGATGAAATAGTATTTGGTAAACAGCGTATTCACATAAAAGCCCACCAGATGGCAGAATTAAATTATGTTTGAGTAAACTGGGCATAAAATTTAGTGTTGCACCAGCTCACTGTGAACCTTGTTCCACTGTCCTTTATACAAAGCTCAGATTTCTTGTGTTGAAGAAGAATTTTGGTTCAAATTTATAATAGGCAACTGTTTGCTAACACGTTAGCCAAATGAAATTAAAAGGTGCCCACTTGTTAATGTCTTCATGGTTTATTACCTCTGCCACCAAGTTGCCAAAAAAAAAATCAGTTAATGCAGGTTATGTAGATTAGAAACTTCATTGCACAAAGGCGATTATGGCATTATCTTGGTCTAATATCAGTTTTATCCTCCTTCCGTTGAATCCCACCTTGTATATAGGGTACAAGTTTCCTTCTGTTTTTTGCACATGCATTTTCCACCTTCAGCTCCCTCTCTATTGATGGAGGAGACTTCTCTTTTGAACTTGCTTCTCCCACACTGTCAAATATGTCCTAATGCTCTTTTAGGGGAAAATTTTTCTTTGTCTTCCTGGGGTGGTTGGTGAACTGCCGTTGCTGTCTGTGAAGTCCACGGAGACATATGTGTGATATTCAGGCTATATATAGAGAGGAATAACACCTCTGTTGTTCAAAGTAGAGGCTGAAAAAGGAGTGTGTCCTTTCTGTATAGGTCTAGACAGGTCTTCGTTTAACAGAGAGTTTTTGTCCCACAGTGAGTCCTGACCAGTGGAGCGCTCTCCTGCCGTGGCCTACATTCACCTTGATCCCATCTTGCCCAGGGAGCCTCATTATCCTCGCTGCATCCTTCCTGGAAGCTTCTGCTGATCAGTAAATGCCACAAGTTCCACTCCCCGCTGTCTGTGGGAGCTCTCACCATGGAAGGAGAACGGAGAGGAGGAGAGCCGAGGAAAAAGACAAGACTCTTTCTTTCTCACATACCTCTGGGGAAAAAGCTTGCTGTTGGCACTCCACTTTCAGGCGTCCGCTGTGAGTCAAATCCATCAGACCATTTCAAGTCTCGGAGCTCATTGATGGGCTGTCAATAGTCCAAAGGCTTAACCATTTTACTGTTCTTTGAAGGAACACACACTCTTTCAGCAGGCATTCTCCTCAGTTTCTTTGTCAAGCATGCCATGCCATCCCCCCCAAAACTCTCATTACATGGTGCTGCTTTGTCACCCCAATGTTAACAAGAGAAATTGCTGCAGTTCTGAATTGAAGCATTATTCCTGTCTTCCCTCTGCCACGGGGGACAGCTTATGAATTAATGAGATGTCAGCAGAGATGTCATGTCTTTATCCACTCAATCTCTCCAGAAGAAAAAACAACCTCCATGGAGGAATTGATATAACATAGCACCATGATTCTTGTCTGTCTCTGGTGGTTTGACTCAGGGGGCCTCTTTAAAAATGCTTGCGCCTTCTATTTTGTTATGGCAGATATATACATTCTCAATAAAAGAAGTAGTCATAAGTCAGTGGATCCCAATTATTTTGGTATCATAATCAAATAGATCACTGATTCAGACTGGTTAATGTTTGTATGTGTACCAGCTCTTTGTAGGCTCAACATGTTCTCATCCTAAATTTTCACGTTGCCGCTTTGCAATGGACTTCCACGTCTACATGTTATGCTCTAGGTATCCTGCATCTGCTATTGACATTCCGGAGTGCTGCTACTGTGATGTCAACACAAGCACATGGTGGGATTATGCTGCAGGTGGTTATCTTTAGGCAACAAAAACACATGGCAACCAACAGCAGGGTGTCAACAGACGGCACAGATGGTTGGAATTAAGGCAAAAAAGGCACACGGTAAGGTGTAGAAAAAAACATCATATTCAAATGGGAAGCAAACACCAGACTACTGCAATAACGTCCCGGGTTTATTCAATCCATCCACAGGCCCTCCTGCCCGCCATATAGGGATCTTCATGTTTCTTATATCACATCATTGCTGGCAGTTTTTTAACCTGACACCATCCAGGGGCATATTATGTGGATGCGACAGGTTCTGTCCGTCTGCATCCTCAACTGACGCCAACTCTCCACGAATCATGCTGCCATGGAAGGTGTTTTCCGCCATCCAGCAGCATATAATAACACTGCTTAACGGTTTTGTTCTGACAATGTCCAGCTGCATATCATGCAGACGCTAAAGGTAGCCATGATCTTAAGCCAAAAGCACTGCAAAAGTAGCAGTATTTTAGAACAGACCAGTTGGCCTGTAGCCTCTCAATAGTCTTTTAAAATTTTTAGGCATGCTAGTGGCATGACTCCAGGGGGGATGACAATGTCGGACTGTCAGTTGGTCGAGTTGAACCAACCCTTTGGCTCAGTCTGAACTATCTTAACAACTATTGAATTAATTGCTAAAAAGAAATGGTACCAATGCCCACAGGATGAATTGTAATCTCTCCCTGACCTTTCATTTCAGGCCATCAGTTTTTCCCTTCTTGTCCTATTTATTTTGGTCGCTAAGTAGCAAATGTTAGCTTGTTGACACTCTAAGGTTAGATGGGGATCATGGTAAACATTATATCTGCCAAACATCAACATACTAGCATTATCACTGAGGGCAGGTTAGCGAGCTGACATTAGCATTTAGCTTGAAGCACCACTGTGTATAAGTAGTGACAGCCTCCTAGAGCCACTAGCTTTGCTGTAGACTTATAGTATTGAAAACTTTACCTAAAGATAAAAGGTGTCTTAAAAAATAAACTAGAACACCTTCTCTTTAAATCCATATGAACCACAATATCTGTTTACATTGCCAGGTGAATTGTTGCCCCAGAATATAATGCTCTGCCAGCACAACATTATGTACTATACTGCACCTTTGTAGCAGAGAATTACTTTTCACCCTTCAGAAGTGCCTCTGTACTCTGTGTCCTTCAGTCACGTGCTTTTCTTAGTGCTTAGGTCAAGGCTTTATGGAGCAGTAATAATGCAATCAGTTTACTGTCTGTGCCAGCAAGGGTAGGCGTAACCCCAACATTTCATCATGTGGTGTCGTCAGTCAGGATTGTTCATGAAAGTGGTGGCTTGATCTTTGTATGCTGTGTCCGTTTAGTGTAAGATCATCTTTTAGGCCTTCTGGATCTATTTTAGTCTATTTGCATCTGCACAAAGTAGTGTCTGGAGCACAAATGCATTTGCAGTGCAGAAAGAAATTCTGTCAGGGATTAGCAGTTGTACACCAGGAAGGTTTTAGCAGAGTAAAGTAAGCAGACCTACTGATCATAGCTGTGTGGCCATTGACGTGTGTTATGTGTGGCTGCATCAAACTAAGAGCATCCTCCAGGCTAAGGCAGTAGTGGGATAACCTGTTAGTCTTAAAGGGTTATATTACAATAGAGGATTTCTTTATTAGGTGGTAACACAAAACAATGTTTATCAAGGTTAAATGTCTTGTTTCAAAGAATTTTATCAGGCTTATCTTTGCAAAACTTTCTGATAAGTCTTGAATATGTTTGAACAATTCTTCCAAAATTACAGCCTCTTTGGCCAACTACACCCCCATTCATCCTTCATCTGTCCTGGTATTTTCTATTAATGTAATTGGCTGATATACCCAAGTGTTTTGGGATCCATCTGCCAACATGGCTAAGGGACAGAATAAATTGTTTTCTGCTCCTGTGAGTGTGTTTAATGCTGCAACAGCAATTGTATTGATGCCTTGTATTAATGCCTTGTCATTCTTTGAAAATGCTCTTGACCCTGGCTGCTGGCTGCTGTGCATCATGGGAGATTATGGTGATGCAGACTTTCTCTCAGCTGAATAAAATCCACCTCAAAGACAAGTTTAGGATCAACATTTATTGAACAGAAACCCCTGCAAGGACCTACAACTTTGCCTTTCCCCAGTAATGTTTCAGACAAGGCCCAATGAATATATTCATGAGCAAACCACACTGAGGAGTGGAACTCAAGTGTGTTGACAAATGCTAAATCTTCAGCTTAAAGTAGAAAGTTCAAACACTGGAAACATGAACATTTCTTTAAAACTAATAAATGATAAATGTTTGTACGTAAGCTTATTGTATATGAGTTGAAGTTTAAGTTGCAGTACTTATAGCAGTTGAAGTGTCAGTTGGATTTGAAGTGTCTGTTTGAGTGTAAGAACTGAAAGCTGTGAAATTCTAGTTTTAAGTTAAGCCCTGTAGGCAGTCAAACTGTCAGTGGTGTATATAAACATTTAAAGTAGCTGAAATGAGTGCTAACAAGTGAGAGCTGAAAACAGGAGATGTCCATCCTGTTCTCATTCCGAAGTCGTCATATACTGTTGCTTTTCCAGTGCTTTCAGCATAAAATCCTGATGCCAAAAGCCATATATTGGCGTCTGTATGATACACCGCTGGACAACATCATCTGATAACACAGCTGTACAGAACAGTTTGCTGTGTTATTATATACTGCGGATGGTTGGCGTCAGATGAGAGCGCAGCCAGATGACAACAACATTATATAAGGAGCATGCAGGTGGTGGATGGATCAAGCAAATCTTTTCATGCGGGAGTGCAGTGTTCCCTGCCCTTCTGAATGTGATGGGATTTTTCTACACTTTACCATGTGCCTATTTTGCCTAAACCTAACCATCTGTGCCTTTGTTGCCTAATCCTAAGCATGTGCTTTTGATGACATCCCGGTGTTGGTTACCATGCTCTTTTGTTGCCTAAACATAACCATGTCCTTTTGTCGCATAATCCCACCATGTCAGTAGAAGTATCCCAGACTGTCAACAGCAGACTCAGTAGGATACCTAGAGCATAATATGTAGATGCAGAAGTCCACTGACAAAGCGGCAATATGTGACGACTTGGGATGAGAACATATTGGATGGTATACAGGTCACAAGACTCAGGGCTTGTCCCCTGGACTTTCCTCAGCAGACTGTTGTTCAGAACTCTGTGATCTTTGAGTCATTTTAAAGTATTTTATCACCATGTTTCTGTTCCTAAACCTAACATAGTTACTTTACTTGCCTAAACTGTCATGCTTCTGTGTTGGGTCTTGTTTTTGTTTATTTATTCATATTGTCAATTTTCTGTGTTGGCTCATTTTGTTAATCTCTGTCCCATCTATTATTTGGGGTCCCCATGTCCTGTCGAGCTTCCCTCCTGTGTGATTACCTGCCTTGCACTAATGTGTTCCACCTGCATCTGATTGCCACACCTGTGTCTTGCTATCATCTCCTCCCCTTGTGTATGGACTGTTCTGTGCCAGTTCATCCTTCCCTCTTGTAGCAAGCGCTCCAACAGTATTTTCCTCGTATTAGCTTTCTTGTGCCAATTATTGGACTGTTTTTTGTATCTGCCTTTGCCTTGCTGACTGATCACCCATGTACTGGACCTGATTTTATGATGACTTACCTGATAAGATATGTGCCTTTGTATGGGAATGCATTGCAGAAATGAGAGTAGCTAAAATATCCGATGAATTGTAAACAACGGAAGCATTTGAAATTTCAGTTGAAGTTTGTGGACTGTTAACAGTTAAAGTGTTGGAATGTGCGCCGTGAAAGAAGTTGCATTGTCAGTAAAAAAATAAAAATCAGTTTAAGATCAGACATAAAGATGGTTAAAGTAACTGAGATGTCCATTCCTTTCTCATTCCATACTTGTAAAATACTGCCACTTTGATAGAGCTTTTGGTGTAAAATCGTGACGCCAAAGGTCACTTTTTGAGTCAGCACCAAGGTCCATAGAGGGTGGGCGAAAGGGGATGGATCCAGAACACCCGGACTGTCATGCTGGAGTCAATAGTTTGTTTCCTATTTGAATGTTATGTTTTTTTCTGCACCTTGCCACCTGCTTTTTTTGCCTAAATCTAACCATCCATGCCAGCATGTGTGTTTGTTGACGTCTCAGTGTTGGTTGCCGTGTGTGCTGCTGTTGCCTAAAAATAATCACACACGGTGTGATTCCACCATGTGCTTGTGTTGATATCACGGTTGCAGCATTCCAAAACATCAACAGCAGACCCAGAAGGATACCTAGAGCATAATATCTAGACGTAGAAGTCCACTGCTAAGTGGTAACGTGATGACTTGCGATGAGAACGTGTTGAATATATAGGAGAGTATTCCCCTCAATAACCTCCACATCTACCCATTGATACACCCACCTCATCAACAGCCACTACACCACTGCCTATAGCTTCATCTCTCCTAGTAATATTTCAGTGAAAACTCAATGAATTTATTCATAAGCAGAGCCCGGTGGAGTTGAACCTCTTTAGATAAAACAGAATGTGATAATAAGACAAAATGTGGTGTATATGAGCAGAAATTATTCAGCACGATGTGACATGATAAACATTTCAGGACCTAGATGTGTTTTTAATAAAGAAAATACATGTCAGAAAACAAAGATAACAGCTGTCTACTGTGAGGAGCTTTTCTTAAATGGGGTCCAATAGCAGCAGAACGAATCATTTTATTCTAATTCTGATGTTTTTTGCTTTCATCACTTGAAGTGATTGTGTCTCATTTAAATGCAGAAAATGTCAGCATGTCTTGAATGTAAGTGTTTGGTGCTACAGCAACAGGTCATCTGGATAAAGTGACACTCTAAGTCAAGCTCAAAGTGCTGTAGTTTGAGTTTAGGCTGCTCTCACTTGAACTGGGCCATTGAAAAGCTGATATGACAAAGCACTTTTCTCCTCCGACAGGCTCGCTGTCGTTAGTGCAGGCACTGCACCTCACAGCAGCAACAACAAAGCAGCAAGCAGGTTATCTTCTGCAGTCAGCTTAAAAAGAGTCCATGCACACAAACACACAACCACCCACACACTTTCATTTCTTTTCTCAAGCGCCCTCTGTGTGACCTTCACTGACTTTGTGCATTTCACTTTTCTGGCAATTACCTTCTTCACTGTTTGACCATAGTGAAGCTGCACCATCTGATCAGAAATTCTTTCTCCTGCACCCACTCACTCCGCATTCCCTCCCCTCCCTCATGCTCCCGCAGGTTTCCACGCACATGACCAAAGCCAGGAATGCACTGTGACATTAAGTATCACAATTTTATTACAAAAATTAAATTCTTCATCTCTCAGTTTTGCCATGCTTGGAGCATATAACAATACAGTAAAAAACCCAGACCCAGAGAAGATAGTAAAGCAGATTCCAACAATGCTTTCACAGCACTCTGTCATTCATGCTGTTACTATACACATACTGTAACATTCCTAATACAGAGTAGTACAAACACCTGCCAAAACACATCATGTCAGATAACAAACTGTAATTAAAGTACATTTACCAGAGAAACAAGGAACTCAACCCAGCTCAGAAAAGAAAACAGAACCCAATAAACATTGAATTTGCAACTGAAAACATACCAAATGTGCTGAATATTTGTACCAGCCCAAGGCACCCAGGCTTTGTAGCAATGTTGGCAAGTTAACGACATTCTTACAGAAATACTTGAAGCGAACAACGATTACAAATTGACTTGTCCCACAGTCTGACTTTGCAGTGTCCTTCAACATACCCTCTTCTCCTGGCGATCTCTTTGTCAGTCACAGTGCAAGTTCCGGAGGGGCGGGGCAGAGTGAAGGAGAACGGGGAGATTGTGGTAGTGGGGAGGGTTCGCAGGGAGCTGTACCGCTTCAGACATCACTTCACAGCGCCAAACACTGACAAGAATTGGATGGACAGCGTAATCTCCCACTTTACAAAGAGAAGGGGGTGGGAGCGGTTATGTAATTCCTCACTTGGATTGTGAATTGTCCAAACATAAGGCGCAGATTGCCAGCTGCCAGTCCTAGACGAAATAAGCCAAACGAAAAGCTTAGGTGTGCTTTCAACGGAATGTCCGAGAACACAAAGGAGAAACAGATACCAAATACATTTTTTGCTGAGGTTTCTGAGACAATTTTTTTCCTCTAGATGAAGCGTTGTTTTGCACATAAATACCTAAGAATGATAGAAATCCCAGATTTAAGCTTACCAATAACTCAAAGAGTCTCTAACAAACGTCAAATGAAGACAAGAACGACAAAAGCTCAGAAATACAGAGAGGCCTCTCTTGAATGGTAAAACGCAGTTCAGTTGAGTGAACGGCAAGGCTCGAAGGTCCATTTGGTCGCTCCGCCAAATATTTCGATGTTGTTCTCTGTCCAGGAGAAGACATTGCCAGCTGGTGCTTTGCTGTTGCAGGTCGCCAAGTTGTAGATCTCAGCGATAGAAAGTTTCCTATTCCAGATATTTAAGTTTGCTAGTTCACCGACGAAAGCTTGTGTCGCGTCAAAACCTCCTCCCAAGGTGTCCTGTGGAACAATGTAGAATATGTTATTCATCAGTACTATCAAAGCTTACATTGAAGTATTTGTTATCTGATCAGAGAGGAATGCTTGTTGTAAAAGTTACATTCCTATATCTGTTTTTATTGTAAAGCAAGTAGAGATGCTGTATAAATACTGTGAAACCATCAAAACCCTCAAGCTGTACAGGACTGTGCCTTTAACCAAGCTGTCAGGACTTCTTTGAAGTTGTGATCTAAGAAATTTACTATATAAAGGTAGAAAATAGCTACAGTGCAGGTACAGTCAATCCCAGCTGCAATCATGGTATGAAGATGCCAAGAGCGCAGCGAGAGCTAAAATGCCACCAGACAACAACATGACTTAAGAAGCTGGAAAGTCTATGTCGGATGGGTGGGAGGGGCAGTAGATGGGTCCAACAAACACCAGACCTTCACCTGGGAGGCCAGTGTTTGCTTCCTATATGAATGTAGAACGCAACAGTGATGTTTTTTTCTTAACCTAACCACGTACTGTTGTGGCAAAAGGAAATAAATGTAAATATGAGGTGTTTTACCAACGTGTACTTTTATTTTGAAATACCTAGCATGTCATCTGCAGACGTCAAAAAAACCCTGGATATGCGGTGATATGTGACAAGTTAGGAGTTAGAATATGTTGGTGAAAGACCTGAAATGCCGACCAATCAAAGCTGATAGGGCTTTAAAAAGACAGGCGCTACAACTTAGTGTCTCAGACAGAGGACAAATACAGGTGCATTTAGGCAGGCAGTATGAGAAAAAATTAGGTATTTTTTGAAAATTAAAGAATGTAGACGTGTTCTAGTACAATCCACAAGCATGAACCTTAGCATTATAGCATAAAAAATAGCATAAGATGGAACCTTTAAGTTTCATTTGTGCACATGAGATTATATGATAAGACTTTGTTATTTGTGACATCACCTGAGAGAATGATTGTTCGCAGATACAGCTGAAGCCTGAACAGAATTAGCTGTCTGTAGTCCAACAATGCAAAAATTTGACTTAGGAGCAAATTAGTTATCTTTTTGTTGCTGAACTTTAGTCTGGGAATCTTCTGTAAGCATGCATGACATGATTTTATTTCATTTAAATGCTTGAGTATATCTCTTCACAGTGGATATGTGTTGCTCTGTGCAACATGTTTTTGTTTTTCTATGTATTTTCCAATGCTGGGATGATAAATCAACCTAACTGGCCTCCTCTTTAAGGTCTCCACAATCTCATTCCATAAATACCCCCTCCTTTTATCTTCGTCCAAAATTAAGTGCATGATTGTATCAGAATTATTTTCAAATATGTGCAGAAGTTGTAATCACTGATTGGAAAATAAACACCCACCTGCTCTTGTCCCAGGACCAGCACTCCCTCTGGTTTGATGGGATGGTACGGTGCCAGATTTTCTCCACTGCCCCGCATCACTCCGTCCTGGAAGGCTTCCCACATCCCGTCACGGGTGGTCCACGTGATGCACAGGTGATGCCATTTTCCATCGTTGATGAGAAATGGCAGCTTTGCCACCTGCAGCAGAGACATGGCAAAATTTACATCTTTTAATCTCTCTTGTCTCACTTTAGCAGCAGAGTCACTCCTCCTCCTGGAAACTTATCACTTCCACTCCCTCTTTTTTCACTGCTGAAACCCTTTCCCTGTCACAGATCTTTGCCTCTATAAAAAGACCCTCTGTTGCTCATCTATTCTTATTCCATTTCCAGTTGTGGCACAGAGAAGTTGATAGGTTATTCTGAGTCATCCAAACACAAAGTATAAGAACTTTTTCCTTCTGTGGCACCCACTGTAAGATGTTGTGCATCTCAGCGTGGTTAATGGACATGCAAAAAGACACATGATGCCCTGCAAAGGTGAGAAATCATTATTTCTCTGTAATAATCAGCTTTAAGTTACCTTGTCATTAATAAGAATCTCCATAGGGTTGTTCCCCCACTCGATGAGCACCAGCTCGTTGGACTGACCCGGCACAGCGTAGGAGAAGGGTGTCCCAACCCCAGGCGAGGCGTTGGACTTAATCCACAGACACACGCTGAAGGAGTACATCTCAGGGAGGCTCCTCTTGGCTTTGGCGTACATGTAGTTGGTTCTCAGAGGGAAGGTGAGCTGAAACTTATCTGTTGGCCGGGTGTCTTTACCTGTTGATGAAATATGACTTATCATAGAGAAATTTCAGCATTTTGTTTGTGTATTTAGGGATTAAGTAAAGGCGAAAACATCATAAATGCATATTAAGTTTTACATACAAACTCATGATGAAGATTATTGGATTTATATGAGTAAGCCTTTGAAAACTAAGCAAATTGCTTGGTTTCTGTTAAAAGCACGGGGAGAAGTGAGCAAATTGATGAGAAATGGCCAAACATTTGTAAAAACAGAAATTACCTGGAAATTATGTGAAAATAAGCAACAAAAAAGAATAGTAAAATAAGCACCAACAATAAAATGACCTCAAGAAAGAGTTACAAAAATAGATAAAAGAAAGAGAAAAAACGTTGTTTTGTTTTTTTTTTTTTAAAGAAGGTTGGTTGTGTGGAACATCATTTTAAATATATAATTATAAGATTTATAAATATAGTTCTGTTGACATTTTTCACTAGCTTTTTCATATTATCTAACAATCCCCCCAGCAATTTTTAGGTAATTTTCTTCTCACCTTGTAATTATTTATTTATTTATTTGCATCTTTCGGGGCATTTCTTGCCATGTTGCCCATGGCCTTGTTTACCACGTTTTCAAAAGAAATTAAATCACTTTTTCAGGTTTCAGAGGTTTGAATGCTTGGGAAATACGTCTTAACGCAGCACGAAAAGCTGATGTGAATTTAGGTGTTAAAGGGTTCTATTCATTGAATTAATAGAAGAAATAGCAGGAAAACGGCTCATCTTAACATTTTTAATTTCTCCTTTTTTAGCTATCTCAGATGAAATGTGAAACTGTTTTTTTCAGTGATTTTCTGTGTTGCCTGTGTAGGAGGGCTCTGTCTCCACCCTCTCTCGCACAAAACAACATACGCACGCGCATTTTGCACATGCTGAAAGACTGAACAAGCCTTGATATGTGCTCCAAAAAACGCGCCAGCGCGAGGCGCACCCTGCAAACTTTCTCTGCCTGTGACCTCTGCATTTGCATACCGGCTCCCGTGAAAGTTAGACAGTCAGGGTTTTGGCTGTGAAAAACATAAACTCAGCGAAGCAAAAGTGCAAACAGGTCTTGAGATATGCAAAGCAATGCAGCTATCCTCTCCTCCCTCACAATCTCTGTGCGCAACGTGATGGTTGCGGCACAAACGGCTCCACGTGAGTCTTGTTACACTTAAGATTTCTCTTATTTTCGCAACATTGCTCAGTCTCTCTTTAGTTTAAACCAATTAAATGACACCTTATCTTGTTAAGAACTCCCGCAGAGACACATTCAATGCCGCCAAATAGCGCGCTCTATTCGCCCCGAAAATCCAAACGCACCTTTCTCCAGGTCCGTGATCCGGTGGTGCAGAGAGGTGAGCGTGGACTCCACTCTGTTCCGCTGCTCAGTGTCGTTTCTGGAGGCCGGCTTGGTCTCTTCTATCGTGTTGACCCGGGACAGAACCTGCTTCTCCATGTCGTCTATCTTGTTTTGGAGCAGATCTTTGAGGCTGTTCGCCTGCACGGTGTTGTTCCCTCGGCTGTATTGCTGCATCGGACAGAGGGACACACACACTGGGTTACAGGAGGAAGACTTTCTTTGCTGTTAAACTCCCTGAAACATGTTCCCTCTACTCTATGTAAAGCATGCTGCCGCGTGTTCCTATATGTTTGTGCGTGCGCTGCGCCAAATTATCCAAAAGACAGCTACCCTGCGCTTGGTTTACTTTACATGATCCTTCTCTCTGTCAAGATAAAATAAACTCGTATGGTTCCATGCAGAGGCGGCTCAAAGCCAGAGCTATTTTGCAGCAGAGGCATCACCCTCATCCTAATGAACAACCAGGGAGGCTAATTTAATTAACTTTTGACCCGCTCCGCGCAGCTCTCCTCTGCTCGCCTACCTCTAGATTCTCCAGTCTCTGTTTGAGCGTCTGTAAAGTCTGTCCCAGCTGGGCCAGAGTGTCCGTGGTGCCCCGGGATACATCCCCCATCGTGTTCTTTCCCCCCGGCCGTCTCCCGCCGGGTCCCGCCGCCGGGAGGCTCTGGCTCTCGCAGCGGCTCAACTTGGACGTTAGTTCCCTGATTGTCTCTTTTTGGTTCATAATGGTCTCCTTTTGCTGCAGCACGGTCTCCCGCAGCTGCATGACCGTGGTCTTCAGGTCCTCCGCCGGCCCGCTGTTCTGCATCGTGGCCGCGCACAAGTCCATATCCTTGGGCACCGACGTGCAAATAAACTGCGTCTGTCCGAAGTCTTGCGCGGAGTTCTCCAAAACAACCAGGCAGGAAAGTAGAAAAAGTTTCCACGAGAATCCGTCCATGGTTCCAGTCATGAAGAGAGAGCGTCTGGGAGTGTGAGAGAGTGAGTGTGTGTGGTGTCTGTGAGCTTTCAGCACCACGGAGCTGTCCACTGAAGCTGTGCGCTGAGCTCGCGGTGTGCAGTTTATATAGCGGACAGACCGCAGCGCACACTCACCGCATCACTGAGGGGAGGCAGCTGCTGCTGCTACACCTCCACAGTCCAGCCCCTTATTTAAGGTCGTCCCACTGTTTACTCTGCACCCACACAGGCAGCGAGCAACGACACCGGCTCAGTGGAGGAGAGGAAAGTGTGGACCTCAGTTTAATTCAGCTCTATCGTCATGTCGCGCTCCATGTACTTGAGCAGAATGAAAGAATGTTTTTCAGAGATCTAAAGTGCAAATATAAAAATAAATAACTCTGAACACACTGAACACACACAATAACTCTGAAATTATTCCGACTGCCAATGAAACAACCCTAAAAACAAAGTCCCTAAAAATATGAAATAAAAATAAAATAGTACCTGGTACAGATATGAAGATAAAAGGTGCCAAATGAGGTGTGCAAATACAGTCAGATACAGTCTTATAATATTAGACTAGTTTTGCTTTGGAAGTGTAAACAGACATGATATAGATTCACATCATCATATGTTGTCTTTCTATCCTTCATATGACTTTAGAAGCGATGGAATAAGTACTGAATCCTCTACTTAAGTAAAAATACTACAACAATGTAATGTTTTATAGGTAACAGCCATGCGTTTAAAACCTCACCTTAGTAAAAGTAGCCTACTGAAGTACTGTCAGCAAAATAGCTGACAATTCTTCAGTATTGTCAAACACATTACTATTATACTTTTGTTAAGGCTACTTAACAACTTAACAAAGTATTATAGTAACAGTAATAATGATTATTTTTTACAGAACACTTTTCAAGGTACTTAGACACTTAACAAAAGCTTTTAAAAAGATATCATAAACTAGAATACACTAAAATATACACTAAAATACACACATTTACCAAACTATACTATTCCTTATACTATAAAGTTTTTGAGTCTTATAGATATGTCTGTCTATAGCAGAGTCCTTAAATCAAATTTTACTGCACACATTTTTAATTTAAATCAACGTGTTGTATTTTTGAAAAATAAAAATAATAGCCGGTTTAATCTGCCTAAAATACAAATTTAAAAAAAGAAATAATAAAAGAAATAATAATAATACAATTTTTGATGAAATGGAATAATCTTTCCAAATAATAGTAATAATAATGATCATACACTTTTTACTTTTTCCAATAGAATATAATGTAAAGGACTCCAGACTAAAATGACTGGGGCGATTTTTCCCTGAACAATGCATAATGTTTAAAGCTGGTAATGGTTTTGCAAAAAAAAAAAATCCAAAATATGGAAAATAGCAAGTAATAAATGTTAAAAGTGGTGGAATTAGTCATTAGTAGAGTCCATTTTGCTTTCTAATATGTAGTGTGGCATGTACTGTAACATACAATGCTTATACTCAAAGTAATTCTATAAGACTGACTGAAAAAAAGATAATTATTAACCGACTTCAAATATTTTTTTCAGTTGGAAACACACAAATCAAGTTATCAAGTACGATTAGCACAACTGCCTGGAAACCAAGCTGAGCAAACTTAATTCACTTAATTCATTATTTCATGTTGGTGAACATTTCTATTTTCAGTGATATAAACATTTTCTGATAAGATTTTATTTTTTATTTTTAATCTGTCTCTTATTAGTTAGAAGTTGAATTCATTAACAGTAAAATGAAGAGCATGGCAGGCATTTTAAGCACTATTTGATGAAATTGTTGGTCCACCTTAAATGAAATCTGCTCCCCATCTTCAAGAGGAGTCTGTCCCATGGAGTCCCCATCACCACCTCTCTCTCTCTTTCTCTCTCTTTCTCTCTCTCTCTCTCTTTGTCTCTATCACCATCAAATCTTACTGGCTGACCTTGTGCTGAAAATGTGGTTTACAGGGTCACAGTGTTTGCTTGGTAATGAGGTTACAGTTGAACAGGGTACTCACGATTCTCCACACATGTGGGCAGAGTTCTGTGGCCAGTTCTATAAAGAGACAGCCTTGTGTTTTTTCGCTGAGCTCAGAAGTGTGTGTGAATGTAGGCTACAGACTGTTGTCTTCCACACCTCTGAGAGCAGCAGTGAAGACACAGAGGTGTTAATTGTCAAAGAAGAACAAAGTTTGGAGCTCTGTAGCCTACACACAGTCTGATGAGACATCCTGCACGGATGGCAGTCATGTTAACTCTTTAACCTCTGAAACCCAAGAAAACTGCTTTGATTTATTTTAAAAACATGGGAGAAAACTTGGTAAGAAATGTCCCACAAAATAAAAAAAACATATATATTCAAAGGTGGCTATTAATGGATTTTTTTAATGGTAATATTTAAAGGTAAAATGTTTAGAAAATTCTATAGATTATTCTAATTATATATTTAAAATGATGTTACAGAATTTCTTTAAAAAAAAAATTGACAGCACTTTCTTGAGGTCATTTTCTTAAGTGTTGTTTTTTGTTGTTGTTTGTATGTTTTTCTTATTTTCGTAGTTTTCTAAACTTTAAACTTTTTCATATTTTCTTGTTCATTTTAGTCCATTCCTTGTTGAGTTGCTTGTTGCCCTCTTCCCATGTTTTTCCCTTCACTATGAGACAGAGGCACTGAAAGAAAAGTGAAATGTTTCCAAATAATCGAAAGACAGTTACATAACCACCCCCAGCGGCTTTTACAATATGAAATAAGATGCACAGGAGAGAAGGGGGCAACACTCTGGCATCAAACTAGGATAAAAAATCACCAGTGATGGCCGTGACAGAGGACAAACAACTCTGTAAAAACATCCTGACCGAAAGTGAACTTCATCTGAACTTCAGCTGGATTTTTACCATCACAGTGCAGGGAAAGGATAAGGCAAAAACCAAATCAATATGCAAAATCAATAAAGATATAGGTAATCATCCCTAAAATAACACATTGCAGAGTGCATCCAGAGTTTCCCCTGAAGCAGTTTAACTGAACAATGATAAGAAATAAATGTCTTTTGCGATACAAGTTGTTTTCCCTAGATTCTCTTTAATCTTTGCTCTTTTTGTGAACATCTTTAAGCTTCTAAAAACTGTAAAAATGAAGCAATAGTCTGTCAGTGGGAAACAGCGCTCTTAAACTACAGTATAGGAGTTGCGTTTCAAGCAGCCCATTTTGAAGTCCTCAAATGCCGCCGCTTTGACAGTGCTTTTAGCATAAGATCCCAATGCCAAAAGCCAACTTTTGTGTCCTCATGATACACCCCGAAATGTCAAGTGGCATGTCCAGATTTTTTTTTTTACTGTGGTGGCCCAAGTGGGGGACTGACGTAAGCAGGGGTGGCAGTAAGTACGAGCGCTGCTGTGGTGCAGATGGCATGTGTCGGCATAGCTTTTATTTACCATTTTTTCCACCCACGATAACTACTGTAATTACCAATATTGCAGTATTGTAGTGTCTAACATTCCTGTTTATAGTTGAGTTTCAAAGATAAATAGACCAATCAATCACAACACAGCAGAGTGACACCACACAGAAGTAAAATAAAGTTCCATACTTTATTGAATTAATTGTTCCTCCAAAAGTAGATAGCATAATGGCAAGTATGAGCTGGAAACAAAATTAAAGTGCCAAAAAAATTGAAATAAATAAGCCCATGTGAACAATTTTTTTAACAGTTGCATCAGTTTATTTGTATGTAAAATTAGTCAGGTGAGACATGACTCTGGCATATTACTGCCTCTCAGGTTTCAGATTGAACTGCACCTATGAACTTAAATTTAGTCCAAATTGACTTGGCAGATAGCTAATCATCATGGGGTGGCACCTGGGCTGGCCTGTGCAACTTATGAATGAGATGCACAGGTTTGATGCCACCTGAAGAGTGACCGTCTAATCTGACACAAACCCCTTTTTCCTCCCTCAGTGTGGCAGTGTGGCAGTGCGTGAATCTGCACCATCAAACAGAACCCTGCAAACAAATGTGCAGTCTTAACATTTTAGCAAGCCTTTTATTTTGTATAGTTGCATTTCAAGAGTTGTTTTTTTTTTTTTTTGCATGACGCCTCTGCAGCTGCTGGCTAAGATGGGATGAAAATTGACCCAGCAGTCCGCTTTAATTTGTTTAATTATCGATCCAGCACGTTGTAATCAGCAAGGTGCCAAGCTGAAGGCGAGAAACAGCACGTATAACAAATGGTTAATGGCAGAGCCTAATTGCTGGGGACCGGAGACAGGCATGTAACAAATTTTCCTTATCTCAGCACCATTAAAAACCAAGCAATACTTACCATTAGTACTCGCAGCCTGAACGGATCAACAAGTCATGCTTCATTCATTATGTGCAGCAGATAAGCAGCGATACAATGCTCGTTTAGCAAATGAAGCAGTTTTGGATTGTTTTGACATGCGAGATTGAATGGTAACAATAAAGCTGAGCTGTGCTGAGACAGCCCACCTCACATACTGTCAGGTTACAGTAAGGGATGAGCAGTTTGCCACGGATAGATCTATTCAATATTCATGTGCGATCCCACGCAGAAAAAAAGTGCTGCAGCACCATATGTTCAGCCGTGTTTCCTCTCATGCTCACCATGTGCCTGCCGCATACTCGCCTGTAACACTGAGAGAAAAATGCATCACATGTCAATCAGCTTTTGCTGAGCTTTCCAGAGTGGAACTCATTTCATTCATTGCCAGGAACTTAGGAAACTGTGGCACTGTGAGCATATTGTTATTTTATTTATTTTTGAAAACCCATTCTGTCTTCCTGAGAGCAAAACATACCAGTGGGACTTGATAGTTTGCAGCTATATTTTGGCATGTTGTATTTTAATGTTTTAATGTTTGGCAGGGAAATAGAGACAATCACGAGCTGACCCAATCCTTCTTCCACTTCTTCTAGCGTTCAGAGTGTTTGGAGCACGAGGTCAGATCTATGCCTGCATCAACCAGCAGGCCGAGCTGGACTCCGGGGACCCGCATGGAAAAGGACTGAAATCCATAATGATCAGTCTCTCAGGCTCACTGAATAATGCAAAGCTTTATAATAGAACCCACTCTCTAATGGCAGAGATAGATAAGAACAATTTCACACACTGGCAGCAAACTGCTTGCTTATTTATCCAGCCTGCAAGAGAGGGAGAGGGAGAGAGAGGGAAAGAGAGAGCGAGAGAGATGATGTATCATTTGCTAAAATATACCACCAAAAGTTATTGTTTTTTAGTGTACCAAATTAAAAAATTCTGCTTTTCTCTGATCACAGTCCCATTTTACTCTATTTTACAGCTCAAATAAACTGCAGTTTTATCTGTTAAACCTCTTAACTTGCTCTCTCTGTTTGCTCTGTCCAGGTTCCACAAAGTAAGCTTTACTTTCCCTCTGTACACCCTTTACTGCCTCACTTCTGACTGCTGAGAATCAAGACGTGCTGCCAGGTAACTGAAGCCTCAGCACAGTGGCTCAGCTGTCTCTGCTGCACTGACATCTCCATTTCAACCATCCCACAGAGAAGGAGATGAAGGGGGAGTCAGGAGGGAGATGTCCTGTGGGACGCCTACTCTGTGGAGCCGTGTGCTGCTATGCATGGATTCCCACTGGGGACAGCATGAGAGGGGTGGAGGAATGGAGAAAAGCAGCAAAAGATGAAGGAGGGCATCCATTCATACATGCACACAGACAGCTCCAGTCTTATGAGCAGTATTCAACTCATGTACAAACACCAGCCCATTCTTATTTCGAGGTTGTCAAATACCGCTGCTTTGTCAGTGATTTCGGCGTCAGACACCAATGCCAAAAGCCACCTTTCGTAGCTGTATGTCAATTCGTTATGCAGTGGGACAGAACCACTCCTTGTGTTATGATATGCCACCGGCACCTAGCTTGGCAGTATGATACATGGACAGGTGGTGTCAAATCATTGCCCAGTCGGATGGAATCTATTGAGGCCGTTTAATACACCACTGGAGAGCATCAGGTAACATTACTGGTAGCAAAGTAATTTATCAAACTGTGGAACAAAACCAGAGCCCAACCATGATTTTGTTGATTAAACCTAACCACATACTTTTGTTAATGGTCCAACATTGGTTGCCATGTGCTTTTGTTGTCTAAACCTAACCATGTGCTTTTGTTGATATTGCTGTATTGGC